>NW_020884954.1:421203-493446 GCF_003945725.1 Corapipo altera | reverse complement strand
AAAAAAAAAAGCTACTGGGAGTGTTTTGAGTCAGGCTTGGCACCCGTCAATAATGTCCTTTGGAAATGTAAGAGTAATTTTTTTGCAGCATGGAGTTTGTGGGGCTACCAGCAGAAGGGAGGGGTAGAAACCTTTTTGTAACAGTTCTTTTTCCTTCAAGTCGCTGACAGAGGAAGAAAAGGCGACATACCTGGAGACGGCTCGTGAGTGGAATGGAAAGAATCACTCTCAGAAAACTGAGAAGGAGGTAAGAGCTGAGAATGGGACACCCTTCAGCAGCTAAACCAGGAGGGCAGAATAAGCGGGGTTGGGGTTTGGTCAGCTCAGATGCTGTGGAAGGTCCCCTGCTCCCCAAAGCCTCCAGCCTCTGGGGATTATGGCTGCTGTAGTAGTTCATACCATTATGAAGGTTGTCCAGATAGTTGTTCTGGCTTGAATTGAAGGGTAGAATGCTCCATACCTTTTTAAACCAGCACAGCTCATTCCTTTGGGCTCTTTTACCCAGTAAAATGTGTTCTTCTAACATCCTAGTTTGATGTTTAGCAGTATTTTGCAGTGCCTGACTTAACAGTATTTTCTGTTTTTAATTTATAATACTGCAAAATGATATGACTTCTGGTCACAGGTTCATGTAGCTTTTGAGTGTCACTAATTCAGGTGTTTCTTGCCTGATGGCCTGAAAGCACATCTTACAGGCAGCTGATCTGTTGTTCTCGAGCGGCTGTGTGGTGAACCAGGTCAATGAAATGTTGCAGCCTGTGCACAAATGGAATAATTGCACTTTGCCATTATTTCTAGGTTGGTTTGATTATGGAGAGACTGGTAATGCTGTGGTGGAGGACAATATAAAGTAAGCAGTTAGGTTAAGATGAATGTGGTTGTGGTTGGAAACAGTGGTAGACACATCACCACTTCTGCTGTTTCCTGTCTTGGAAAGGTGTGTGTATCCCTTTTGTTTGTTTCTGTCTGTCTCTTTTCCTCTCCCAATAGTTCCCTGAAGCAGAGTTTGGTTCAGAGTTTGAATTATGTGAGGTGTCAGAAAACTTAATTTTATTCCAGTCTTGGCTGGCAGTGTAAAAACTTTTGTGTCAAAGGCAAGAGCCTGATTGAGTAAATGGATAGTAGTGCATTTACTTTTTCATGCTCTACTACTAGATAATGACTATGAATTAGTGGTGAGGATAAATTTCAGGACTTTAAAACACTTCTGTGATGCTAGAGAATGGCAGAATGATTGTAGTTTGGAGTAAGGGGTAAATCTGGATTAGTTAAATTGGTCAGTCTAGACTAGTAGGGGGGACATTAGGCAGTGTTTTCTGATTTTTGGGGGCCTGCCTGCTGGGGAAGAAGCTGTTTAAAATATGATGATCATGATGTTATTTAGCAGGCTGAAGGTATGTGATTGATGAAACTCCTTTTCTATATATCGTAGAAAACTTAAGTATGACGACAGCTGAGTCATAAATGGAGGCTTCTCTATTTCGTTCCACAAGTTGTAGCGTTTTAGGAGTCTGTAATCAGTGAAAGGAATAATTGCTTTACCAAAATAAAAGAGCACCATCCTTACTGCTTGTCAGTGCAAATAGGGCAGTGTGTGTGTATGGGATGCTGTGTGGTCTCAGTTAATTTATCACAGCCCTAAACACAGACATTTTGTGTAGAGAGAGGTCGTGTTCATCTTTTGGAGAAGACCAAAGCTTACTTGGATGGGAATCGTTCCTCGTTTTGTTTTAAATAGTTCAAACTGATAACCAGTTAACTTTGGCTAAGATGGTTGTCTGGAATCAGTGCACCTGAATGTGGGTGTTATTCCCAATTTGGGTCCTGAATGATTGAATTCTGTAAGCCTGCCAGGTTTCTCTTCCCGTCCTGTTAAAAGCTTATTGTTCCTGAGTGGATTTTCAGTGTTTATGGGAATGCACACCCCTCTTCCTTGCTCTCTGCTGGAGCAATCTGATGACTTCCTCGTGGCTGTATGAGCTTTTCATGAATTTGTTTCTGCCCAAAGACAACTAACACATGTACCATGAGCTTTTATTCATAAACCTTAGGGGGAAAAGACTTTTATTTCCAGTTTGAGGAGTTCCTTGCCTGTGATAAGTGGTTGAACCTAAGAAATTATTATTTTTTTTTAATTACAGTCACAAATTTAGCCATAGTTCTTTGAAGCTGTAGTGAGTTGACAAAGGCACTGAAGAGAAATATTGCCTTCCTGGCTTGAAGGTATACAGGCACTTTTATATAAACTGCAGGCTTATTCCACCTAACCTGTAATTGTTATGGTGGATGTTACATTTTCCTCTGATATAAGGAGGTGAAGGACTTTATTTGGGCTGAGAAGACTCTTTGTGGTGTTGGTTGGTTTTTTTTTGTTTTGTTTGTTTTTTTAAACTTTCTCATCTTTTCCAGACACGTAATCTGGGTGATCCAGTTCCTGCTTCTCTGACCAAAAAGATGCCCAGTGTTGCTTCTTTGCCAGATGCCCTTGCTACATCTTGGAATGACGATCAGGGTATGGTCATCTTAAAGCTCTTGATCCTCACAGGTGAAAGTTTGCCTTCTGTGGATGTTCTCAGTGGTACCTCTACAAAGGATGTTTACACTTAGCTAACAGCCATCTGTGTCAACTGCTCCTTTGTTTTAAACTATTTTGCTACTGATCTACAAGGTAATATAGAGTGAACTCATGGAAAATGCCCCTTTCCCCCCCCCCCCCCAAAATTCCTAAGAATTCTACCTTCTTTTTTTTTAGGAGTATGGCCACTGATAGTTTCTTAACAGTTATTTCAAGTGGTTTTTTTTTTAAGAAAGAAAAAGTAATTTTTCAAGTCCTTTATGATTCTTTCTAAAGGGTGAAGAGTTATTAGGTATCCAAGTTCAAGATTTGTGAGGTAGAGGTATTAAATAAAACAATGGCCTGGCCTCTTTGGGAGAATAAAAGGGAGGATGTGTGCTCCTGGTGCCTTTATAACATCCTGACTTGCTTCCTTATTCAAAGAACTCTGGAAAATGAGACCTTCCTTATCTGTACCCCATCTTCAAATGGATTATTATTTAGTGGAGCAAGAAGGAGTTTTTTTGATAAAGATAAAGGAGTAAATGTCTGCCTTAAACTTCAGTGACAGTCACAGAGAGAAGGATTAAGGTGTGGAGTGAAATATCCTTTTATAATTGGATACTCTTGAAATTAGTAACTGGTAAATTCATTTCCTAACATTTGTCTTGGGTGCTCTTGCTGCTTTCTTTGGGAGCTCATTTGGCAGAGGAGAAGCAATCCTTTTAATTAGCAGACTTCTCATCTTCCTGCCCCACAAGATTACTACCAGCTCATTTAGCTTGTGGAAGTTACTAAATTGAGCTTGTGAGGCTGCTTTGCAGATATTGATTTTTTTTTTCCCCCCAGTCCTTATTTTTCTAAAGTGCATTAAAAGGAATAGTAATTCCTGTTGGATTCCAGGCTTCTTAAAAACTTGTGGGTTTGGGGGTTGGCTTTTTGGGGGGTTTTTTTTGTTGTTTTTTTGGTGGAGTAGGTTTGGTTGTTTGTTGTTTGTTTCGTTGGTTTGTGGTTTTTATTTTGTTGGGGTTTTTTGGTTGGGTTTTTTAGTGTTTTTTTTTGTTTGGGGTTTTTTTTTCTTTGTTGGATTTCTTTTTGGTTTTTTTTTGGTTGGGTTTTTTTTGGTGGGGTTTTTTTTTTGGGGGGGTTTTTTTTGGGTGGGCTTTTTTTTTGGGTGGGCTTTTTTTTGGTTGGGGTTTTTTTTTGTTGGGGTTTCTTGGGTTGGGGTTATTTTTGGTTGGGGTTATTTTTGGTTGGGTTGTTTTTGGTTGGGTTTTTTTTTGGTTGGGTTTTTTTTTGGTTGGGGTTTTTTTTGGTTGGTTTTTTTTGGTTGGGGTTTTTTTGGGTTGGGAGTTTTTTTGGTTGGGATTTTTTTTTACTGGGTTATTTTTGGTTGGGGTTATTTTTGGTTGGGTTGTTTTTGGTTGGGTTTTTTTTTGGTTGGGGTTTTTTTGGTTGGGGTTTTTTTTTGGTTGGGGTTTTTTTTGGTTGGGGTTTTTTTTGGTTGGGGTTTTTTTTGGTTGGGGTTTTTTTGGTTGGGGCTTCTTAATTGTGTTTTTTTTGGTTTTTTGTGGTTTTTTTGTTGAACTTTTTTAGGGGGTTGGGTTTTTTGGTTTTTTTCTTTGTTGAATTTTTTTAGGGGGGTTTTGGGGAGAGTTTTTTGGTAGGGGTTGGGATTTTTTTTTTTATTGTTGTGGTTTTTTATTGTTGGGTTTTTTGGGAGAGTTTGGGGGTTTTTTGGAGGGGGCTAAGGGGGGTTTTGGAGTTTTTTTGGTGGTGTTTTTTTGGGGTGGTTTTTTTGGTGGTTTTTTTTTTTTGGATGGGGTTTTTTTGGGTGATTTTTTGGGGGGAGATTTTATAGGAGGGTTTTGGGGGTTTTTTGTTGGTTTTTTTTTTTAATTGTTGGGGTTTTCTTGGCCGGGTTTTTTGAGTAGTTTTTTTTTTTTAGTGGAGTTTTTGGTTTGGTTTTGCTTTTATTGGTTGTTTTTTTTTTTTTACCTGATCTCTACACACAGTATCATTTTTGGAAGGTGTACTAGGACTGCTGATGAGCCTGACTCTTGCATAAGTAATTATTTATCTTGTCATCTTGGAAAGATCTGCACGTTTCATTTGGTCGTTACCCTGCTTCACTCAGTCCCGTGCTGTAACCTCTGGGGGCTCGTGTGAAAATGGTTTTGTTCTTTTCCCTGCAGCTGTGGTTACAGACATCTTCTATTTCCTGGACATCTACAGCCATGGCAAGCTGCCATCCCAGTGCCAGCTGCGCTTCCTCCCTTGTGAGATCGGGTGTGTCAGGTACTCCCTGCAGGAGGGCATCACGGCTGACTTCCACCACTTCATAGAGCCGGGTGAGTTCTGAGAAAAGTGGAGGTGGCTTCAGTTGTCAGAACTGCAGGACACGTCAGGGAGGGTGGGATAAATCCAGGAGGACCTTCAGACTTTATATGTGCTTTATATTTCGTGTCAGGGGATGGTTTCTCTTGACTGGACCCAAAGACACCGTGCGATGTACTTTGTTTTTTTTAATATGCATGTAGCTGAAAGCAGCTCTTTCAGAAATAGTCGTGGCACTTGTACAAGGCCACAAGGGAAGATGAAGCTGTTTCCTTCTGTGTCTGAGAACTGGTGTGTGGTTGAGAGTTAGGGATTGTCCCTGTGGATGTTGGATGATGACTGTTCTTTTTCTCCTGCAGAAGCACCACCACGTGGTTTTCGGTACCACTGCCAGGCTGCTGGTGAGTGTCAGTGGAGAAAAAGAATGATATGCAAAGGTGAACAGTTATAGACTTAGCTTGTCTGACCTGTAGCCAAGTATTTTGTAAGTCTGCAGCTTCTCCTTCCGGGAACTTGCCAAATTTCAAAGAGAAGAGATGTCAGAGTGGCTTGTCACAGTCACCTTTTATATATTTCTCGTACCTACGAGTGGCAGAGCACTTCACTCAAAATGGTTTTGTCAATGGCAGAATTATTTGTGTCCTGTTTTCCTATTTTAATGCAATAGTAACTGCAATATGTTGTTCTTAAATGGGACAAACTTTTTCTGGCCTACCCAGCCCATCTGAGCAGGGTGTCCTTCTTTTAATAGTCCTTGTATCTTCAGCATTAATATTATCTTCAGCATTAATAGTATCTTCAGCATTAATATTATCTTCAGCATTAATAGTATCTTCAGCATTAATAGTATCTTCAGCATGAAGTGCTAATTAATGACAGGGTATCTCAAAGATGCTGGTTTATATTTAAGTTATATTTTGCTACTTTATCTATATCAGCAAAGTTAAAATGTTTATGCCATTGTTGTGTCTGGCTTGGCCTGCCGTGTTTCCCCTTACGACTTTTAGTAATGTTTATAGATTCCTAATTGTTTCTATTAGGGCACTTCCTCCCCTTGTGTACAGAGGGAACGAGCTTGGCCTGTGTTTTCCTATGTCAAATACTTGGATAATGGCCTTTTAAAAGGGGCAGGAGTGTGTGTGTGTTTGCTCACAGCCCAGACCTGCCAGGCCTCTGCTGACAGAAGCAAGGTTTTCATAGCTCTAATCACAGACGCTGCCAGTGGAGGAGTGTGTGCTTGTGGGTATCCATATATGTATATAAAAACATAGAAAGGAGGAGGGAGCTGTATCATTTAAGGAAACAGGACTTGGACAACTTTCTGTGTTTGTTTTTTTTTTCCTGCCCCCCTTCCCTCCCCTCCTTTAGGTGCTGAAACTCATAAGATCCCTCTGTCTGGATTTCATCTTCCACGTACTTGCTACGCAGTTGTCTTGCAGGAACTCCTTGAGTTTGCCCAGCCAGCCACAGGGGTCCAGCCTCGCTTTTTCTGCAGGGTATGGCCAAGGTCAGAGTAAGATGCTCTGAATCTAAACTTCTGCTTTCACTTCTGTTGGATGACTGAGAAGATACTTTGCTCTAAAACCTGATCAGAGTGGGGATGAGTGGGAAAAGACACTCATGTCCGAAGTGTCCCAGTTCCATGCAGGAAGAAATGGCCTCTAGAAGCCAATCTTTTTATAAAGCAGAGACCTAATTTTCTATCTTCTTATTTTCAGCCTGTGCTTCTGGCTCTAGCCTGCTGAGGAACAGGATTTGTTGGTCTCTGACATTGTTTTGACTTAGGTTAAGGGCTTTTTAAGATTGACTTAAATGTGCTCAGCAATAGCCATACAACCCTGCTTTTTTCCAAGGGATGTTTTTCTGTTCTTGTGACTCCTTGCCCATGAGAATACCATGTCTCTTAATTTTTGCTCAAGCTTCATTTGCCAAGGAGCAAAATAAAATGTTAGGATTCAGGGGTGTTTAAGCTTCATAACAGGTGTATCACATTTCAATTCCAGTCAAGCCTTACCTTAGTCCTGAGGAAGGTTGGGAGGGTCAAGATCTTGGGTTTCATCTGTAGATAGAGGGCTCTGAAGAGATATATGCATGAAACTTGGTTCCTCTTCAAGGTGGTTTTCAGGAAGAGTGTACATTCAGTCACACAAACAGTTTTGGTTTGGAGGTGACTTTTTCAGGCGTAAGTCAGAAGTTCTACAAGTTGTCAGAATTCATGCTGTGCTCCTTAGAGGTGACAGAAGTTTCCTTCCCTCCAGTCTAACGACAGGTTCCGAATTAGCTGGTGCCTCGGTCGAATGGCCAGCGTAGCAGGTAGGAAATGCATCATTTTTACCCTTCCTTTTCTCCCCCCCCCTGCCCCTAGAAATAAGGGTTATGTGATCATGGATGGCATGATCTGAAAATTGGTCTGAAAATCGTGCCTCAGAGTTTTCACAGGAGGTGGTCGCCTTCTTGGAGCGCTTCTTCCTCTTCTTTTCTCCCTGTCAGTGGAGAAAGGCCACATTGCTGGGAGGCCAGGTTTTATGAAAAGTACTAATGGAATAACTTTGAGCTTTGATGCTGCAGTAAGAGGCTGGGCAGTAAACAGGGACTGACTGAGAAGTGAGCTGAACAGAATATTCACTGACTCTTGTTCTCCTGGCCTGGATTTTCACTGCACTGTAGGCATTGAGAGCCCTCTGCAGCTTTTTGCTGTAGAAGACCTGATAGTAGAACTGTACCTGAAGAAATACCTAAAGGAGCCATCCAAGACTTGGGTGTCTAGAAAACTAGATGTGTGCCTGTGGGATTTCTCCAGTAACACCAGGTAAGTTGGGTGGTTCTTTGTGTAAATGTGTGGTAGCATGTCCTGGTGCTCTGCAAACAGCTCGTGTGCTGCTAGGCCTTCCAGTCAGAGATGCTTCTTGTCACATCATGGGTACAACTGCAAATGAAAATTACTTTCCCAGAAGAAGTGCAAAGACAGGTGGCGTTTTAATGCTGAGTCTGAGGCCTAATTTAAAGGAGGGGGGTAAAAATGGGAATAAAATGCATTGTGGCATTTAACTGGAAATCACAGAAGTGAGAAGATTCAGGCTCTTAGAAGTGTGATTTGGATGGGACCTGGCTGTTGCTGTACATGAAATGCTTCATGCTGGTGCTGTGATGAGGGACAAAGTATGTTTGCCACTGGTATAAATCAAGTTCTCAAGCATAGGATTAAGCTAGATCCTATCTTTTTTTTTTCTTCCAGAAGAAATGTTTTTTATTACACAACTGGAATCCTATTTACTCCGTAGGATCTTTACTTTTTTTTTTTTCCCCCCTATGTCTTCAACAGTAAAGCTTTTCCTGCTTTCACATTCTTCTGTGTTGGTGCCAAAAGTGGTGTGTAACTTGCAACATTGCAGGAGCCTACTGGGTGATGATGCAGTTAATTTAGAAATAGATTTTAACTTTTTCTCTGCTACTGTTTTAAGAAAGAACCAGTCATTTGACCTTAAATTTTAGTGAATTTAGAAAACACATAAATCATTCTCGGAAGTCTGCTTGGAATGTGGATTTCAAGACCCATTGGGCTCACGGGTGTCACTTTGTCTTTTTGTGGTCAGGTGGTTTTGCATTTCCACGGGTGTCTTCACACTAGAAGAAGAGTTTAAGGAGAATGGAAAATTGTGCTCTAAACCACGCATTTGGAGAGGACAGTGACGATGCTTATGCTATGAGAAACTGTTTCACATTAATGGGAAACTTCAGATGGTTACCTTTAAATTCCATTTGTCTCTCAGGGCTGTCTTTTCTCCCTGCCCCCCACCTCAGCATGGAGCAGGTCGCCTGATAACCAGGCTTTTAACTCTGCATAAACTACTTTAGGGCACAGCTTTTGAACTCTACTCCTCTGTGAAATTTTCGAGGTGCTACATGGTCTCTGTGACAAAAAGATAATATTTTTAATAGTTATTCCTGTTCCATCTGACCAGCTGTTCATGTTGGTTCACATGAAACGAGCCTGAGCTTTGTTTCACGTAGGTGCAAGTGGCACGAGGAGAACGATATCATCTGCTGTGCTTTGGCATCCTGTAAGAAAATCGCGTGAGTATTGCTGTGGAGTCTTCTCCAGGGTGATGACTTTTTGTTGTGTCACTCTTACAGAGCAGAGAGAAGCGTCAGTTGCATTAGAATTCACTGTTTTTCTTCGGAGGTTTACTGTATGTGGTGAGAAATTCTCAGCCTATTCTAGTGTATCTCTACTTTGGAAACCTTTTACTGCCTTATGTGTAATGTAGAGTCGTAATGCCCTGTTATCTTTTTGGTGTGGAGAAGGGAAAAGGAAGCAGGTGGGAAAGGAGGAAATGCCATTTGTGATCTCAGTCAGCAGCAGTGGCAGCACTTAGAGAGGCAATAATGAATAGTCTTCCATTCAGAAAACTCTTCAGGTGCTGCTGTGTGTTGCCTTTCACAGTTCTAAGTGCTGCATGTGGCAGTGTGGGGAAGCAGTTGTTTTCATTGTGTGTGTAGCTGTAGAATAGGCTGGTGATCTTGGAAGGGTGCAGAGTTACCATTTAGCTGCTGCCATAAACTCTTCTACCCTCTGGCATCTGCTCTGTGCATCTCAGGTTGCTTTTGTTTGCCAGTTGAAGAATTTGGAATGCTGTCCTTCCATACAGCCCTCTTAGCCAAACTTTCCTTGTTTTCCTTTTTTTCTGGGTCAAGTTACTGCATCAGTAGATCTTTAGCCAGTGTGTATGGAGTCCCACTAACAGCAGCTCACCTGCCTCTGGGAGTCTCTCATTGTGATCAAAGCACAAGTGCCAGGATTGTGAAACTGGATGCTGGTTGCCAGGTCAGATTCTTTCAACTGATACCCTGATTTATTTCTGTTTCATTTGAGGGAGCTGTTTTCTCTCTGGGTGCTGTCCTTTGTGACATTATATATCGGACAGACTGATGAACTGGTGGGTTTTTGGACCATAATTCATGGGTTTCATGGGTAGTGGTGTATACTGCAATTTAGAACACACATTTCGTTTTGAATGTTTATTTCTTCATACAGAAAATGAAAGCTGAGAGTTCTGGATATGACAGACCTTTTGGTGCTCCAAGTCAGGAGTTTATCCCTTCTAATCGTGAGTTTGAAACTTTCACATTTTTAAGGGAAAAGAGATATTTAAACTTAATCCACTTATTGCTTTTTTCACATTTCTGGGTTTAAATGTTGCTTGTCAGTGGCATAAAGCTTGCCCAGCTCTGCATGGGCTGTGCTTATTCCTGCATATGGATTTCACTGAATTTTGGAAGACACAGACATAAAGAGCTGCCCTTTTCTTACTGGACACAATCTTAGAGTCAAAAAAGTCTCTCAAAATTTAGCTTTTTCTTACAAGTGTTGCTCTCTGATGTATACCCCCTTACTTTTCTGCTACATGAACTCTGTTCTCATATGCCTAGGTGCTTTGAGGCCAGGGCCATCTTGGAAATACTCTCCTTGCTCTTAAATCAGTACATGTGCAAACTCATCAGGTCTTTGTTGCAAGTATTCTGTCACAACTCAGTTTATAAAACTGCTCATTTAAAGATGTCTTTTTGAAGTCAGGAGTTCTTTACTGGAAGGCACGTGAGCTCAGTTCATCTGGGCAGTTCATGGCTCACCTTCAGAGGAACAGGATCAGGTTTTCAAGATAAATAACTAAGAATTCTGGGTTTGCAGCTTACATTCTTGCTCATAAAGATCTGCTGAATTAAACTCTGAAACTGTTCTGCTTATAAATCAGGAGATCTTACGGCCTTGGTGTTTGCAGAGGACACAACCTGTCTTAGCTGTTTGTATTAGAGCTGTGGAATAGCTTCAACTCCACAGCATGTGAAGAATAATTCCATTAGTTTATGCAAGCTGTAAAGGCTGATCTGATTTGCAAACTGTATTTAATTTAATAGGTGATTCTCCATGTGGTGTGAAGACTTCCCTTGGTGTGAAAGAAGTGTCGTACAGGAAAGAGGAGTTGCTCCATTTCTGAAAAGTTCATCTGATCTATTCAAATCTTTCAGTATTTGAAAATCTTTTTTACATTCAGGACTAATTTTCTTTGCTTCCCTACGAAAACCAGTAGTAGAGACTGCAGTTTTTCACCTTCTGTGCAACCCTTGACAGTCCCAAGTTCTTGTTAGAATGATAAAACTATTGACTGGATTTAAAGAAGATAAAAATCTTGTTTGTTATCTGCAGAAGGACTTGTTTTGGAGGGACCTGGCAGTTGCATCTTTAAAAATACATGCCCTACTATTTCTGTTTCTTAATGAGTGGAGAGCAAATTCAAGATTGATTAATCAATGTAATTGGGTTGGAAGAATTCTTTGGTGGCAGTATGACTGTAAACAAGTGCTTTATTTCTTCTGTAATAACCTTGTCCTCTTCTGCATGTGCAAGACAAAATTTCGGTGTATAATAGTCTCTCTCCAAAAAATGATGCAGGGGGAAGCATTAAAGGTATGAAGGGGAATTTAAAGGTACAACAGTCCTGAAGGTTTCTATAATTGATCAGTTCTAGCCATGAAACATTTGAGTGGTCTTTCAAGGCAAGAAAGCAGACTTGATATGAGGTGTCTTGAAAGAAATACTTTGGCAAATTTATTTTATCTGTTAATGTTCTTAGAGGCACAGACTGTATTGTGTACATCACAAGCAAGGACAACTTGTAATTTTTTTTTAAATTTGCATCAGTTTTCATTTTAAGAAATGCACATCCCTCAAAGTTACAGACTGGAGAGAAGTCTAAGTGTTTTGTTTTGGGGTTTTTTTATAATTTTTTTGAAAGGAGTATCCAACTCAAACTGATACATTTGGCAAGTTTAGCCTGGCTGAGTATATACTAGTCATAATTATTTGAGGGCACGTAACAAAGTGGGAGACTGATTAACATTCTTCAGGGAAGTTAGTTGTTCCATTTTATGGAGGTACAGTTCTGGGACCAGTTCCCAGAAAGTTGTCTGAGCCTTGTCCACGTGTCTTTAAGCAACAGATTCTCAGAAATATGATCTTATTTTTTTTTTTAAGTTGTTTCTGCGTTTTGTTCCAACAGAGGTCCAGCTTTGAAACACTATTTCCATGGCAACTAACTGTGTGAAGGTACTTATTTCATTCCTCTGTGAAGGTATTTATTTCATTCCTTCTAGGTACTGCAACTCAAGATTAGGTGGTTCATTCTGTTGAAAAGGAAAAAACCTCAACAAAACGAATGCAAACAAAACACAAAACCCAACTAAAATAAGAGGTTTATTTGTGGATAAACTCAACCATGCTGATCAGTGTGTCAAAAAAGGCCAATTGCTATTTTAGTTGGAAACCTGTCACAACTGCTGGAAGGCCAGTTGAGGCATTTCTTCCAGTACTGTAGGATCACTGAGGCATTTTCATTCTTCTTACCTGACTGTTTGCCCCATCACTGAATTTCCATGTATTATTCTGTATTTGCTTCCTTTGAGGCTGCTGTCCTACCTGCTAATTTTCACCAAATAAGAGAAATCTGAGATTGAAATCCACCCCTGGAGCACCTGGGAATGTTGTACCAGGATGAGTGTGTCTATCCAGTAGTGCTGAAGGCTTCCCTGTGTTTGTATGGAGTTGTTGAAGTTCTGAGTTTCGTAGTTGACAGTTCAAAACATACAGAACCGTCATCTTTGAATTATTTTCGGAGTTCAGCGTTGCAATAAGAGCTTCCTGTTTCAATTCTTACGTAGAAGAGAAGCCTTCAAAAAGTGTTATTGAAACACTCATTCAGGGTTGGGTGCACAAGCCTAGGAACATTTGTTGTTATGCTTGATGTGTTCTGTGTCAAGACTGGGATAAAGAATCTGAGCAGGAGTGGAGAAACACCGTTAGGACTCCGTGTCATATCTGTACCTTATCACCTGTGACTTAAAATAGCACATAAGCTGTAGAAGATCTAATTATATGCAGCAGCAGTGGGCTGTTAACTGGAGCAGTAACTCTTAGTGTAATAACCAACAACCTACTGTGGGTTTTTTTGCAGTGAAAACCACAAGACCTATATAATTAGAGTGAGCACGTTCACTTGATGTAACCCATTTAATACTATTATTCTGCATATGTTGAGGGAGATCCCTAACAGCCACTGAAGGATGATTGAAAATTCTTTCATTTTGGAGCTCTGCTTCCCTGGCTGCTTTGCAATTTGAAACTCTTGTTTGGTTTCTCAAAGAAATAAATTCCAAAACATAATTTCTGAAAATAAATTCTTGAAAAATAAACACAGACAGCTAATGCTTCTCTCCATTAAATAAAGGAAAGTAAAGATGAGGGAAAGATGGTGGCTTACAACCTTAGCACACCTCTTTAAGTGCAAGGAATAGGACTGGTAAGGCACAAACTGTGGGTCACAATCAGGACAAAGTTCTCCCCAGTTGTATGACAGGATTCTCAAGGGGAAATAAAACCAAGTGAAGGCAGAATCGTCCTTGAGCAGAGTTTGAGTGATGCAGCCAGGGAGCTTTAAACACGTGCTTTCCAGGTGGTAAAAAGCAACAGTGATGATACTCTCTGCGTGTGGGGGGTGTAGGTACAACATGTGTTGAACTGGCTAAAGAGTTGGTTTTGTAAACAAGACGTCTGATAGGTTCTATCAGGTTCTAGTGTTCTTTAGGTTCTAGTGTAGGTGCTCATTCCCATGACAGGAATGGGTGAAAACCATCCTGGTTGTACCTACACATTAGAAAGTTACTCGGTATTTTTGCTCTTGTTATCATAACAGTAGACAAAGGGTTGAACTATGCATTGCTACTCTTTAAAGGTTTTGGCTGGAACAGTTGTTTGAGGGTTGTGAAAGCAGTGGGCTGTGGTGCCAGCTTTGCTGATCTAGTGTGTGGCATCAGTGTATTGACCTGTTAATCACATTCTTTTACATTCTCTTCAGAGCAAGTAGCTGATACTGAAAAATAAAGCATGTTAATACAGAGTAAGCAGCAGTTACTGGTTCTGTGTGTATAAGCTGTGAATTAACTGTCACTTGTGCATTGCTGGCTTGTGCACCCTCTCCTTTCAATAAACTGCAGAAACTACATCTGTGGAAGAAGCTTCTGTTGACCACTGTCTCTGCTTCAGCATTCTCTTAAATACATACATGTATTCTGTGGATACAGAAATACCTGGGTTTGACATCTTTAATTTGAATTTTGTTGTGGAGAGCTGATCTTCCCAGTAAAGATCAAGGCAGAAGCAGCTTTATCCTTGTCCTTCATGACCTCCTCCTTATTCCCATTCAGATGCATCCACAGAAATCCTTCTTTTTTTGCCCTTCACATGCTTCACCAGATTGAACTTTTGGTGGGCTTTGGCTTTCCTATCCCCACACCTGCACACCCACAAAGCATCTGTGTGTCTCCCCAGTTGCTTGTCCCTGCTGCCATCTCCTGTGTGTTTCCTTTTCACGGGTGAGTTTTGTCCTGAGCCCTTTGGTCAAGCTCTGCTTGCTTGACTGTTTATCTTGTGGGAGGTGATACTTGAAAAATCAACAGGCTCACCTGGACCCCTTTTCTCTTCAGGACCCTATGCCACAGGATTCTCTCAAGCAGGTCTCTGAACGAGGCCTCTGAAGACTGCTCTGCTGAGGGTTGTGATGCTGCTTTTTGCCGTTTTCCTCCCTCTTGGGATCCCAAATGGTATGTCAAATATTAGGCATTGGGCTTTGCTGTTTGGGTGCGTGTCAGTCTGGAGGAAGCAGTGCTGTGAGCCCTGATGAAATGGCACAGTTGATGCTCATCCCACGGGGAGTGTTCTGTGACAGGTCCCCAGGAGTGAGGTCCAGGCTGAGTCATACCCAGCTGGAAAACTTGCTTCCATTTCAGACACTCTGAGCAGTCACAATCAGGTGGTGGTGTGTGCTGAAGGTCACATTCTTCTGAGTAAGTGTTTGTGTTGGGCGAATGAAAACCTGTATTCCAGGAAGCCCTGTCTCAATTTCCTTGCAAAATAGTTGTAGTTTTCTGTTCCTGATATCTTTAGGAAAATCTGCATAATTATCACAGAGAGCCTGCAGGTTTGGACCTGTTAGGATTAGCACTTTTAAGTTCAACTTTCTGCTAGCAAGAATTTGCCCAGAAGTGAAGTGACTCGAGTATATCTGTGAAACTGGGTTTAGTTTCTGGTTGATAGATAGAGGTAGATACTCATCGTGCAGCTGACTGCAAAGGCTTTAACAACATCTTTCCATTTGGCAGAGTAAATGTACTGCAGTGGAGCAGGAGAAAAACAAGTTTGTTATCTAGTCTCTGTCCTCTTGATGACTTCTGCTGGATTATCATCCCTCGCTGTCACCCTGGAATGGCCAGCCAATAATTTTTGTTCCAGTGATTTAGTAAAATGAAGAGATGGGCAAACGCTTCTATTAGTCTAACCTTGTGTTATCTCTGCTCCCTTACTTTTCCTTGGTTCTGTGTTAGAAGCTCCCACAAACTTCTTTAATTGCCATTTATCAAATAATTCCTCTCAATCCCCAGTGAACAGGTGAAATGCAGGAGAGAGAAGTTACAAATTCCCTTGTGTTCCCTTACACTGGGCTGTAATAAATTTAGTACCAGTTCCAACACGTCCACTGTTAATCTTGATGGTTTGATCATCGTACTGTGAACTTCATCAGCTAGAAGACTGCCTCGATGTCTCTCCTGGAACAGATGATACAAAATAAATAGAAAAGGAGTGCTGTTACTCTAGCAACAAGAATGGTGAGATAATTAACTCTTGTCTGAATTGTGCACTGTACTGAATCTTGGAATGGGCTGTGGGATCAACAGCTCCTCTGTAATGCTGTGAGTACTTCTCAGGATGCTGAGAAGGGTGAGGAAGGCAGTGAGAGCAGACCTTTGGGGTTATGTGGGAAATGGGGAGGGGGTAGAGTCCCTTAGGGAAGCTCTGTATAATAGAAGAATTCATTAAGGTTGGCACTTCGTTAAGAACAGTGTTTTCCAAACACAAGAGCAGTCTGGGAATGCAGGTAGATTGATCTGGGGGACTGTCTTGTCTTCACAGAGATCTCATGGCCAGTCCTAGTGCAGTGTGAGGGAGTTAGAAACAGGAGTGGGCTACAAAGAAAGAATCCACAGACACTGACCATGTCTGTAGGGATGGAATTGATGCTTGCAAGGGATCAAGGTCAACAAGAAAAGCTTTTTGTTACTGTGTTAGCAGGAAAGGACTGGACAGGGAAAAGTGGTCCTGGTGCTGAATGATGTGAGTGATTTAGTAACGGGACTGGAGCAACGCAGAGAAGGCTGAGGTGATCAGTACCTTCTCTGTCTCAGTCTTTTCTGATAAGGTCTGCTAACTCTATACTCAGAGTTCCAGGAGAACAGCAGCAGTGGATGAAGAGTGAGTCAGGGATCAGCTGGGAGTTCTAGACCCATCCAAGTCCTGGAACCAGAGGGACTGCATCCAAGGATGCTGAGAAAGCTGCCTGATACCTTTTCAGGGCTGTTCTCTCACCTTTGAAAGGTCACAGAAAGCACAGAAGGTCCACAGCAGTGGGAGGCAAATACTGCACCCATCTGTCAAAAGGGCAATCTAGGAAAGGATAGGCTGCTCAGCTCCACTGGACTCCTTAGAAAAATCATGGAGTGAGTCCTCTTGGAACACCTTTTTGGGTACACGAAGGAGAAGAGGGGGTGTGGAAAGAATCAGCATGGATTTGCCAAGGTTAAATCATGCTTGACCAGCCTGGTTGCTTTCCATGATAGGTTTGTGAATAATGAAAGTCGAACATAACTAAACAGTAGTTTGCTGTAGGCTGTGTAAAAGGATAAAGTAGGAATTTACTTTTCTGCCTGGTCATACGTTTTCTCCTTAATTCCTGCCTTTTGAGGGAAGTGAGCACTGAAGTTGGGTATACACACATGAACTCTCTGGAGTTAGTTAAGTATCACTAGCTCTCTTCATGTTCCCTCCAAATACATTATAGCTGGTTTAATTTTGTTTAAGGTTGTGGATATACTACAGGTAACTCCTGGAGGTATTCCTGCTTGAAAAACAGACAAGTAACTAATTCAGTCGCAGAAAAACCTTGGAGTAAGATAGAAATTTGAATACACGTGTTTCTGTCTGACTGAGTTTAACAAATTGGTTGAGGGAAAACACATAAAGCATTCTGATAAATGCACTACTTCCAAAATATTACTCTTATCAAAAAAGGAAAAATTATAAGCAGCACGGAATTATCTCAGCCATGTCTTCATGTGCTGTCACTTAGTTTTCTCTGTGTAGAACTGAGCTTAGTGTTGCAGAACTTCAAGTAGTTCTGTTGTAAAGGTTGTCAAGTTGGACTCTCTCTTGCTTTTCCCCTGCTTGTTCTTATGGAACCTGCTTACAGGGAATTGAATTCACGGTTTTGGGGGTCATTGTGTAATCTCTTCCGTGTTTCATGGCTGGTTTCTTCAGATAACTTAGTGCAGGTTTGCTAATTTGCATTTTTCTCTGTGCCTGAAATGACCAGTGTGTGAGTGTTCCTTGAGGGCTTCAGCTGACAAGCAGCAGTTAAGCCTCAAATGTCCTAAAAGTGATGAGTTTGGAACAGGTAGCACAGTGTTATTTAGTGACCAGAGCCAGCTTCTTGCTATAAATGCTGCTGATAATTGTCAAGTCCTTTTGCTGGCCTTTCCAGCTAAGATCTTTGAGAATCCCCACTCTTGTCTCTCAGCAGAAACCCTCTTCAGCCACAGGGTTCTGGTGGAGGGAGCAGGGTGTGCTGACTAGCATTTATCAAAGAAATAGCTTTTTGTTTCTCACTAAAACCATGTTACAGTGCTAATTAGATAATTCACGCTATACTTGCTTGCTACAAAAGAGAATAAAATACATACCAGCTCTGTTTCTGAGCCATGCACTTCATTTTTTTTTATCTGCCTTCAGCTTCTGTGTGCAGCCTTCTTTTTCAGTCATCCATATTTGCAATGTTTTGTCATGCCTCGTGGGAAAAGGTCCTCAGAATGTCTTGCTGAGCTGCATTTGGGGTTGTTCATTGCCAGAGAGATTTGGGTTTGCATGTTCTTTGTAAAAAGCTCCTGTCGTTGGTCTTTGCTACTCATTACTACAAATGACTAATTGTATTTTAAAGTGCTGTGTAAAACAAAGTAAAACAAAGGCAGCCAGAAAACAAGCCAGAATAACAGTTGTTCTGGTAGGGTGATTTTCATAGTTCGAAATCTAGAAAATTCTGGTCATATGTAGGAGGATTGCTGGTTCTTCTTTGAAGTTAAATTTTAGATTTTCATTACAGTAGCTATTTGAGAGTAAAGGGTATGTGGGAGGCATTGCAGTAAGTTTCTGAAACTCCTGAAGCTGAAGATGCAAAAGTGAGATTTGAAAGGATAAATATTTTACCGTAAGTAATTTATTGAACATGTCTTTAAAAAAAACCAAAACAACAAACAAACAAAAAGCCACCAACCAATCCTGAACCAGCTGTTAATTAATTTTAATACCTTGCTGACAGTCTTTTGGACAGACAGTCCACTCTCTTCCAAAGATACCAGTGGTAGGAGTTCTCTCCCTGTCTGCACACATCTTGCGCATAAAGTGCTTCTGATTAAATTGTTACAGTTTTGAATAAAAAGGTATTTTTCCTTCTTCCCTCCCTCCCCCCCCCCTACTTTTTTCTTAGATAAAGATGTACCTGCTGTGTACACCCTCTCACACTGTCATTTTTTCAGAAGCAGCAGCAGGAGCAGGGGATGATTTCTGACTTGCCCGTGCAGCAGTTGGGAGGAAAGAATAACATGATGAAAATTAGTATTTAGGAACTCTCTGAACTCAGAAATTCGGGAATCTGACAGTATGTAGGCTATTAGCCTGTTTCTGGATCTTATTAGCTGCCAATTACAAGTCCATCTAACTTCTTACCCATGGATTACTGTGCATCGTTGTCCTAGACAGGGGACTCCCATTGGTCATCTATGGTTTTTTTCCCATATCTTTATTTATGTGTGCATGTATAATATATACAAAGAACGCATTTAATAAAATGTCCTTAAAAATCATCTTGCTTCGACGTCCATAGAAGAAGCTGCTGCACTGGACAATGCTGTGAGCTGTGACATTTGCACGGCACCGTAAACAAGACCTCCCTTCCTTGATGAATTGCAGTTGGTGACCTTGAAGCCATCTCCAGAGCTGGGGATACAGCAGCAACTCTGTTCTCCAAATAGACCTGACTGGTTTCTTTTTTCAGAAAGTGGGGGAGTCTAAAGAGACTGGTTATTTTTGGATGACTGGGTGAAACAGTGCTCCACACGCATTTTTCTGCTGTGAGGTTACGTATTAGCAGTCATTGTACATAAAGCACTTCTTTGCAGGGAAACAAGGATGTTCTCTCCCAGAACTTGAAGGCAGAGCCATTAGCTTTCATTTTATTATTCATTTCTTGCAGTAAGAAAGAGGGACTGATTTCTTTTCTACAGCGATGTCTGTGCCTCAGCAAACCCTGAAGATGGCATTGGCCTCCTGCTTCTTTCTTCATGCATTTGCATCATCCTCCTCTGCGCTCTGCTGCCTCGTTGGCATGTCTTTGGAGGGTTCATTCCTCTCTTCTTGCACCCTAAAACATTGTTCAGGAGTAGAGTTGTTAATTAAAACCAGCTAGAAACTTAACTGAAGAGATTTTGTGTTAGGGTGGCTTTACACTGCTCTAAGCTTATTGGAACTCTACCAAGCAGAACTCCATAAATTAAGCCTTGCTGGTGATGCAAGAGGTGTGTGAGCTCCTTTTTGTTCTTTCACAGCATGTATGCTAATTCACCTCCAAGGTTTTGGTTCTACCCCAGAGACCACAAACGTGTCTGGCACTACTGGACATACTCCACGAGAAGAGACAGGAGCCGCTAGGCTGGAAACCGAAAGGGGGAAGCAGCGCGCGCTTCCCTTGATTCCTTTTTTCCTCCTGTGCTTTCTACTCCATATGTTGATGCTGGAGGGGAAATGAGAGCCCTTCATCTGTTCCATGCACTCCTGCAGGCAGAGGCACTTACGTCATCTCGTAGTCAGTGTCCTTGCTCTCCCGGCAGCAGCAGCAGTAGGCCAAGATCCCGATCACTACGATCGCAGCGATGACTCCGCCGATGATCCCGGCGTACAGAGCGATGTCCATGGATGCTGCAGGGGAAGGAGAGCATTAGCCCTCGGCAGGGAGGGTGATGATCAGCACAATCACTGGGCTGATCAAACCCCACCACCAGGTGTCAGACCTCACTGCCACATCCAGACTGAGTGGAAGCCACATTTGTTTGACTACAGCAGCTGGAGTTAATTCTGTACTGGGTAGTCAATGGGTCTGCAGGAGCAATTAGGGATAGGGAGGAGCCCCTGAGTCTGAGCAACTGCTGTACTAATTCTGTGAGTTAGTGATTGCTCTACTGGCACCAGACCAGTGGAGAGGGTCTCTCAAAGGTGTGCAGAAGCCAGACAACAAAGTTGTCATTCCCCTCCCTTAACCCTTTGCCTCTTAGCTTGGGTACTTTGTCTGGTCCTGTTCCTCCACTGAGCAGCCCCATCTCTTACGTGGCACAATGCTGACCGTCATGTTGCAAAACTCTGTCCCCACAATGTTTGTTGAAGTGCAGATGTAGAAGCCAGAGGTATCCGCTGAGACGTTCTTCAGAGTTATTTGTTCCCCTGTTGCGAAACACAAATCCAGTCCAAAAGAGAAAAGAATTAAAGCAGGGAAGGAAGTGGGGGACAGCAGCCCTTCAATTCCAGCCCGGGGTGGTTGGAGTGATGAGAGGTGCTTAAAGCTGATGGATTGCTCTGGCTGGCTCTGGAGCTGCCGTGCTCATCGCTGGGTTTTGGTGTGATTTGTGGGAGGACAGACGGAAGCGTGCTGTTTAGATTACAGGGAATCTGTGGTATTTGAACATTCCTTTTAGAAAGAAAATTGTAGGTGGAGGGTAGAGAAGTGTGTGTGCTTAGTGAAAGCTTTTTGTTTTTTTTTTTTTGCATTGGATTTTGCTGAGAAATATAAGATGCCCAAACCACCATCTGGCTTTCAGAACTGGTCCTCTGATGAATTAACTTGTAAAACAGCAAAAAAGCTCTTTAGTTCTCCAGCTCTTAGGATTTCAGACCTGAATTATTTAGCAGTAGGGGGAAAAGTTTTCTAGTCTGGGAGAGGCCACACAGGCTGTGAAAATAAACGAAGGAAAAGAAATGAAGTGAGGTGACTGTTATGATACCCGTGTTTTGTGTCCAGCCTAACAGAGCTCAGTGCCATAGGCTGAAGCTTAGGCAGTCAGGGAGTCAGTTTTTGTTTGTTACATCTCCAGTTGATGTTTGTATGTGTAGTCTGTGCATTTTCTTAGGATAAAGGTCCAGATCCTTGCTCTAAAAGAAAAAGACTGAATACTTTCCAGGGATTTTCCTGAGTTATTTTCCCTGTGATCTCACTTCTCTCTGTTTAGTCTCTGCTGGCGCCTAGTGCCAGATAGTAGAATAGCATGCAAACTGAGAAATGATGCACTGCATGCTTGATCTTTTGTATTTTTATTTTCTTTTAGTCTCTACATACTGCCTGTGCTTATTTATATTTTTCTTTTTTTATTATTATTTTTATTTTTGGTGCGATGTTTGTATCTCTCAAAGTTGCAGAATGTAATTGGAATGTAAATCGTCCTGTTAAATCGAAAGGGAGACAAACCGGGGAAGAATGTGGGTCTGATACAATCAGTTTTGGAGCGTTTCCTGACGGGGTTCTTGCACACTTTGCAGCAGTAGGACTTGCTTAACACAGAAAAAAAATTGCTTGTAGCGACAGTCCAACCAGCTTGGGGCACAAGGGGCAGTCGGCTCACTGCTGGGACACGGGTGCTGTGGAGACAACAGCAGTGAGGAGGAAACGGATCAGAGGAGACCCAGGGGAGAGCAGGATGGCAGCAGAAGCAGCAGCTGCTGCCACAGCAAGTCCCGTGTGCTCAGGGCTGTGTGTGATGCGCTGGCACCACTCAGTGGCCAGGGAGGTGAATAAGGTTCGTGTCCCCGGTGATGTTTCATCCTTCGCGAGTTTTGTGCAAGAACCAGCTTGAGTGAGTGTTGAATACCCTGTGGAGTCTCGTCATATTTAGTTTACCCCCCTCCAGTAAGTTAAACTGGGAAGGGTGGGCTCAGGTAGTCTTTCTGAAGCTGGACAGGCCGGGAAAAAACAAAAGTTTAATGGAATAAATATGAGTCCTCTTCTGTCACTGCTACACTTAAAAGAGTACTAAACCCTCCTTTCTCTACAAATAGTTCTACCAAAGGTCCTACCTTGGAAATTCAATTCCCTTTTCTTTACAGATTCTGAGTTAAACGGAAAGCAAATAAAATACTTGGGCCTGTGTGTCAGTCCTGAAGAACCAGAAGCCTCTTTTATTTATGCTCAAAGCAGTAATGATGTAACTTTCTCATACCACCTTCCTCTAGGTGAGGAGTCCTCTCTGGAAGTAAAGTAGCTTCCAGAGCCAGCTTTTGTTTCCTTCACCCTAGAAAGCAATTTGGTCACTGCCAAGCAAACTGGGATGTAAAGACAAATCAGTTAGGAAAGTCGATGCTGTTCTTCGTTTAATGCCCCCTTTACACCCAGCAGCTGAGAAGTAATTATTTCTGGCTGCTTCCAGGGAGAGACAGCTTCCTCATCAGGTGAGAGTTGAAGTTAAAAACTTACTGACCATGCTTACTTCAGGTTATAGTGGTTTTCCCCCTGCTGAGTTACTCATGAGCATGCCATGCATCAAAAGGACAACTTTTCAAAATCCTAATCGGGAAAGGATCTAGAAAAAGCCTGAAGAGTATTTGCATTTCAAAATCTGTCCAGCCCTCATCTGCAAAGAGCTCAGGGACTTGATACCTTTGAATTGTACTTACCTACTGTGTTTTCTAGTGCACGGGGCTCATTTTGTACGTTGAAGCTTTTCCAGGTGTATTTGGGCTTTGGGGAACCCTCCTGAGACACGCAGGTTAGATTGATTGTCTGTCCATACTGTGGTGTCCCCAGGATCCTGCAGTCTGGCTTGGATGGTGCAACTGAAGGAAGAAAAAAGGAAGTAGTTTTATTAATTAGACGTAGTTTCTTGTTTCAGCCCATCTCTTGCTAAACAGAGGCTGGCCTTGCATCTACCACCTTCTTCTCAAAGGAACTCCAGTGAATTTGTACCTATTTTGTTTCTCCCTTCTTGGCACTGGAAAGCCAAGAGGGAATTGTAAGATGCTTTTTGGGGTGTGTCTAATGGTGTTAGGTGTTATCCTTTGATAACTGGAGTATGACAAGCCAGGGGGGGGATGAGGAATGCTCTAGAGTGAGGCATGGATTACTAGGAAAGTGAATGATACAGTTCTAAAGACTATTTTCTAGAGTGAGGTATCTGAGGGAGTTGCATGCTCTAAGCCTTCCGACCCACTTCCATAGCAGCAGGAAAAGACCAGAGATGGAATTGTGGATGACAACTTCCTTTTTTTTTTTTTTTTCCCTCCTCCCATTATAAAATCTGTTGTTTAAAACAATGTGGATATTAGAGGAAGGGCAGTTTTATCTCATGGGAGTGGCTTTGCCTCCCTCCCCCTGCTCACCGAGGACGTAGAGGGACAGGACCGCGCTCTGCCGGGGGGGGTCGTTCCTCAGGCGGACGCTGCACACGTACGTCCCGTTGTCCTCCATGGTCACCTCGCTGATGGTGATGCTGATGTCCCCACTGTTCACGTCACCACTGAACTGGACACGGTTCTCGTAGCCCTCGCCGTACTGTACGAGTCCATCGAAGTACCTCGTGACAGCGTCGATCTGTGGGGGAGAGGGAGGGAAAAGGATCAGTCTCAGTTCCTTCTGTGTGAGTCTGCAATGTAACCCCATGAATTAGCCCACTCCTGGGAGCAGCTCGGGAAGGAGGGCCTTGAGCTGCGCCAGTTTGACAAAATGCCAGGAAAAACCATAGAAATTCAAAAGGATCTGTGTTTCTTTCCAGACTTCCCTTCTTCCCACCTTACGTGAAATCAGAGACCAGTGATTTCTTTTGCTGGGGCTTATTCACCTTTCCTCTCCATGGCAGGACAACATGAGACTTGTCTGAGATCCACATGTCAATCAAGTTCCCCCATGGTTACACAAATTCTTCCAGGAAGGATCTTCAGAGAAGAAACTCTTGGCAGTTCTCACAAGGAGATCTCCGAAGGCTGCTTCCCTTCTCACTAATTCCCAAGAAGTCAAGGAGAACTTTAAAAGTCTTCTTACCTTCAAATACTCCATATGAATGTAGGAGGCCTCAAGAATCTCTCCATGTACTATTACCATCAACTTGGAACTTTTTATATTGTATCAAAGATATTCACATATATAAATATACACGTATAACACACATACTTAAAAGTATACATATCTTTTTAGAAGGTGTCTGAGCATTTAACATACAGTGATGTATATCCTCAATAACCAGTTGTGAGACCAAGAGAGAGGAAGAAGAAGGGTGGGGGCTTGCCTAGTGTCGTGCAGGAGGTTCAGGATAAATTGCATCTCGATCAGCGTTTCTGTTCGCTCAGTTCTGAGATTAAAAAAAGTCTTGGAGAAATTCCCACCCACAGTTCTGCTTCCATCTCCCCTGCCCCCCCCCCACCCCTTGGATGCCCTGCCACGTCTTGCTTTATGATTTACCGGACTGGTGATTTTCTTCCAGACAACAAGGTCTCCGCTGTCAGCAGAAGCCTGAGTTTTGAAATTACAGCGGAGGGTCGCGTTCCTTCCCCGCGCCACCTGTATCTGCTTGGCAGGTGCTTCCACAGTGAGGGCACGAGCAGAGGCCAGAACTGGGAAGAGAATGAATTCTGCACTCAGCAGGAGTAACAGCATCTGGGTTCCACGTTTGGTCTCTTTGGCTTTCTCACGTGCCACAGTTGACCCCACGTTCCCGCTGTCATCCGCGACGTTCCCCCCTGAGCAAGAGGTGGCTGATTGACTATGGGGAGCTGCTGCACAGGATGGCTGAGAGCTAAAGTCTGCTCTCCGTTGTGTGTTTCGAGGGAGAAGAGAAGAGGAAGAGAAGAAGAAGGTTCTTTGCCTAGCCATATTTCACCATGGAGTTTAGAAAGATGTTTCGGTTTGTTTTTTTTCCCTGAGCCCTCTTTCAGTGTGACTGACATCCTTTGACAGTTCAGAATATACAGAGGGAGACAGATAAACAGATACTGCAAGTGCAACAGCAGTCTTAAGGATTCAGGCTAAACTAACAAACTGATATTGTCAAATTTCAGGGATCAGGAAAACTGTTAAATAACTTGCCTCAATCCAAGTCCATAGAATAGCAACATTTTGTGCTAGGGAATCAAAACCTGTTCATGCAATGCCCTGAAAACAGAAAAACTTAGAAAAGCAAAGAGTGATTGAAAGAAATGGGGGGAGACTAGCTATTAATTTTTAAAAATGAGTAAGGCAGTAGTCACCTTTCCCCAAGAACTCAAGCTCCTGCCTCTGGAGCACTGTAATAGTTGAGAGTTGAATAAAACAGAAATCCCCCTGTGCCCTGGTGAAGCATGCAGGGCACAGGGCAGGTGTTTCTTGTACACTGTATTCCATCTGACTTGCTATAAATTCATCACGTCTGAGCGTTACCTAGTGGGCAGGTCTTAGTTGTTCTCAGAATTGAGATGGACATTTGCCTCTGCCCTGCCCAGACCTTCATGCCTGTGGGGATCCGTGGCTAAAGAGACCTGGTTTCTCCTAACAGTTTGCGTGGGTTCTTGTGTTTGGGTTTGTTTGTTTGTGGTTTGGGTTTGGTTTTTTTTTCAATGGCACCAAACCGAATCATTCGGAAAGAATGTAAATGGCAGGAAAGGAAGTGCTGCTCAGAGGCACTTCCACAGCAAAGAGGAACGTGGTGCTGCAAGGAGGAGGGTTAAGGAGGGCACAGACGTATGCTCACCCCTACGAGGGGCCTGCTGTGTGTGGCGGGGAAGGTTTGCTCCTGGAAGCTGAGTCAGTGTTCCCTGGAGAGGAATTGTCTGAAAAGTTGCCATCTGGCAAACTTCTGCGTCCTCATTCTGCCATACTTCGGCCAAATTAGATCTATAAGGAAGTGTAACATGGAGGAGAGAAAGCAAGGAATGTCTGGGTTGCACCTTGAGTTGCAAACTGGCTGTGAATACCTGCTGTTTTAGACAGGAAAAGCCCACAGCTACTTGCATCAGGTCAGTGAGAGAGAAAAAGCCTTTGGTGAGTTGAGCATGACCAGATCCTTGACTAGGAGCGAATGATAGAAAATAACAGTCTAGGGACCCAAAAGGGTTTGTTGCCACTGAGCTAAGAACCTGCAGGTGGCAATTCAGGTAATTACACTGGCACAGGAATGTGCTTTTAGCCCAAGTTCTCATCTTTCTGCATCCCCTGCCCCCCCAGCAAGTTGTTCTCTGGTCTCTCACAGTTCATTAGTCAGGCCCGTGTTTTAACCTCTTCCTCTGTGACATGGCGGTGGCGGTTTCTGTTCTCATGGAGGTTATTTCATTTACAGCTGCTGACAGCTCCGAGAAGGAAACCAGCAGGGCAAAGTATTTCTCGAATGCTTTTATTGCAGCCACTCCCAGGTGTTTTCCCTGCTCTGGAGCACCCAGGGCAAGGCCCATGTTTGCGTAGCCCCGGGGCTCTTTCTGACTGTTGTTCTCGTATCCCCTTGGTATGAGAGACACCTGTGAAAGCTTTCTCTTTGCTTGTTGCAACTGGATAGAGGTGCTTTCCTGCATTTAGGTGAAAAGCACCATTGTCTGTACTAGGAGATGGAGCAAAACCCATTTCCGGATCCTTTTGTCACTCGAACTGGTTCTGCCAGGCTGGGGTTCACTGACAGGTTAACTGAGCCCGGAGGCAGAGAAGAAACTGCCCAACCCTTAGGCTTCTTTTTCTTCTTCCAGTTGGATGACTCAGATCCCACAGTAAATGAGATCTTTCTGTTTTTTTCTGGACATGTCTTGGGTGATGCAGAGTTGGGGAACAGCTGAACCAAACACCACGTGGAAGAGACAGAGCCCGTAACAAGCGAGACTGCTTTTTCATCTGGTGCTGTCACCCCACTGCCCCACTTTTTCTGATGCTCATCTGTTTGTCACCCACATCCTTCTGGATCCCAGAGCTTCCCTCTCTCAGGGAAGCTGCACGGTTTCATTCTGGGATGCTGTTCACTCATGCTGATTTCCTCCTTTCCCTTTCTCACCACATTTCACTTCATAGTCAGCACGTGTAGAAATTGTGGTTCATTTTTCAAGGGTTGGAGTTCTTTTTCTGAGGGAAAACAGAATCTATTCAAAGTATGGCTGGAGGGAGGGGAGGCCAGTTTGGAAAGAACTCCATAAAAGGAGAGAGGACAAACAGAGACAGTGTCACCTAGATTTAACCCTTAGAATTACTTGTTTTGGTGTTGTCAATTAGTACGTTTATAACACTTCAAGAAATTGAGAAAGGTTTTATCTCCCCTCACTGAACTTAAGATTTGTACTTGTACAAAGAAAAAAATCACTTGTCTGCTTTCACATTCCTTCCTAAGTGTTAATAGATCGAAGGGAAATTAATACAGCTAGAAACAGTTAGAGAAATATTTTGTTTGCTGAAAAAAAAGAGATTCTGATCAAGCAAAATTATTAGTGCTGATTTCTTATGGTAGATTTGGCTAGTGAGAAAAGTAGGAAAAGAGGAAGTGTTTTACTTCATTTTTACAAGGAAATGTTCTGATTTTTAATTCATTTACCTCAGAATTTAGCTAAAATTTAATTCCAAAGCGGGAGAGAGAAAGCCTCCTAAATGTGAAATTTGCAGTAAAAGTAAATATTTTGTTTGATTCACAATGGCCATTTGTGTCTTTTCCTGCACCGAGGAGTTCACAGTACCAGTTACTCACAGAACTGCAGTGAAAAGCTGTACTGCAGAAGTCAGCCAAGCACCAGAATCCTGATGCAGCACTGCCATGTGCTGTGCAGTTTCTCCACTCAGGTGCAGTGCAGGAATCTGCTGTACCTTCTCCAGAATTTTTTCACAGCCCAGTGTTTTAACACTAAATTATTGCCATTTGAGTTCTGCCCAAACCGGCAAGAAGAGCTTCATCCAACATACATATTTCTGCTCTGAAAAGTTCCCCATCCATAATTTAGATCGAATGAAAGGTGAGAATAATGAAAAAGGAGAGTGAATAGCAATGGTGTTACACAGTTTCCATAATGATCGTGAAATCCTGACCTCTGTTGCATACAGAGCACATCCACTTTTTCTAGTTACGTTAAACTTTCTGAATTTCCTTCTCGTGGGTCAAAGGGGAGTTATCAGGATTTTTGGTTAAAAAAACCCAAGCAATTTCCATGAGTGTAACTTGGTCTGGAGCCTGGAAGAAGGTGCAGGAACATTGGTAGGAGTAGATAAGACAGGATAAAAAGCAGTGGAACTGAGAACTGGAATTGCTCTGCAAGGCAGAGGTGAGAAAGGGCAAGACTGTGATGAAGGCCCAGGGTGAGCAGGCTGATTTACGTGCTTTAGTAGGAATCACTGTGTATCCCCTTGGTGTGAGTAATACATAGGGATCACAGGTTGTATCAGTGTAGTATTCAGGCTACAGAGATGTTCAGTACATGCAGATTTATGTATAGAAGAACAGAACCCAAGGACTCAAGGCCAGGTTGAATGGAGCTCTGAGCAGCCTGATCTGGTGAATGGTGTCCCTACCCATGGCAGGGGGGTTGGAACAAGATTAAGGTTCCTTCCAGCCCAGGCCATTCTATGATCTTTCCACTCCCAGATGGGGAAGTTCCTTCTTCAGAGATAAACACTGTATTTAATGGAAAGCAGTAAAACTGCTTTTAAAAGATATTTTCCAGCCTCATGAAGAATAGCATTTTCCCCCACTGTCTTGCAGCTTTAGGATATGCCCGTGTGTCTGGACATTCGGCACAGAGACAGTGCACACACTTGTCTGATCATAAACACAAAGGAACCTTTACTAAACAAAAAAGCAACTCACAGAGTACACTGGAGTGCTCAGACTTCGTAGTGCTGTTTCCTTCTACCCAGCCCTTGAGGACGTAACCAAGTTAGTACTTACTTGCACTGAACACGAACAGCCCAAGTCTGCTCATTGCCGTCCCCCTCATCTCTCCTTTGTTTCACCTCAGGGTGCTCTTCCTTGTAATCTCTAGGTGGCTGGATAAGTAATTGGCTTTAGCTGAAGGGCTGCCTTGCAGTGGCATCACAGGTTCACTTCCTCAGTCTCTTTTAAAGTGCTTCTTCCCAGGTCTGCCACTCCCCTCCGGGCCAGAATGACAAGCCGGATCACCAGTAGGCTTTGACATCGCTTGCTGCTCCCTGCCCAGGGGCAGAGAGGAGACTTGTAAGCTCTTTCCCTGGCTGTGAACTTTCCTCCACAATTAAACTGCCTTTCCCAGTTTCTCCTAACGCACAGGTACGTAAAGCAAGCAAAGGGACAAACCGAAGGGTGCGGTGAGACGGGGAGTGGAGTGTACAGCACGGCTGAAGTCATGCATGTGGTGACAGGTGACTAGGGGAGGGTCAGCCTCATTCATCTCAAATATTTATTAAGGGAGCCTAGAGATAGAGTTAAAAAGGTACTGAAGTGTTTCAGCATGCAGGCAGCAGCCCACATCCAGGCTTTAAGGAACTGAGGTGCTGAACTCCACTTACTCCAAATACCCGTAAGAATATGCAGTTTATGAGAATTTGATCACTAATGGGTTATCTAAATAAAAGTGAGATGCATCTTAGCCAGGTTCTTACTCTCTTAAGCCTGCTGTTCAGCTGCCCAGTGTGTGGCTTGCACAACAGTTGTAGGTACCAAAGGTGCTCCTCCCTTTCAACAGAAAAAGGCAGTCAGATAAACCACGGCTTGCAGGTGCTGGCTGTGTGCCCAGGAGGGCAAACCCAGGCACTGCTCCCATGCTCTGGATGGGCACTGGCAAGGACAAATAACTGCTCCTGTAATTGACTGAAGAATACAAAGAGGACAGATAGCAGCTCAGGCAAACTTCTGACATTACATTTGACTGAGGGCAGCTGGATAGCGTGCCTTCTGAAGGTTTCACTGCCACTAGGCAGCAAGGGATGCTTCCATCTAGGATAGTCATCTGTGCTCCATTTCTAGCCATTTGAGGGACAAAGTCGCTTTTAGGTTGTGAGTGATCATTTTAGGCATCTTAGATGGGGACTTCACGTCCTTAGACATCATTTTCAGATTACAATGCAGTGATAATAGTGATGAACTTTGCTTTGGTTTTTTGAAGGAGACTGCCTCGAAAGCAGTTGTCTACACCGGATATCTGTGTTTAGTCCACTACAGTAGATCTGTATCTTGCCCTTGTGCTGACCTCAAACTAGCATGGCAAACCTGCCAAAATCCCCACTGAAGACTGCCTTGTTGTCCATGTGGTAGTTGTTCAAAATACCTCCAAGACAATGAAACTTGCAAGTGACTGGAAGTCCCTCTGACACAAAGGACAATCTATACTTCTGTTCCTTACACATAACCTCAGTTCTCCTCGGACTGTTAGTACATAAGAGTACAGAGACTTAATTCTTTGGGAATTTTCCAAATGAGGACAGATGGTAGAACAATTCATCCTGGTGTATGTGTCTCATCTTTGGTTGGCTGCAGACATTAGGAGATGGCAAGGACCCTGCAAAGAGGGGAGAGCCATTTTCCAAAAGCAGCTTGCTAACCTCAAGATGTTAACTGAAAATTACTTAAGATGTAAACAAAATTGGAGCAACGTCAGTAGTCTCAGTTATCCTCTTTGGAGCCCACAAGGATGAGACTCCTTACAAGGATGAGTTTCTTAAATGTTTACCTCCTTTAAACACTTCAAAATCTTTGTGACTTTATCCCACAGCCTCCAGGGAGAGACATGTAGGATCTCTGCTGCAGCTTCCACACTTCTGAATTTGCTCCCATTTAATATTTTAAGTGAATCAGAGATGGTGACAGAAATGCTATCACTGTACACCATCTGCTCATACTTCCTGTGTTAATTCTCAATTCTTTACAGAACAGCTTTGAGTGTTCACCATAGGAAGTTGGTTACAGTTTCTGACAGACACTGTACTAACTTGGTCAGCCTGCTGTTACCCTCTTCACACAAATATGACTTTCACTATCATTTATACAACCTCTCCTTCTTCTCTTCCCCCATTAATTTCAAAACCCAGTTGACTGATTTCAGTTAAATTTGATGGACAGATAGTAATCTTAAAAATGGGAAGTTCCTTTCAGTCTCATAAAAACCATCAATCCCAATCCGTTGGGACAAGAGAGAACTCCAAATTAACAGTACCTCGTGGGCATTAATAATTGTCTTCCATTCCAAGAATCCGTGGTTTCACAACCGATGCAACCATGATCAGCCTCATCTTTTGTGCAGCCAGGGAAAAATTGTAGAGTAGTAACAGGGACAGGCTGCCTTTTGTCATGGCCATGTGGCAATGCTGGTGTGGAATCAGTTCCCTGGTGGGAACAGTTTTACCCTGCACTCCATTGCATCACGAGTAAATAAGTTGGCACTGAGGTGGACAATGTTCTGTTGTTTTGGAGGCTTCACTAAGACTGGTTTCCTGTGTGTTGTAGAGAGCATATGCTTCAACACCTGATACTTACAGAAATTTATATTAAGATGCTTGTTCAGATGCACTGTATTTGTTGCTTTTTTTAGTTATTTAAGCCCGGATTGGAAAGGCACTTTTATTCTGTCACTTCTCCCTGACGGTTCTCATTGGGGGTCTCAGGTTAAATGCAGGAGGCAAATGTACAGTTTACCTGTGAGAAGTCAGTAGAGCTGCCCTGTGGTGTGATGGGGTGACCCTGTCTGGATGCCAGGTGCCCACCAAAGCTGCTCTCACTCCCCTCCTCAGGTGTACAAGGGAGAGAAAATACAATGAAAGCTCAGGAGCTGAAATAAGGTTGAGGAGATGTCACTCATCGATTGCCATTATGGGCCAAATAGACTTCACTTGGAGAAATTAATTGAATTTACTACCAATCCAAATCAGAGCAGGTTAATGAGAAGTAAAGCAAGTCTTACAAACACCTCCCTCCTTCCCAGGCTCTCCCTCCTCCCCCCCAGTGCTGCGGGGAGATGGGAATGGGGGCTGTGGTCATCGCATGTTTCTGCTGCTGCTTCCTCCTCAGGGAGAGGAGTCCTTCCCCTGCTCCAGCGTGGGGTCCCTCCCACGGGAGACAGTCTTCCATGAACTTCTCCAGCAGGAGTCCTTCTCACAGGTTACAGTTGTTCACAAACTGTTCCAACATGGGTCTGTTCCATGAGGTGCAGTTTTTCAGGAACAGACTGAGACTGCTCCAACATGGGCAATTTTAAGCAATGTTAATTTTGTTTCTGGGTTGATTTTCTTTCCCTCTCTAGTGTGAGCTGCCAAAACTCGCAGGCATTGGCACCACAGCTAAAAGAACTGCCTCAGGTACCAGCAGCACTGCCAAAGCTTTGCAATGGCCCTACTTAGGCTGACACAGGCCTGTGTCCCAGCAGAGGCTGACACATACGAGCTGCTTCATCCCTCACCCATGGGCAATGCAAACCCTGGAAGTCTTATTTTTGCTGATGACTGCAGCTCTGGGGAATCTTTTTGCTGATATGTAGGGGTTTTAGGGGATATTACTAGGTTATTTAAATGAAACTGCCGTTGACACAAAAAGCTTAACACGAAATCAGGGTGACTTCATTGTGTTGTCAGAAATACACACTCTGATAAAGCTTGCCTGTAAAAGCCAACGAGGATTAATGCATTGGTAGCATAGTGCTAACACTATAAATTAAAGTAACTTCTGTTGGTTAAGAGAAAGAGGAACCTCCCATCAAGGTCCCACCTTTCCCACCCAAGAGGACAGCACCTGGCCTTGTTCAGTTTGGGGTCATTTATGAATGAATACATTAATCACCAATGACAGAGACACAACCACTTACAGCACAAACACTTTTTGCTATGTTGGCATGTGTAAACGTTCCTTAGCCAAGCTTCCCATCATCCGTGCCTCTGCTCTACGTGGTCATCTTGATCCCAAGAAGCAACAACCTGCATCCAGCAGTGAGGAGGAGCTGCCAGGCTGCCTGCTCTGAGTATTCTCCACCAGTCTGCAGCCTGCGGGATCCTCTCAGCATCTCAAAATCTGAATGGTTGCAGTGGGCATGGCAGGGCCTTCAGGTCTTGCCACCATCCCTCTGCTGCTAAAGATTCACAAACAGGATTTTCAGAAGCAGCTCAGTGACTTAAAAGCATCAGTTTTTATTGGGTGTCAGTGGCAAATGTGCTCCCACAACATTCAGGCCCTTTGAAAGCTCTGTTCTCCAATCATAAGGCAGTCCATAAGCAATCATCTTTAGATCACCTCCTGCCTCAATTAACAGTAATTAACAAGAACACGTATGTCCCTGCATTGCAGAAGTGGCTAAAAATGGCATTGCCCAGAGGAGGCAGCTGCAGGATCAACACAATTCATCCTCTTTTTGTCCATGAAACTGTTAGGATCTCTCCAAGCCTGTAATCAGTCATCCATTTCTCCCCTTGATATGGCACCTGAGATTCAATATCCTGCTTCCTCTTGTTCCTGCTTGCTCACCCCAGTAACTGTGCTAACACAAGTCTGGGATGTGGGCACATAAAGACCCGAGTGCCCATTTCATGGCTCTTCCCTGCCATGGTGTGGCATCCCTACGGATGTGGGGATGCAGCACTCAAGCAAGAAGGAAGGGCGGAATGCAGGCCCTTGCCCAGCACGATGCAGTAGCAAAGGTATCTGTGGTATGAGATGGGTGAGTTTCCTTTTCCACTTCCTTTCTTTGCTTTCTCGTTTGCTTGTTTGTTTGCAGAGGGAATCAACAGTGGGACGTCATCGCGTGACTCAGAACTGGAGCCCCCAGTGCAGGCAAACAGCACTTTGGGCTTTCATCTGGCTGTGCCCCGGACCAGCCTGGCCTGTGAGCTTTGCTGGGGAGTCAAGAGATGGGAACCAGAGGTTTCCTTTTTGAAAAGGCATCGGAGAAGACACGGTATAGCTCAGTCCTAGCTGTTCCAAGGACAAAAATCAGCTGATCATACAATCACAAAACCACAGAATCGTTTGGGTCAGAAGGGACATTTCAGGATCATCTAGTCCAACCTCCCTGCCACAAGCAGGGACATTTTTCATTAGACCAGGTTGCTCAAAACCCCGTCTGACCCAGTCTTGGACACTTCAGTGATGGGGCATCCACAGCTGTCTCCAGGCAACCTGTTCCAGTGCCTCAGCACTCTCATAGTAAAGACCTTCCTCCTTTTATTTAATCTAAATCTACCCACTTAGTTTAAAATCTTTGCCCTTTGTCCTGTTACTACAGGCCCTGGTAAAAAGTCTCTCTCCTTTTTTTTTAAGATCCCCTTTAAGCACTGAAAGGCTGCAATAAGGTCTCCCTAGAACCATCTCCTCTCCCACATGAACAGACCCAACTCTCTCAGCCTTTCTTCATAGGAGAAGTGTTCCAGCCTTCTGATCATTTTCGTGGCCCTGTGGTCCTGCTCCAAGAAATCCATGTCTTGTGCTGGGGGGTCCAGAGCTGAATACTGTCCTCCAGGTGGGGTCTCACAGCAGCAGAGTAGAGTGGGAGAGTCACCTCCCTTGGCCTGCTGGTCACACTTCAGATGCAGCCCAGGATATGGTTGGATTTCTGAGCTGTCAGTGCACATTGCTGGGTCATATCCATTTTTTCATCCACCAGTACTCCCAAGTCCCTCTTCTCCAGGCTGCTCTGAACCCATTCATCCCCAGCCTGTATTGATATTGAGGACTGCCCTGACCCCGGTGTAGGACCTTGCACTTGGCCTTGTTGAATTTCATGAGGTTCACATGGGCCTTCTGAATCAAGTGCACCCTCAGCCTGGTGTCATCTGCAGAATTTCTGGGGGTGGCTCAGAAATAATGACACTGTCTGTGTCGTTATTAAAGATATTGAACAGTACTGGTCCCAGTAGGGATCCCCGAGGGACACCACTTGTTGAGAATCCCCATTTGGATGCCAAGCCATTGACTGTAACTGGATCCCATCCAGCCACTTCGTTATCCATCGAATAGTACATCCATCAAATCAGTCTCTCTCCAAATTGGAGGTAAGAATGTTGTGTGGGACCATGTCAAAGTGTTTACAGAAGTCCAGGTAGCTGACAGGTAGCTTGCTTCTGGTAAAGACTGAATGGCTTATCCTGCACTGCGATTCCCAAGGACATCAGAGGTCATACCAGCATTTCAGTTTGTGCCTGGCAGGATCCCACTTGCCTGGAGGCTCCCTGCAGGCAGAGGTCCAGCCTCACGGCTCTGGGCTCTTTCCTGCCACTGGGAAATGTCAGAGGATCAGCCCACAGCGGGGAAGGAGTTAAGTGCTTGACCAGCTGCTGTCTGTGAGGCACTGAATTCCTTCTCCGTGCAATGCAGCAGCCAGTGTCAGGACAGCTATATTTAGAGAGCTGATAAAGGTTTGGTGCCAACAGTTGTCCTGCCCCTTGATGAAGAAGCTGCAGAGAGAGCAAGAGGGGGCAGCTGATTGCTTTCTTCCCAGTGCCATTCCCTGCTGTCTTCAGTGGACTCTTTCGCCGTGTCTCCAGCAGGGACCCCCAGTGGAATCGTCCAGGCACAGGGGGTAAGTTCCCTTTCCTTGCTCCCCTGCCTCGTGGGCGGCAGCCACTCCTCAGCCCCGCTGGTGGCACAGGGCTGGGATCCTCCTTCCCAAGGCTGGTGCTGGGGCCCTGTGGAGCTGCCACCGCTGTTGTGGCACAGTGAGGTGACAGTCCTTGTGTCTGGACACGGGGAAGTGTCGGCTGCGGCGTTTTCACGCTCCTGCCTGAACTACGTCCCCATCGCTCTCCCACGCCCAGGGCGAGCACGGCAGCCTCCACACAAAGGAGTGAAGGACAAAGTCCCAAGCCTGAAAGCGCCTTCGGCCTTAAGCTTGAGGAGCGTTTCGTTTTGGGGAGGTCTCATGTTTCTTTGCCCCTGACACTCCTTCCAGCCCGGCTCTGGCTCTGTACAGCTCCTTCCAGCCACCACGTGCGGTCAAGGGGGGGTATAGAGTTTCTGCCCCTCCACCCCTTCCTTCCTGGCCTTCCTGCACCCTTACTCACAGGCAAGGAGGGCACTGGTGCTCTCTGGGCAGCAGCCAGGGAGCTGCATGAGGCCCTGGGAATGGCAGGCGCCCCAGTGGAGGAGTCAGTGTAGATGCCTCATGGCCAGGGCTCCTTGCAGGAGCAAAATGTGGGAGCCCCTTCTGCTGTACCCCCCGTCCCTGCTGCCCCACAGCTGGGAATGGCCTCTGTAATGGTTCTCCCTCCTGCCCTGCTCCCCGTGCAGCAGATCCTCTGGCAGCCGCCATGGCCAGCGGCAGGGACTCGGACAGCGAGCCGGCCGTGCCGGAGGAGGAGGAGGAGGAGGAGGAGGGCCCGGACGTGAAGGCCGTGCAGGCCCATTACCTGCGCAGCCCCTCGCCCAGCCGGTGAGTACAGGACCACTGCCACGGCCTCCTGGGAGCACATGGGAGACAGGGCTCCTGTGCTGGTTAATCCCACTGAGAGAGTACGTGCACACGGGGGGGACAAATTGCATTACTGTGGGGTGGTATCATCCCTCTTCCCTGTCTCACCCTCTCATACCCATCCCCATGCTGAAACTTCTGATCCAATTTCAACTCTTCCCAAATCTTTCTGTCCATTATGAGGACTTGTGGATTTTTTTAATGTCAGTATTAGGCTTTCCCAGCCCCAGAAAGACCAAGGGTCTTCGGATTTGGGTTTGGCTCGGAGCCAGCTTTAGCTACAGGCTTCAGGCACTAAACAGGAGGCTGTAACAGCACAAGCAGAAATCGAGTTACCCCAAGCAAAACAAGCATGATTAGATGTGTTTTCTCCTAATACAAGGAAAAATACATCCCTTTGTACTCTTCCTAAAGCAAAATGCTCTGCAGGGCTTTCTGTAGCCTTTGAGATGCTTTAGCTGAAAGCAAGGGGAAGGGATTGAGTTTGAAAAGAACCTGCCCCAGTGGCCCTGAACAAGTAGGAGATTATGAAATGTTTCCTGTTAACTGTGGGATACTGCAGAAAAATCAAGACAGAGTGCTTATTGCGTTTAACTGCAAGCATTTCAGAATTGATGAGGAAGATCATTGAGCTAACATAAAGAAAAATTATGTATTCAACTTGATAAATCCTTATCCATCTGCTCATCACTCACTGAAAAGGAACAGAAGCACCTCTCCAATTTATTTCCCTTGCCTTGCCTTCCCTGTTCTTTTTTTTCTCCCCTTTTTCTCTCTGTCAATGATAAAAGCTGTGATGAAGTTGATAAGATCCATCCCATCCAGAACAAGGCCCTGGAAGCCTCCAGGACTGGGCTGTGCTGCAGGCTGTGTGTTTCACAGACGCTCAGGGCAGCCACAGGTAAAATGTGTTGAGGCTGTGGTGGCAGGTTATTACCACTTGTTATGATTTTATTGAGCTTGGAGGCAACCTTTACAGCAAAAGGAATCGAAGGCAGGGCATAGCTGCTAATTTGTGTCAGCTCCAGTAAATGAGACTGAGACTCCCCTTGCTCATCTCATAAACTCCTTTGAAGAACTAGAAAAGGATTACTTTCAGTCACGGTTGACAAGTGCTGGAACTCAACTAAATGACCTAGATGAGCCTGTTAAGTGGTTTCCAATGGCTGTGCCCTCTGTTTTGGTTCTGGAGCATGAAAGCAGTTCAGCTCTCCAGACACTGCCGCACCCTGACTGCGTATTAATCACCCTTCCTCACCTGCCTTAATTAAACAAAAACAAACACTGTCGGAAGTACTGCAAGTCTGCATGGCCAGAGAGCTTCTGTGATGGCAGCAAACTTGTCCTAATGGCCTGTACCATCTATTTGGAAGGAAGTGTAGACAGTGTAGATCAGGGAAAAAGCTCTGTAAAATATTTTGTTAAGATGGTCTAAATGAGAGCAGATGTGCTTGGATTGTACAGGTAGACCGAGATGGAAAGATAGTTGTTTTCAAGATTGCGGCCCCTTTTTTGATTAACAAAAACTTATGTGAATCACACTGTGTGTCAAAGAACTCCCTTCAAAGGTGCTTGTGGGTGTCATAATGGTTTCTGACCTGCAGTTGGACAACACTGAGATTGACTCAGCTGGTTAGAGCATGGTGCTAATAACACCGAAGTTTGATCCCTGTACAGGTCATTTACTTAACAGTGGGACTCCATGATCCTTGTGGGTCCCTTCCAACTCAGAATATTCTGTGAAATCTGTGAAACACTGTGTGAGTGGAGAGACTGACCACAGATTCATGCTATGAAGTGACCAATGTGCTGAGGGAGAGAGTCACGGGCTTCAATCTCAGTGCTTGCATTGCAGCTTGTGGTAACTCAGAGGATGCTTGTGGGCAATTAGCCAGCAGAGAGAAAAACCAACACCCTGGTGTAATCTGGTGTTTTGAATTGTTCAATAAATTCTAGTTAGGACAATGTTTTTATCTGTCTGTCTAAGTGAGAGCTACTTGTGAGACTGCTCCTTGTGATCCATCATCCCCCTCCCAGTCTCAAACCAGACACTGATCTTCTCCACCCGAAAAACTTCTCCACCAGGCAATTGTTTTGCACTCCCAGTCCATGAAGCTCCTTTCCATGAGACCTGTCTCCATCCTGCAAACACTGGATACCAAGAGCATATTTAAAGTCTGTAGTGCTATGCTGGAGAGCAGGGTGGGAATGAGGGGTGGGAGAAGAGCTGGGGCTTCCCTTCTGCAATTAAAGGATCCTCTGTGCTCGGGTTCCCTGCTGCTCCCCTCTGGAATGGGTGCAAAGGGCTAAAGTCCTGGGGGTAGGATCCCAGTGGAGGGCATTGCCTAATAGACAGTGGTTGGTTGGCAGGTATTCCATGATATCAGAGACTGATACAGAGAGCATCTTCATGGAGCCAATCCATCTGTCGTCTGCTGTGGCTGCCAAGCAAATAATCAGCGAAGGTAAGAGGAGGAAGGATAAGAGAACTGTGTAAGTAATAGAGGCCTGAGTTGCACTAGTTTTGCCTTTTGTCATCCAGAGATCCTAAAATGATAAAAAAGCCTTTGTGAGAGAACCCCACCTGAGGTAGAGGTGAAAATCACAAAGAAATAACAATTTACAGAAAGGTTTGGTGACTTCCTTTGAAGTTGTGCAGTGAGTCTGTGGCAGAATTATGTACCACAGTGGTGAATGTAGTTTGAGTGCTGGTTGCTCACTGCAACAAACTGAATTTAGAATAGAATAGAATAGAATAGAATAGAATAGAATAGAATAGAATAGAAATAGAATAGGAGTATTTCAGCTGTAAGGGACAAACAATGATCATCTGAGTTCAACTATCTAACCAAAAGTTACAGTATATTATTAAGGGCACTGTTTTACTCCTCTTAAACACTGACAGGGCTGGGGCATCAACCATCTCTCTAGAAAGCCTGTTCCAGTGTTTGACCTCCCTCTCGGTGAAGAAATGCATCCCAGGGTCCGGTCTTAACCTCCCCAGTGCAGCTTTGAACCCTTCCCACCTGTCTGATCACTGGATACCAGGAAGAAAAGCTCAGCAGCTCCCTCTCTACTTCCCCTCTTCAGGGAGGTGTAGAGAGCAGCTGCATTCTTCTGGGGCTGGGATAAGGGTGCCCTTAACTCCCAGGCCTTTGGCCAGCGTGGGTCTCTGGAGGGCAGTGCCATGTGCTCTTCCCATAAGCAGGTGCTGCACACGTTGCAGACAGAACAGTGTGATGTTTCTGGGGGAAAAAAAGTAAATCGGAAGGCCTGTCCCAGACACAGTTAATGACAGGTCATATGTTTGCATTGTTTTTACATGCTTTGAGTTACAATGTCAGTTTATTCCAGAACTGAAGACAAAGGAGATCAGGGTAGATTCAGTGTGTCCCAGGATGTTGGAGTCTGCACAGCAGCTGATGGTGGAAGACCTGTACAACCGAGTTAAGGAAAAGATTGATGACACCAGCTTGTTTAACACGCCGTGTGTGATGGACTTGCAGAGGGCACTCGTGAAGGACAGGCTGGAGACCCCCAGGGATGCTGTGGATGAAGTCTGGCCTAATGTCTTCATAGCAGAAAAGTGAGTGTCGGCTTTTGCCATCGAGTTGCGTGAGATTCCCAGTGAAGGGTCAAATGGAACCATCGAAGGCATAACATGTATTACATGTATCTAATTCCTTTCATCCCTCGAGAGGCCCAAAGTGTTTTTCAGACTGTGCTCATAGAAAATCTCCACACACTGTAAAGTAAATATTTCTGGAATAGAATCAGCAGCTTTCCTGCGCTATTTTGATGCTTCAGCAGTTTAGGAGAGGAAAAGGCAAATGAGCCCAAATTCCACTGTTCTGATTGGAATTTGGCCCTGAAATTGGAAGTCTTTATTATGTCAAAGAGAGTTAAAAAAGAAATGCCATAGCACATGTCAAGTGGAGATGGTTAGGACTTCTGTACCATGGTTCAGCTGTCCCAGACACCTGTGTTAGTGACCAGACAGAATTAGAAGTGGATATAATGTAAAGCATCAGTTATGGAGTGATAAAAGTGATAAGTGATAAAAGTGAAAAGTGATAAAAGTGATAAGTACACAGCCTGAACCCAGGATGGCAGCATGAGTTTCAAATCAAGCTGTAGTGGAAACAGAGCATGTGGCTCTACAGGTGAATGCAGGTTTCTCATTGTCTTTTTCCAGTGAGTACTGGAAAGAAATACCTGTAGGACTCTCACAGGACATTAAGGTCTGAGTGGAGCCAGATGTTGGATGAGTAACACGGATGGAGAGTTCTGTAGACCTTGCAGCAGGCAGCTCCTCTCCTACCCACCACAGGAGCACTGGTGCCTCACATCTCTTTTTCCTTCTTGAAGGAGCGTCGCGGTGAACAAAAGCCGTTTGAAGAGACTGGGCATCACACACGTCTTGAATGCAGCTCATGGTACAGGGGTCTACACAGGACCAAGCTTCTACAACGGTCTCAATATCCAGTACCTGGGCATTGAGGTGGATGATTTCCCAGATATGGATATCTCCAAACACTTCCGCCCGGCTGCGGAGTTCCTTGACGAAGCACTGCTGACTTACAGGGGTAAGGGGAGAAGGTTGCAGTGGTTCCAAAATGCTTGGGAATTATGGGTGGAAGTGTTACTCTGATAAACAGCCGATGCCATGTCTGCAGTGGGGCAGGAAGAAGGCAGAGCCTTCATTCCCTGCATGCAGCACCAGTGACCACTTGTTCCCTGTCCTGCCGTGCCTCATCCAAAACAGGAGGGAGCAAACTAGTAAGGGGAGGGAGCCCAACAGCCCCTGCTGCAAGCCCTGTGTTTTCAGACTCAAAGTGGCTGCAAGTCACCTCCCTCAGCTGCTTTGAAAGAACCCTAATACAGCAAAGAGCAGAAGTCCTGCTCTGATACATATTTTTTTAATATTGATGTAATACTAAGTATATATAGTTATATTCCCGTACCCTACAAGCTTCAGTTTTGCCATGATGCAAAAAGCAGGCTGATTTACTAGAACAATCCAAACAGCTGAGCTGAACCTTTGGATGTCTGTCTAATTTACTGGACTCCAACTCCATGGCAGCTGTTATTCTGTGGACCTCCAGTGCACACTGGTCATTCGGCTGCAGCTTCAGTGGACAGTTAGAAATACCTTTATGCAGTTCAGTATGGAAATGAACACAATGATCAGTGATATTACTGATATTATTTATATATTTAGTCAATTAATTTAATTATTGTAGAGAGACAACAGATTACCTCCTAGCAGAAGTGACAATAAGATAAGTTTTGTTAGTACACAAGGAAAGTTGAGACAGTTTTAACAGCTCAGCACCACGAGGTGGGACACTGCCTATCTGTGTTTTTCCTCACAACTCCCATTACTACCCTTGGCATAGTCCAAGTGCTTATTGCTGCTGCCATTCATCGACCCTTCAACTCATTGTCCAGCAAAAATGACAGCCCAGCAGGAGAGAGAAGGTTTTCCCCTGGGCTGGTGATCTGAACTGGCTCGTTAAAGGGTCGACACGGGAAAGGGTGCACCGAGGCAGAGGAGCCTTGAAAGAAAAGAGAGGAAGGAGATCTCCCCCTGTTGGTGAACTCTTAGATTGGCTTTACTGCCTGGTAAAGTACTTGGAAGGCAACCAAGACTTTTGGTGCTAAGAAGGGTGTAAAAGACATTTCAGGACTGTAGGAAGAGGTTCGTTAGGTAAACGCTTGGGATAACATAGCAGCAGTCAGAAAGGTGGTGTTTAAACTGGCTCCATGAAGTTTCAGTGCAAACAATTTGATTAAAGTGGGGTTTATCACACATTTAGAAACAGTAATTTCAGTTATTTGTAAGCTGGCAATGCCTCATTTACACTCTTCATATTTCCAAGCTTTTCTTTAGCCGTAATTTGCTATAAAAGTAACTTTAACGTTTTTTGGTGTCAAAGTGTGGTTTTCTGCAAGAGGTAGTAAATGCCATGAAATAAAGCAGATCTTCAGTTTTGATCCTTGCTCTTACTTTTACAGGACAGTGGGTCCCAGTGGTTTGAAGCAGCTGTTTCAGTTTGTCAGAGTCAAAATCAGCTCTTTCCTGCCAGTTGCTTGGTTATCCTTTTCAAAGATATACTATGACTTTGGCTTCCTACATATAACCATTTGAGGGTACTTTTGCCAGATCTGGATTCTGGCAAAAAAACAATCAAATTAATATAAAATTGTATTTAAGCTCCATAATGTGCCTTATGAAAAACTAAATTATTCTCTTATCTTCCCAATACCTTCCTGGAGGCTAATGCTAATATCTCCCTTTTTACGTATTGAGAAACAAGCTTGGAAGGCTTTAATGTCTGACCCTATATCAGGCAGCAAGTCAAGAACACTGTATTGCTTGTCTTTCTAGTAGCTGTTATAAGCTTTTTGACTATTTGAGTACATGAAGTGTGTAGGCAAAACTACAAATATTATTTAGCTTGTTTTGAAACGTGCCTGCCCACAGCTTTTGAAACTAATGTGCTTTTTATTCATGTTTTATTAAGGTAAAGCTATCAAATATTTAGTATTGGTTTCAGTCACTAAAACACGGAATCTGTCTAATTTTTAACACCATTCAGAGAATGCTTTTGTGGTACATATCAGAGTGTATGTACCACGTGTCTGTGACTGGAAATAGCTGAACACTTTCCTGTTCCACATCCGTAGGCAGAGTCCTGGTCAGCAGCGAGATGGGCATCAGTCGCTCCGCCGTGCTGGTGGCTGCCTACCTGATGATCTACCACCACATGACCATTCTGGAGGCTCTGATGACTCTGAGGAAGAAACGAGCCATTTACCCCAACGACGGCTTCCTGAAACAGCTGCGGGAGCTCAACGAGCAGCTGCTGGAGGAGCGGGAGCTGGAGCACTCTGGAGACGAAGAAGTGACTCCCAGTCAAAGCCCTGTGGCTCGTGCAGGGACTTCTTCCCGTTTGTCTGGAGCTGGGGACGCAGAGAGCGTCGTGGGAGCCCGAGCCCACTCCATCACAGTGGAAGAGGAGGACACGAGCAGCATGCTGGGTAGTTTTATGAGCTCTTCATCAGTGTCAAAAACCAGCTGGGTTTCCAAACGCTCCACCCTGATCAGCGAGGAGGAAGAGGAACAGTTGTATGAGGAATGGAGGAAAAAACAAGGCCTGTCTGCAAAGGAAGCAGTAGTTAACCATGAAAGAAGAGCATCTCCAAAGCATCTGGATCGGGAAGAGGAACAATCTGATGAGGATGTGGAACAGAGGATCCATGACTGGCAGCGCAGAAATGAGAAATACCAAATGGAGGGTGCAGCCAGGGAGGAGGATGGTGATTCCAGCATGGGAGGAAGACCTTACCCACCAGGTGAATTCAGTGATGTTGAGAGTGTGAGCAGTTTTGAGATCCGAACCCTGAAAAAGCAGCTGGAAGCCAGTAGCTTTAGCAGGATGAGGAGGAGCCGCACAGGCTCTATGTCTTCTGAGAGCACCTGGGACATGTGGAATCAGAGGCTTCTGGAGATAGAGAAGGAAGCTGCTCAGAGATACCATTCCAAGAATAAAAATTGTGGGGAAATGGGAAGAAAGGAGAGGGATGTGGATGAGGAGAGCGTGCTTTCAGACAGTAGCTCCTTCTACAATTTCTGCCAAAAGAACAAAGACAAGCTGACTCCTCTAGAAAGGTGGAAGGTCAAGAGGATCCAATTTGGCTTTCACAAGAAGGATTTAGAACCATCATCATCAGCTGCGCCATCGCCAGCAGAAGATGGCAACCAGGCAGGTGAGGAGGGAGCAGAAGGGAAGAGTTTGTCAGATATTGACCTGACTGCTTACCAGGCTTGGAAAATGAAGCGGCAGAAGAAGGTGGGCAGTGAAAGCAGCAAGGAGGAATTCGTGGAATTTGCCAAAACCGAGGATTCTGCTTCAGCTAAAAAGAGGCAGAGGCGTGTAGAGCTCCTCGAACGTTCAAAGAAGATTTTAGAGGAGAGCCAGTCCATGTGCAGCTGGGAGACAGACAGCACAGTGAGTGGGAGTATCCCCCTGTCGGCTTTCTGGCCCTCGGCGCCGTCTGCAGACGGTGCCGACGATGCGGCTTCTGCCCTGAGCATGCAGACAAATCATTCATCTCTATCACGGACCAGGAGCAGCACGGGAGCAGTGCAGCCTCAGGTGCCGAGTGTACCCCTTCCCAACCTCCCGGTTGGTCCGGGTGACACCATATCCATGGCAAGCATCCAGAACTGGATCGCTAACGTGGTCAGCGAAACCATCGCTCAGAAGCAGAACGAGATCATGATGCTGTCCCGTCCGTCATCCGCGATGGCCTCCCTGTCAGGAGACCTGGGCAGGCGAGGAGATGATGACGACAAGGTTTCTCTGCTCAGTGCTCAGAGCGGCTCATCTGTGGCTGCCTCTCAGCTGCGCCAGCGGGAGCTGCGCCGGGCCGAGTCTCAGTCTGTCCTGTCCTGCAACACCTCCGTGAGCGCAAGGACACAAGGGACTGCTTCAAACATGAAGACAACACAGACGAGCAAGCCACTGTACAGCCTCTTTGCTGATGATGTTGACCTCAAGAAACTCAGGAGGAAGGAGAAGGAGATGCAAATGGAAATGAGAGAAAAAATGTCAGATTATCAAATTGAGAAGGTGATCAGAGACAATAAGCGCAGCACTTTATTTAAGAAAAAGGTGACCAAAGGAGAGGAAAATGAAAGGGAAGATGGCATAGAGAGTACAATAAACAGCCATGGGCGTCCCTTGCAAGCAGATTTTGACAGAACTGGTACAGTCTTCGATCTGTCCAGTCAACCTGCAAACTCAGGTGCACCAGAGTCAGAAATAGAGACTGATATTAGCAAGTGGCTCAATGGCCTGAAAGCAGAGAGAGAACCACCATCTTATTATGAACAAACTGAGAGAGCTAGAGAGAAATATAGCAGATCATCCAAAGTTAGACAGATGGATTCTGAGACATCCAGTTACAGATTCTGCAGGTCCCAAAGAGAAGAGGTAGACAGCTGTTCTTCCTACGAGTCAAAAGGAGATTCACTGAGAACCACGTCGAGATTTTCCTCCGCTTCTGCGAAAGAGGACAAAAAGATGTACAAGTTCACAAGGTCGAGGGTCAGTGAGACAAGTTCCAGAGAAAACAGCCCAGAGCTGCATGTTTTCAGCCGATCTCCTGAGCCACCCTTTGACTCTGAATCCCCTGAACCGTCTACACAGAGCCGAGTCAGATCCCATCACGTGGAGGCGTGTGAGGAGGAGGCCAGGTCAGACGTGTCGGAATTTGGAGCGAAGAGAAAGTTCACCCAGAGCTTTTCAAAGTCCGAAGAGGATGGAAAGAAGGAGGCAAAAGTGGAGCAAAGCGAGGAAAGGTTTGCATCTAGACAGCGCTCTCAGTACAGGCGAAGCACGCGTAAAGAGGAGGAAGAAGAGATGGATGATGATGCCATTATTGCTGCTTGGAGAAGCCGACTGGAAGAAACTACAGCAAAGCTCCAGCGGAGAAGGGAAGAGTGACCAAGATCAGACTACAGGAGCACAAGCAGAGCCAGAGTCCCTGAATCACTCACTCATCATTATATTTTTGATAATCCTTTGTGGTTTGTAGGGCATTTCCTGCGGATAGTTCTCTTCTTAATCAAAAGCGATGAAGGGAAGAGGTCAAGTTCTGCAAGTGTTTGTGGCTTGTCAGAAAGAAGATGCTAGAATTAAATGATCAATGTAGGTAGGAACACAATGTTAGAAGCCATTAGGAGCCAGACAATGTTTCAGCAGCAAAAGCAAGTAACGGTGGCACCTCAAGTCAAAAGACCAATCACATCCCATTTTGGTTATTTCAATTTCCTAGTGTTGTTAAAAACTGGACATATTTTTTTCTTGGATCTTTTTGATCATAAGTGGAAGAAGCCAACAGCCTTTTCTAGGAACTTGAAGAATGTTTCTCTCTTAATCAGCTTTACTTTATGCCACTGAGAAGATATTACCAGGTAGGCTCCATTTTCTGCACCAGCCTTATGAATGTCTACAGAAATAAGACAGTTCGGGGAAATACATGTTCTGTTTTACTTTGCTAAGTAGCAGAAGCAAAGTAAAATACTGGGAAAAAGAAGATGCCTCCTTTTTAGAAGTTCAAATGAATGTATTCCTGTGGCACCATTTTTTCTATTTTCTATTAGATAGAGTCATCTCTGCTCCATTATGGTTGGTTCCTGCTAATAACTTTGGGTCAACAAAGGACAAATGCAGTAATATTAACAGCCATCTGAAAATCATGTTTTGATGTAGTTAAAGAGATGGGGTTAGGGCTAGGATTAGTGTTAGGTTAGGCTGGGCTTCTCAGTACTGACTTCACTTTGGTTTATGTATGCAGCTCAGCTAAGCCCGTGCTTTCGTGTTCGTAGTCAGATTGTCATGTGTTAATTTTCAGCATGATTGCCTTAAAAGAGAAGAGTGGTACACAAACTGACCTCGAAATAAAATTGTGTATGACTGGAGCATGGGTATAAGGCAGCATGCACCAGCTGTGTGTCTGTGAAGGTGGTAGCTGGAAGCTCGATTTAAGGGGTGGTAGGTCTGGTTGGCACGTTCAGTTAATGCATATCCTGAGCCACAGGGTACACTTTTGAGAGGGAGAGGGGGAAGCACGGTCTCCACGTTAACTGAGTGCACCAGGTTAGGAGCCTGAGGTCCTTCCATGCCCTGCAGAGCCTGGTGAGCTTGTGTGATCCACCAGACCTGCCTCAACATCCCCCGTGCGGCTTCTGTGACAACGTGTCTTTGACGCACCAAAGCACCCAACTCTCTGTCACCAGCCAACGTCCTCCACCTCTCTCTTGTAAACACATAGGCCAGTTTCTACTGACTTTGACTCTGGAATTATCTGTTCCCTCCTCTGTACAGACTGTATTTTGAAACAACAAAGCCCTCTGGCAGAGCTGAATATAAAACGACAATGGAGGGATGATGCAGTAGTGCTCTCTCACAGGAAGTTTTTCTTTTTCTTGTAATCTCCTCTCCCTCCCACTGTGATGCTTAGAGCTCACTATTACTATTATGCTAGTCCCTCTCCCCGTTTTAATTGTGTAATACAGACAGCAAGCTCCACAGGGCAAGGGCCTGCTCTTTGTCCCTGTCTGTGTGACGCTACGCACATCAGCAACGCTATCTAAATAATGGTTACTGATAACAAAATGCAGCTGGCAATCTTCCTAAACTTAGAATCATTTCTCTCAACTACAACTCACTGATTAGACATTATCCCTGCTTCTCTGAAGATAAAGATGATTCTTTCTGACAGCCAGGACTGGGGTAAATGATAGCTACTTATTGTCAGGTAAATGGAGCCTCAGAATCAGGTGATTGAACAGTAACAGCTGTAGAAAAATAAGAGAAAGAACACGTTTTAGTTGTGTGGGTTGCTTTCTTGGTTTTGGTTTTGTTTTTTTTTTTTTCCAGTAAACTCAGATTACATTTTGAAGTGCATAAGAGGCATGGTCTTGTTAATGTTTTCAGGCACGCAGAGATGCTCTGAGGTTTAGAATGCTCTTCTACTACAATATAATATATAATACAATGCATCCCTTGTTTCTGCATACCTCTGTGAGTTGTTATTTTTTTTTTAAGCAGTGGAATTCCAGGCCTTGATCCACGCTCTGAGATTTTATATTAAATTTCTGGAATTTGTGTTAGGATAGGTGTTTTCCTCTTCATCCCTGGTAAAGTTGCTCTGTGGAAAACAGCCCTGCATAGATGTATTTGGAGCTGGCTTTCATTTCAGTCTAGAAAAGGTCTTAAATTTCGATGGATCAAAGTGGAAGTGTGCGGTACCTTCTGGCACTGAATTTACTTTTTTATCAAAGGCCCGATTCCCTCTGAAAAATCCCTCTCCCTCTTCCTGTGCCTGGCTGTTCCCAGCAGACGAGCCTGTCCTCTGCGGTACTGTAGGGGGCATCTCGCGCTGTAAAAGAGGAGCAGTGGATGATGTGGTAATTGGTTTCATTTTGCACTGTACAGCACGGCCTTTGTTTGGGCAGCATTTTGATTTAAACACTAATCTAGGTCTGCTGCACAAATAAATTATTCAAGACCGAGGGGCAGAATATGGTTCTATAACAAGTCTGAGCCACACCGTCCTGATAGCGAGTTTTGACCCTTGTGAGAAAGGGTTAAGTGGGTTCTGCTGACTCATTGAGGTAGGTGGCTTATTAGTTCACTTGTGTAAAAGGGAGATAAAAATGGTTTGCTGGGGAGAGGCCATCTAAGATGCTGGCTGAGCAGTCATGAGGGAGAAGCCTTAGAAATAGCTGAACTTTATTTTCTTATTGCTTATATCCTTGTTAATAAAGCCAAGCCCCCAAAGCAATAAGGGGGTGGGGATCATTTTGGACTCCATGCAGTATACGGCCAGTGCTTGAAAGCAAGATGGGAAAGGCTCCAGCTCACAGGTATAAATTACATGAAACACTGACATAAAGACCTTGCATGGTGAAAATATTAAAGCATTCAGTCATAAGACCAATAACCAGGAGAGACAGAAATGGAGAGGTTGAAGGCAGGCTAGAAAGTCAGGTTTTAAGATGAGAATTTAGAAGGAGATAAGGGATTGTGGAAAGGAGAGAGGTCTGCACAGATTGTTTCAGGTGACCAGAGCTGCAGAGTGAATGGTTTTTCAGCAATGACACCAGTCTGACACTAGATTAAAAGAGTAAATAAGTACCCAAATTCATCTAGGAGGGATTTTTCAGCAAAGATGCGCTGGGACTGATATTTTTGCTCAGACTCAATTTGCTGCTGTAGGAAGGAGGGCGTTTTTTTGGCATTGTGTAGTGGAAGGTGAAAGTGCAAGGAGCATCCATACGGTCAGTTAAGAATATAAACACAGGAACATCAGAAAGGCTGCATGGGGTCAGACCAGAGGTCCACCTGGCTCAATATCCTGTCTCTGGCAGAGAACAACAGCGAATACCTAGGGAAGAATATAAGAGCAGTGATATAAGTGATATTTCCCCAGCATGATCTTCCAGCTTCCAATAATTTGCAACTCAAGGACTTCCTGAGCCAGGTGTGATATTCTTGTATTTAATAGCCCTTAACAGATTTTCCTTGTATGGAGGTGCCTAGTAATTTTTGAGTTATAGCCATAATAGCCTTGTACCCACTAGCCTCTGTAATCTCCTGTGGCAAGAAGTCCCACAAGTTACTCTACATGGAATGCTAAGCCATCTCCTTTTTTTCTGTTCTGAACCCTCTGCCCACTAGCCTTTAATGCCAATATAGTATCTGTTTAGTATCTACATGTGCCATGAGATTTTACTCCCTCTCTGTCATTAAATCCCATCCTTAGCTCTCTGGTTCTCAGCCAGAGTTACTCATTCCTCATACAGGGGTTGCTCCATGGCTCTCATTATCCTGGCCATTCTTCTCCAAACCCTTTCTAGTTCTTTTTTGTCATGCTTGAGATGAGGGACCAAATCCTCACACAGTATCCAGGGTGCAGGTGTGGGAGGGATTAATCCTAGGGCATAATGACCTTCTTTTTTCTGTTCTCTGTTCCTTCCCTATTAACTCCTAACAGTTTGCATGTTTCCTTGGCTGTTGCTGGGCACCACAGTGATATTTTCATAGAACTATTTATTATATACACAGAATCTTATTGTCGGATGGCAATGGTCAGCTCCAAGATCATCATTTTTTATGTCAGGTTTTCTTACACGTAATGCTTTACATTTATTAGCCCTGAATTTCACCTGCCATCTTAGTGCTCAGTCTCTCAGTCTCATGAAGTCCTTCTGCGTTTTCCCACAGCCACCCTCTTATTTCCACTACTCTGTTTCCTTAATGTCCTTTGAGCAGTGTAGAAGCTCAGAGGATATGGGAAGCAAAGAAGTTAAGGAGGGATAGATGAGAGAGAAACCCATTTGATGCTGGTCTGCTTGAAGTAAGAAATAAGAAAGTGATGAAAGCTGGAGAGCAAGGAGATAAATGTTCAAAAAGAGATCTGAAGACAATAGGCAAATTGAGAAGGGGACCCACACTGGGTGGAGACAGGAAGATGTAAGATGTAAGCCAGAAAGGCTAAAGCAAAATGGTAATTTGTTTAGATGTATAAAAAATCCGGGGAAAGGTTATGAGGCAACCTCTGTGGGAAGGATGGAGATTTAAAGATTTCTCACGGGTCTGTGAGAAATGCGAAGAGGATTGGGAGAAATGGCAAGGGTGAGAGACATTAGTGGGACACAGATGATAAAATGACATCTGTGCTGGATTGGGACTTCCATGTAGCAGGAGCAAGTTTGTCAGGAAGTGGAAATGTGCCAGAAACACGTTATTCCTCCTGTAACAGCCGCATCCTGCGTCCTGATACTGATAGGTGTGGGGCCACGGCCCATTTCCCCCATCCAGGAATTTCAGGGAAATGTGATTCATTGTGTGCAGCACCAGCTTAGACTGGATCATTTGAAAAGGAGTTTAGCACCATTTCCTTCCTTTACAGCTCCATGAGAAATGGGTGCACATTAGCTGTGGTGGAGAGCCGGGTGAATGGTGAGACAAAAAGTTTTATTTGGGGCTGCTTATGTTGCACTGCCTGCCCTTCCTTAAAGGGTTTAGCTGGGGTACATTCAGTATGGACATTACAATGTGAAAACACGATATCCATGACCTCCCTAAATTTATAGACAATCCAGCAGAGATACTGAAAGCATGTGATTAGTATAGTTGAGGGCTTGGAAACAGACACTGCCTGCTCATGTACTCCAGCAAAATCTCTTTGAGTGATACCTACCTATTCTCTGGAATTTCACTTGTCATTTAGAAAAATGAAAGTGGGTCAAATCTCTCTCTGTTCTAATTGTGAAGAAAACTTCCAAAATGGGAACTATGTATAACAAATAAACAGTTCTCTGGAGAGGTGGGAGTGCAGCTCTAAAAGGTGTGTGAGTTGCCCCAGTCATCTCAGCAAGGTGCTGACTTATTTGCCCAGGAGTAGTAATTTAAATGCCAATAATATTTGTTATGTTGTTCTTCATGTAAAAAATTGAGAAAGGTTCAAAGTACACGTACTTAGGTTTTGAATTGCCAATACCAGCTACTTGAACAATCACCTGTACCTTTTTGGCTATCCCTAGGAACAGAAATTTTTCGGACATGAAAGCACTGAAGGATCTTATCTTTTTTTTTTGTTCTTTGTTACATTTCAACATATTCAGGAGGTGATTTCATGTTGCTTCCATCTATCTGTCTATCTATCTATCTATTTATCTATCTATCTTTATCTATCCCCATTACAACCTCTCAGTGGCTTCTGAGCTTGCTGTGTTCCTGTGACTGCTGTTCCCCTGCCACAGGCTGCACACACAGACACACACACATAAACAGACATAAAGGAAAAACATTGCTTGTGGCTTATAAAAGCAGGCAACAACATGAATTCAGTTCTTCCCAGGACTGCCCAGGTGTGGCGATGTGAAAACTGTCTTAGAGAGCAGGAGAAGGGACATCCTGTCTGTGCTTTGAACCTTCCCCTCTGGACAGCATTTCATTTTTATTTGCATGTATCTTTAAAACAGACAAACTTGATCCTTACACAAGAGCTTCCATATCTTGATTCAGACCTGCAGGCAGACTGGTTTTCTTTTAATTAAGATATGTATTCCCTGGAAGACACAAATGAGTGTAATGGAAAACTAGCTTCATTTTTAACTAGGAAGAGAACAATGTCTCTACATAATCAATCAATCAATCAATCAATCTCTTATTTTTTTCCAGTGCACCCTTCATGCCAACATGCCTGAATGCTTTATGGTCATTAAATTAAATCAAAGAACACACCACAGAATGGACAAGGCCAGATCAATAAATCTTAAAACTGATTCAAACTTACCAAGGACTCTGCACAAGTAACCATGAAAGGAAGGATGACTCCAGCCAAAAGGGTATTTGTGTGGGCATAAAACTGAACCAAGACATAGGTGATACTAATTAGAAGACAGAAACATTTAAAGGAGCTGGTCATTTTTATAGCATCACCCAACTACCAACAGCATCGACCTGCAGCCCAATGTCTTAAGGGTATTTTTGGGTTTCTGAGTGATACATGAAAATAACCATGGTGGCAAGAACTTTTTGCAGCTGGCTAGAAAGCTGTGCAGCTCCAGGTCACGTCCTGCCACGAACATGCCTAATTTTAGAGATTTGCCTATTTGTGACCTCCCCATTTGATTGTTGCAGGGCACCATATTAAAGAAGGATGCAGTGCCCACCAGCTGGCATGAACCATTGTGTGACTGTTCCGTCTTCATGGACCATCCCAGCAATGTGATCTTTGCAATGACTCCCTACTGAACTTGGATCCAGTTGAAAGCCATCCATTAGTTTGGCAGAACATTTCTCCCTCCTTGCTGGAGAGGAGAGCTTTACGAAACTGCAAAAGCCTTTATGAAACTGCCAATTAATGGGGAGCTTTGTACATTTGGCTCACAGAAATATCCCAGCAGCTGTCATAGCCTATGAAGGTTCATTCCCAAAGCGCATAAAATGACCACAGGCCTAACTACAGTCAAAACTAAATGCAAACCCCAGTTCTTCAACTTAAACTTCCCTCCCTCAATAATTTTGCGAGGCGTGTGCTCCTTAGTCCATGAATTGCATCAAAAGTATTGCCTAGAGGCAGAGGGTCAGAGGAGATTCCACATATGAAAAACAGGAGGCCCTCAAAAGGGTGCAACCTCAGTTGCTGAACAGACACCACACAAATAGGATGGATAAAAGCCCACATGAGACTGGTATATGAGCAAGCAGAAGCTGACAGTTGCCCCTCAGGAATACAGTATAAAGCTTTCAGTTCTGCAGGAGACGTGATCTGAAAGTTTGCTTCCTGGGAGCAATCACACCTGAACTGTTGCATGGTGCTGCGGTTGCATAATTTAATAGTTGTCATGTTTCATCCCGAGGTGAGTGGTGGTGGTGGTGGTGGTAGTGTACACAAAAAATTTGTACGTCATTAGGGATAAAAGGGTCCATGCAAGAAGAGGTCAGACATTATCCTCGTGACCAGCAGAAGAGGTCCATATTAAAACAAAGGAGGTGTTTGATTTTCTTTTGAATGTGGGCAGATGATTCAGACCCATGTGCCCTTCATATGCTCTGTCTCTCCCCTTCCCATCTCCTTCCTTTTGAAACAGATTTAAGTCCATCTACTTTTATATTTTCAAACAAAACCCATAAAAGGGCCATAAATATCATGACTCGCTAAAATGAAAGCTGTTTTCTTCTTCTCCCAGGAGACTCCTGCCTGAGAGAGAGAGACAGAAAGAGTTCACCCCTTTGAAAATTTCCTCCTCTGTCGAAGTAAAGCTCATATCTAAAAGCAGCCTTCAAGGCTTTGTTCTTATCATCTTGACCTGGCTTTGTACTGGCTTCTCTCTGTATTGCTTGTGGAAGTGTGAAGGACGGGGCTAGGGGAAGGAGTTTTGGCTATCACTGGCAGAGCAAGGGTCATGCTTGGAAAGGGATTTCATTGTGGTTTCAGAAAATGTTATAAACTCAGCACACTGGCAAAAAGAATGAAGAAACTCATTCCCCTCCTGGATCAGACCAGTGATCCACCCCTTCTGTCTCTGATGTTGGCCAGAACCAGATGCATCTCAGAAGGTATAAAGGAAGTTTAAGTGGGTAATTATGGAATAACCTGCCCTGAGTAAAATTTTCTCCCCTTCTGGCCCAAAGCCCTCCTTCATCTCTCTCCTTGGTTAGAGTTCAACTCTATGCCCTGGAGCATGACGGCTTCTCTCCCTTCCAAACCGCTTTTCATCCTGGCCTGTCTCATGTAACTGCCTGTGACAGTGATGGGATGTATAGGTCTTGTCCATTGAGAGTCTGTGACAGATCACAGCCTTATTGGAAAGAGAGGCAGAGAGGCCGAAGAGAAGGTGAGGGAGGAGAGCATAAACTCAGATGAAATATCCATCAGGAAGATGGAAAGAAGAGTGAATGCCTGGGAAACTAATTGCTGCCTGCTGATCTGGGCTGTGGAGATAGCTTGCAAGTGAGCATTTTTGCTTTTCACAGATTTCAGCCTGGAGCACTCTAGGAAAGTCAACTCTTTGGGTCAAAAATACTGTTCATCGATACTTCCCCTTATATTTTCTTTTACAGCTGTGGAAGTATAAGAGTAGTGCTGAGAAAACTATTCTGTTATGTACTGAGGGAGCTTTTTCTTCCACTGAAGTTCACTACGCATTTCTGAACAGGTATTGGCGTAATTTGGGCCTACTAGACGTTGAACACCGATGAAAATCGAGCTGTTTTCCTGCTGCCCAAGAAGGGTTTAGGAACCCAAAGTCAGATATTCCTGTCTAGGTCCCTGTCCAGGCCTCACAGAGATGGCTGCTCATACTCCCGAGTTGAGCACAGAGTGTATCCAAAAGTGTTTGTGGAGGTTACAGCTTTTGTGGCTTGGTTTGGTCATTGCACAGGCCATCAGCATTTGTGGGGCACAATGCCAGATGCCCCAAGGTGAGGGTTAGAATTATCCGACACACTGAGACTTTTTAGCCATTGTCAGCATTTTCTCTGGTGCCTTTACCACTGAAAGCATTAACAAAGTTCCAGGGAATGCTTAGTGTACTTTCTAGATGGATACTTCCAGTAATACACAGGTTGAACAGCAGCTTTTATTTATCCAGGAGCTCAACAATTCCTAGGGAGAGGGAAAGAAGAGCTAGGTGTTTGATCATATCCAGGCCTCAATAATCATTAATTTCACTCCCACAATATCCACAGTTTCCCATATTCCTTTCCCTCAAAAGTGTGGCAAAGTGATCTGGAGTTTCCCAAGTGATGGCTGTTGAAATCTCACCCCATCTCCTGGATACCACACTGAGGTGTTCAGAGCATCCTGCTGATGTTGGCTGAGCACAGGAGATTGTTCATTAAGAAAAATGACTGTATCATTTTTACTGAGAACAGCTGCAGTGAGCAGCTCAGTGCCAGTGTTCAAGGCTCTGTAATCTCCTGTTAGTTGCCACTTGCCATTAGATTTTTTTACTGGCCATAAAGGAGAATTGTAGGGGAAATGAGACGTGACAATGATTCGCTGTTCTTCCAGCTCCTTTATCAATTCAGTAACAGGACAAATTGCTCCAGAAGGTAATGGGTATTGTGGAATATTAACTATCTTGCTATGGGGTAAAGGAGCAGCTGTTTGCAACAGATTAGCAGTCAGAGATGCATTCGTAGGAGGTAAACTCTGGGGCAGAAAGGGTGATGTCCCTCTTTCCCATTTTCCCCACGACTGACCCTTCAATACATCCATACCCAATATATTAAGGGCACTTAAAAGTAAGCTCAGGTGGATTGTCTGTCCCTCAGACAGAATTAGTTTAGCCCTGACCAGTGGGTGGTTAGTGGGTTTCCCATTAACTCCTGCAATAGAGACTAACTGCTTGCTGCCCTTTGTAAGTGTCCTTACCTCCCATCGATATCCGGGCTCCCGTGTCAATGAGGAATGTTCTAAAGTAGGAATGGATCATTAGCTGCGACCAGGATCCTCAGCAGTGGGAGTAGCACCCACCCTGGTTTCCTACATATCCGCAGTCCAGGTTTAGTGGTGACAGTTTGGGTATATCCCTGAGCTCGCAGCCCTTGCATGCTCTGGCTCTCTAGTTATTATCCTTTCAAACCATACGGTGTCATCCCATCTCCAAACACAGGTCCCAGAGGGTTATCATGAGAAGTAAATGAGGAAAACCTGTCCAGCTGCCACAAAAGGGAAGTTGGCAGCTCAGAGACAGCTGCTTCTCTAAACACATTTTCCATCGTCTTTTACGCTCAGTACTGACTGATGGTGTTCCTCAACTTACCCTTTTGCTCTTCTACATTTACTTTGGCTGAGGTTATCCCTCGGTTTTTATCCTCTGGGATGTACAGTGGTAAATCTGCTAGCCTACACTGAAGGACCTCTTGGAAACTAATACCATTTAAGCCTGTCTTAATGGCTAACACTAAAGACTTCCACACCACCTCCGCTCCCATTATTATGTGTCAGAAGTGTACAGGCTCCCAAATCACCTCCCAGGGATGCAGTTCTGCTGGAAGGGATTGTCCAGCCCCTGGAGCAAGGTGTGCTGGTCCTTCTAATTCAGCTGAAATCACAGGTTGCAGCAGGGCACTCTGCAGACTGGCTGCCAAGGCCCGGGGACACACATTTTTCCTGCCATGGGCAGTGCACAAAATGCAAGTCCACGAGGGACTGGTAATATTTGGCCCCAGGGTATCCAACATTATTCCTGGGCCTAATGCCAATGATCAAGCCTCAGCTGGGGCAAGGTGAAGCTCATTGGCTCTGACTATCCAGATCCATGGTAGTCCATTCACAGGTGTTTTCCCTGGTTTAGCTCGATATCTCTCCCCCAGACCTCTGAACCTGAGGGCAGTAAACCCTGCCATGGTTCCTGTGGAGGGAGGTGAATTTTGTGCCCCTGTGGGAGTGCTGTGTTCAGTTTTGGTTAGTGATGCTGAGAGCAGGGGGCAGGGAACCATCATCACCTGGCTTTGAGGGGAGGGGTGCAGGTCTGCTTGTTTCCAGATACCCCTCTCCCAGTCAGCATTGCACTTGGCACAACAGTCTTTAACTGAGTCTCCTGCAGGAGCTTCCAACAGCCTCCCTCTGCACTCCTCAGCTTCAGCAATTGTCTGGGGCTGAAGCTGGATTCAGGTGGTCTGTTTTGCCTTTTTAACTGCTTACACTTCCCAAGTATTCTTTCCATTTTCCTTTTCTTGTTTTCCCTTTTCAGTTGTACATTTTCTCCTTTCAACTCATCAGTCACATCCACTGCTGCCCTCTGACAGCTGCCTAGTAGCCAGCACGTTGCACTTTCCCCTTCTCCCTTCTTTACCTTACAAGAAAACTACCCTCTGGCAAACTCCTACGAAATACCATCAGCATCTGTGCAGTGGCTCTTGACCGCAGGACAAATCCCGCTTGGGATTTTGCCACTCCTCTTTCTCAAAGTCTTCTCCCAGTTGTTGTTACTCAGTGTCTGGTTTTTCGTGGCACAGACAAACAGACCCACAGAGGCAGTAATTTTACACTCACGCCAAACCAGCTGCTTTGGCAGGCAAGGCAAAGCACCTTGTGCTTGCCAGCAGAGCATGTCCAGGGGAGATCCCACTTGTGACACCAATAAAATGTCACAGTCTGTTTGGATGTCTCAGTTTTACAGGGAACCACCAGACAAAAGGTGAGAGCTGCGGGAGGCAGCACTTTGCAGTTGACCATGGCTGCATAAAGGCCCTTTAGCTCTTCCTGGCCACCTCTCCTGCCTACCTGGTGCTCTGGCTTTGACCTGATGACACTGCTCCCAGCACACACCAGGCCTCAGCATGAGCTGGGTTAGCCAAAACCTAAGCAGGAGTTGAGTGAACAGTCACAGAAAGGCCAGGGTCTCAGACAAACAAAAATTAAAAAAATTAATAATAATAAAAAAGGTGTTACTATTTATCAGGGAATGCAATGATAGAAGTTGGGGTAACCATTTTAAAATGAAAGAGGGTAGATTTACTTTAGGTATTAGGAAGGAACTCTTTGCTGTGAGGGTGGTGAGGCCCTGGAACAGGTTGCCCAGAGAGGTTGTGGATTCCCCATCACTGGAAGTGTTCAAGGTCAGGCTGGATGGGGCTCTGAGCAACGTGCTCTGGTGGAAGGTGTCCCTGCCCACGGCGGGGGTTTGAAACTAGATGGTGTTTATGGTCCTTTTCAACTCAAACCGTTCTATGATTCCATGACAACTGTTTTCCTCTAATCCAATTACACAGTGCCACTGCCTCATATGTGTGGGGTGAAAAGAATATTATTTCACTGAACTGACCTTGTACATGTGTCTACAGCTTTGTCCGATGATGGTTACACACTAAAATAATACCTCATCTCTGTGGCAAATCTCTCTTCTGTCCACAATTAAGTCCACTTTATAATTCCATTTTTTGGCCATGTTTACAACAATATAGCTATTGCAAGGGTGTAGAAAATGTAAATAACTTGCCTCTTATTTTTCCCAGTCACCTTTCTCCTTGTCTCTCCCTCAGTTACGAATGCCTTGGAGAACAGATCATACTTGCTTAGTGCCTGAAAATTCCTTAGCTTTTAGGGGGAGCTACAGTAAATAAAAAAAAAATAAATGCTGAATTCTGTTTTCACTGAAACTAAAAAGGAAAACCATGTTATAACCTGATTTGGTGTGATTATACTGTAAATAGGCCATAAACAGTCAAAGGGAAAATAACCCACAATATTCACACCATTGAGAGACTGAGGGGGTAATCGCTGTTCCTCCCTGCTGTTCCAAATATTTTCCAAGTGTCCCCAAAACTGCATTGGCAGCAGAATGTGGCCCAATTCAAGGGCTTTAATGCTCCTGCTAAGTAGAAATGATTTTTCTCCTCGAAATTTTCAGTGAAATAGTCTGTATTTTGCAAAAAAAAAAAAAAATCACAGCTATTCACTGCAAAAGCACTAAGGAAAAGGCAGAGACCATCAGAAATCTTTCTGACAAGTCAGTTCCGTGTTTTAAAAGAGATTTGTCCAATTTAAGGAAAAGTACAAATGTTGAATTTCAAAAATAGGCATGTTCTATCTTAAGATGCCAAAGAATTTCAGTGTTGCTTGCTGAAGCTAACAGGGAGCATAACCTCCACTTTATGCGTGGGGGAAACAAGAAGAGAAATTTACCTTCAGCTCATTTTTCCCCTTTTCCCCAAGAATTGTTGCACTTCCCGTGCCACACAGAGAACTGGCATTTTAAACTGGTGGTGTAGCTTACCTTTAAGACCACAGACCTTCCTCACAAGCAGCATGGCTACCTCTGCCTGTCGCAGAGCTACGGAAGAGCAGGGAGATGCAGGGAGATGCTGTGCTTTTCCTGCCCTTTGTGGTGAGAATCTTTTTCATCTTACATCCACGCTCACTCCACACTTCCAAATATTTCCCCTTTGTGACCTATTAGTTCTCGGCGTCCTTTTGGGCTCAGTGATAGCTAAGGGTATAGTTGTTTGCTGTTATTCCAATAATATCCAGAGGCCTTACCCAGCATCAGGACCCCACTGCAGTGTGTCCTGCTTGCAGCACAATTCTGGATGTTCTCACCCTAAAAGACTTGCAAGTTAAATGAACGAAACAGACCCAGGCTGGGAGAAAGAGTCTGCATCTTGTCAGTGTCTTTGAGACCCAGAAACCGAGCCCAGCATCGTACGTGGGTACTGCAGCAGCAGAATTCTGCAGAAAATTTCAAAATATAGGGCTAAATTCATCTTGCTAACAAAGTCGTTCCCCATGAGCAATCACTCAGCTCTCTGTGGCACAATTAAACACTCACTGGCCTCCAGAGAGCACAGGCACGACTCTCTAAACTGGTGATTAAGGCGTTTGCCTGTGAGGGGCAGACATACCTTTCAGGCCTTTTTCCAGAGAGTGTGCAGTGTGAAAGAGTTAAAGTGTTCATCCGTGCAGGCTTTTCCCCTCCCGAGTCGTGGCTCCTGGCTGCTCACCTGCAAAGGTGTGCCCTGCCTTTCTGGCCCAAAGAATACTCAAATAACCAATTCGAAAGGAAATAGTTGATTTGGGACTCTTTAACAGAATAATCAACAGCACAGGGAAAGAGCCTGACACTTCCTTGGACTTAGATTCAGGTTCTCTCTGTGAGTTTAAGCATTGTCTTCTGAACACTGAGCTACTGAGTTGAAAAAGGCCACTCTCTGATTTTTGTCACCTGCTGCTTATGGGCTCTGTCTTGTCCGCGGATAAGGTTGGTGTAAGAACCGAAGGTAACTTCAGGTCTGTCAGCACAGGCTGGGGAGAAATTCTTCATTGCAGTTTCATGTTTATCCGTTATAATCCAGTGTAATTGCAGACTGTCCCTAAAATATGCTGCACTGAATTTTATAGGGCTTCCATCATCTTTTGGATCTGGGTCACGCTGATGGTACAGGTGGCTTCAAACATAAATACAGGCCGTCACATGGATGGGACGTACATTCCTGGCAAAACCGGCAGCTTTACTTATGTTTTTCTGTGTGAGAAATGATTCAGAAACAATCAGATTGGTTCTGGCTCAGTGTGGCAGATTGCACTCGAGCACACGGCAGCCTCCCAGCCAGCGGGGAGCTGGGCTAAATCACCCACTGGAAGTACGAGCCTGCTTTAGCATTTAGCACTTCCTTAGCATTTAACAGCAAAACCCAGCAGAACCACGGCTTTTGGTTTTTTTTTTTGCTTTGTCCTACTCCCTCTCCCAAGGCTCAAAAGATTGCAAATGCCTCTGGAGTATCAAAGCTTCAAATCCAGTGTAGCCTGGCTATTATTCCCTTCAGCCGTGAGCATGGCAGTTACGGGGATGGGATGAATGCTCCCCATCTGGATCATTTAAAATCTGTGTTTAGTATTAATTCTGTGGCTTTTTAACCTGACTCTCAGTTTGGAAAGCAGGCAGCTGTCGACACAGGGCGATGCGATGCCCTGTGCTTCTGCTGGACTTGCACCTGCCCGTGGTAAGAGACCATCTTGTAAGATCAGTGTGCTTGCTGGAATGGGAGGGCTAGTGTGGCTTTGGCTGAGATTAGCTACTGGGCAGAAGAACCTGCTCTGAGGGAAGGGTCTTGCCGAGAATTATGCAGGCAGTGACAGGATTATAAAGATATTGCATGTGGCACATTACAGTGGACACGCCAAGAGTCTTCCTGTTCCCTTATTCTATCATATGGACTGAGTTACACGCTGTGAAAACCACGTTCCCTGCACGAAGGAGCAGAATAAAAAATACTGTTTGGCTTAAATCTGTTCCTGCTTGTGAATGTCAATTAAATCTGTTCTCCTTCAAATTTCTTTTGTTCTGCTGCTTTTATCTTTGTGCAAATTTGCCTTGGTGACTCCTCTGTTGTCAGCCTGGTCCTGACAGATGAAAATCATGAACCCTCCCAACGTTACAAGCTGTAGGAACACGCACTTGGCTGAGGGTTAACGTGGAGTTACAGAACCCCAACCAGAGTGCGCTGGTACGCTGGCTTTTCCTGCCCTCCTCTGTGCAATTATTTTGGGGAAAGTTCTGTAGGCCAGGGAAACTGTGTTCATAACATCCACTATTTAAGCCTCTCACTCGGGCTCTTTCCTTGCAGCGAGAACTGACACACTGTCAAAGTTGACAGCACTATGCCAGTTTATTGCACCAGAAGACCTGGCCTTTCCTTTCCTCCCAGCTCCTGATCTCGGCTGCTCCCATTATATGAACCCTGTCTCAGTCCTGCCCTTAATAAAATCTCCATGCTCCATATGCTCCCTCAGCCTCCCTTTGATTAGTGCTCCCAGAGTCTTCCTCGCTGCTGACGTCGGGGGCATGCACAGCTCTGTAATTTCCCGACAGCCCTTTTCAAACACTGGCTTTTAATCAGGAGCTGTTTTACCAGCACTTCCTTCTCTCACGGCGCGCCTTTGAAGCGAGGCCGCCAACAGTGGTGGGGTTCCTTCCCCGCTGCCCTTTTTTGTTGTTTCCATACAGGATTCTAGGACAGAATTTCATAGCTTTTTAAATGCTCTGATTTTTTTTTTTTTAATTTTTTTTTTTTTCTGTGCTGTGATCCTAATTTCCTTCAGGATTTCTTCTTCATCTCCTGGGAAATTTGTCTCTATTTCTGGCATCTGTCCTTCCTAACCCTTCCCACGTTTCTCCCCTTCCAAAGACAGGGGAAAAGAATCCATTTAATATTTTTCTGTAGTAACGTCTATCTCATCTGTCAATAAATTACCCTTTGCCATCTCTGGGAGACCCCTTTGTCTCCCTTCACTGACCTTATTCTGTACCTTGCCTGTTTTTTTTGAGGGAGGATGCAATATCCCTGGGCTGTCATTCCATGAAGAACAGCTGTCATTCCTCCCATAGTGCATGCGTATGTGTTTGAGGAAGGAGGGGAAAGGGAGGGGGGAATTAGGGGAGGACAGGGATCTGCTATTGGGAAATATGGTCCTATTCACAGTGGTAAATGTTTTTTCATTCATGATATTCAGCTGCAATTCTGTCTTTTTCTTCCCGTGGTTTTAGACATTCATTTTCAGATTAACGGAAATCTTAACGCTCATCTACCTGAAATGTAACTACAAGAATATTTATTAAACATATTTTTAAAACTTACTATGTATGCGTTTTATAAATTTCTAATTTTCTTCATGGCCTCTGCTGCTGTGGATGCCATCTCACTGTGAGAGCTGCAGCCTAATGCTACAGAGGTGGATTCAGGAAGCGTTATCTGTTGCTAAAAAACATACGACTTCCGTACATTTTCAGCATTACAGACTGAAATGCTCACTGAGAGGGTTAGAGAGCATGGTATAGTCCTGCATGTCGCTAACTGGCTGTGCAGACCTGCAGAGGGAAGAGGCAGGTCCACCAATCCAGCAGTTCCTGCCCTGTCCATGCTGTTCCTTATGCTTTGTGAAGGGCTGCAGACTCCCAGGGAAGTCCTTGCAGAGCGTTCCCTGTGTTTCTCGTGGTCTGGTGGCTTTGTGCTGGTCACACGTAGCACAAGTACACGTTCCTTTCTTCCTGCCCCTGCTCCCACACACAGCCTGACCATAAATTAGTGCATCTTAGGAAAGCAAATACTAGTTTTGATCAAATTTTACCGACGTATTATTTAAAGAAACAAAAGAACTGAAAGCAATCCACCAAAGATGCCCTCACCCCTGTAGCATCTGGTAATTACACTTCTGAATGCATTTATTCTCACAATACGGAATGAAATAAGGAAATGCAGTTATTACCTACGGTGTGCAGCGGGGACACACCAAAGTCACCTGCTGCTACAAGGCATGGCATGTGCTGGGGCCCTCATTCTCCACGTACCTGAGTCAAAAAGCTGGTGGAACACACTGTGAGTTCTGTCTGATCCAGCCTTGGCGTTTCCTTTGTTCGGGAACCAGCAACAGGCACCATGTTTGTGTCACAGCCCAGATCCAGGCACGGCTTCTGGACCTGTGAGCCCAGAGGTGTTCCAAAGCCCCGGATTAGCCAACACTAGAGAGAGGCTGGAGAACTTAAGCGAAGTCAAAAAGAATGTCTAGATGTGACGTACATACCAAACTCCTCACTTCCTTGTTCTGTGCTAGCGGGACATCAGCAGAACATCTTTTCTCTTAAAAGCACTATAACTACTTATTTTACAACTGCTTTGCGATTGATGTCCACTCTGGCCCTTTCTCTCTCATCTGATGGCTCTGACAGTCCCTGCTGGGTTTAGCTGCCCTAACTGAAAAGGTAACCCATCTCCACAGCTAGAGGTAATAAATTCTTTAGCCACCACAGCAAAATACATTGATATGATCTTGAATTAAATCACTCATGTCTGCAGTTCTCAGTCCAGGACATCACCGCAAACTGGTATCAGCTGAAATCAGATTTACATGAGGGCATCAGGCTCAGGGCTGAAACAGTTTGCACTGCCCACAGCATTCATTGGGCCACCTCTTCTTTGGGATACCTCTTCTTTGGGATAGCTGCCTCCAGCACTTCAGTAATGCAGGACGGTGATATCCTAAACTTCTCCAGGGTGAATCACTAGGGCTTGGGAACAAGAGCCTTTACTCCCCTGGAAACAGCCTGTGCCTTCAGGGACTAAGGCTCTGCCTGCATATGGAAACAGGGTTTTCAAATGTGTCCTCCTACTGGTAAAACCAACCCTGCTCAGCACCAGGAAGAACGCTGGGAGTCTCCTGAAGAATGGCTCCTGGCTACTGCCGTCTTCAGGACTATCCCATGTTAATTATTCAGATCTTCTGTAAAAAGACACACCTGTGGCAACTGGCAGAGTAACTGCACAAACATTACCAGCCTCGAGGCTGAGAATCTGTTAAATAGCCTTAGCAATAGAATATTAACACCTTGATCATGAGTAAGTGTGGGTGGAATAATTGTCTGCTCAGAAAGAGGCACCTTTTTCTCATTCCATTCCTGTAGTTGAATCCTTATCTCCTGGATAAATAAAAACAAACCTCCCCAGTTATTATTGTTCTTGTTCACCTTTTGACTCTTGATTAGATTTACCACAGATACATCCCTTTGGCAATGAAAATGGAATCAACACATTTCTGATGCACTCCAGTGGAATTCTCACCCCCTGCTCCACCCTCAGACCGCCAAGGTCCTGGTTTTCTGAACGGCTGTTAATTACCTGTCCCTCTAGCCCATGGATGAGATACCATTTCTGAGAGATTACTTGCCCTGATCAACGGACTGTTCTATATCGCTTTGAATCTTTATCTTATTTTTAATCCTCGGCACTTGGAGCCAAACCTGATACCTTTCTGAAGACAGAAACTCATGGTGATAGAAGCTGCCTCGCTTGGGCTGATTCTCCCTTCTATATTTTTCAGTGTTTTCCCAGATGAGGCCCCAGGATTATTGCAAACCAGTCCCAGGAAGAAATGCTGCTCAATTAGGCGAAAAGAAACTCGAAGGAAAAAAAGGAGTAGAGCCAGCAAATTGCTTGAGATAACAATCTCCCCCCACCCGTGTGTCTCTGTAACTAAGAGGATTAGCTGAACTTTCTGTGTCACACCAAAACTGACAATAAGCAACAGTGACTTCCCCCCGCTGGCACTTGTACCTTCACATGTTTCATTTTCTTGCCCACACTACTGCCTTGCCCCTTGCTGATTGTATGACAAACTTGGGGATGAACATGATGGCTCTTTCCTTTCCTTTAAGATTTATGACTCAAAGCCAAATAAAACCCAACTCAAGTTATTACATGCTCTGTTTCCTCCTAACAACAACTCACTTTTAACAGTGTAAGCTAACCAAGGAAACATGGAAATATGGTCTCCTTGATCTCACCTGATCTATCTGCTGTTAGAGACACAAACAGCAGCCTCGGGTCTGCCAACACAGGAGCAGGCATAAAGGCATCCCTTGGGAGCAGGACCAAACGTCTGGAATATATAAAGCATAAGATCCATCAAAATTCAAAGTAACTGAGGTTCTGTGTAGATACAGCACTGCCAGCAAGGAGTTGGATGCTTATTTCGAGTTAAGATTTATCATTGCCTGGTAGGAGGACTACCCAGGGTACTCTTGCAGCGAAGGGAAATAAACTCTGGTAAAGGACTCTGTTGCCAGTCGTGGAATCGGCCTCGTGTTCCTCTGACAACGGTGTACACATGATGAAAAGTACATGGCTCGTGGCTGAAGGTGATCAAACATCAAACAATTCCAGTTTCTACAGTAAACGAATCCCTTTTGCTGAGCTGCGTAGAACATCACTTCAAACCAGTGAACAACTCCTTTCCACGGGCCTGCCGCAGAACTTGAAGGAGGAGAGGAACTTTGTTCTACAGGACAAGGCAAAGGAGGAGAGTTCTCCCACCAGCACATGGTGGGAGAACTCTCCTCCACCCTGAGCTTCCACAGAAGACCCCAGCAGAAGGTGGTGGAAATACAGAAGATGAATGTCTCTGGTACCCGAAGGGCCGCACACGGGCACACTGACCAAGTCAGCACCTGTGCCAGGGAAGGAGGAAGCAAGAGGAGGCAGGAGAAGCAGGAATGTTTTCGCGTCGACGTAAAGTAGATACCAACACCCAAAAAGGGAATGCTGTGATAAAACCAGTTGGGATGTGGGACTCAGGTGATCGCCACCAGGGTAAGGACTGGGGGAAAATGCTGTCACAACAAAATATGCAAGAAGTGTTTGGGTTGGATCATTAAAATGCATGGGACTTGCCAGTTCTTGTAAAGCATTTTACTGAACTAGGCATCTGTGCCACGTGCCCTCTCATTGCTACTCAACTCCCCGGACCTAAATTAAATCACTGTGGCACTTCTGCCATGTTAAACGGTGCGAGCAGGTACTCTCAGGCCACATAAATCCAGTGAAGTAGTGGTTTGGGGGTCCCTGTACAGCTTTATTTGCCATCAAAGGGTATGGTGTTGTGGGGGAGAAATACTTCCAGACAGATTTAGACTTTTACTCCAAAAATCTCTTCAGACTGAGGCATTGTAAAAACTGCCCAGTGTATTGCCATGGGGTAAGACTGCCTTGTCACTCTGTAGCAACCCCTGTCTCGCCTATATGGAGCAGCAGTTTTAGTTCAAAGGGGTCCAGGTCCATTCTCTTTCCCCATTTACATGAAATGGGACTAGAGTGGAGCGTGGCAGCCTATTAACAGTGCCCCACAGCACTGCAAGAGTTCTGCCTAGAGAGTGAAGGACACCGTGTCCAATTGAAATTACAGAGGAATTTGGGGTAGGCAGAATGTAATTACACAATTGAAATTTAAACTGTGAAATTAAAAGGAAATATTCAAGGATGAAGGGGCAGAGAGAATCCCTAATCTCCAGCCAGGCTAGGCTGTGTGACAGAAAAGTCCCTTTCTGAAGAGGGAATAAGTGAGGAGCTGTCCTGGAAGAAAGGGAGGTAGAGAATAAAGACAATGTTTTCAAAAGCACCCTAACTCCAGCTGTGTGTTTGTTTCATAGGCTGTGTCTATTCTACAGAAAACCTTGCGGTTGCTAAAAGGTGTCAGATGTGTCCCTCTTGGCCCCCTCTCCACCGAGGTCAGAAACAATTTGGTTCCTCATGTAAGCAGCACCACGGCATTCCCAAGGTCCACAGCAGAAAGCATGCTGGACAAAAAGAGGAGTGCAGGCCTCTTTTTTTCAAACGGGTACAAAACAGAGTTTGCCCTTCTGCCTGGAGTTTGTCAGACTGCTGGCGCTGCCGCTGTAGTGTCTGAGGTTTTACCAAGTCTTAGTTAATAATCATCGGAACAAAAAATATTTTGCATTTTTAAGGGTTGCCCTGTGGGAAAGGGAGGCAGAGAAACCCGCTGAAAGCAGATCTGTGACAGTTTTGAGTGGCAACTTGAATCAGGCAATTGCAAATCCCGCTGCCCCAGAGGTCTGAATCAAGTTGTAGGACCCCACTGTTGTCCCTCCGGGAGCAGAGACAGGTAAAGACGGAGACAGCCTTGTGGATCTCCAGGAGAGGAACAAGGACAAACTGAACAGGGTCCTTCAATCAAGGCAAAACAGATCGAAATGGGGGCTCCTCTTCTTGGGCTGCCCAGCCACACATGCAACTGAAGGCAAGTTCCTTAATTTCTCTGCCTTAGTTTGTCGTTGCTAAAAAAGCACAGTAATAATTTCCTGAATCTTCTAAGCTGGTGATTTGTAAGACGTAACTGGTTAAAATTGGAAGGTTCAGAAGCTGCATTGATGACAACCATTGAAATGCATACAAAAAACTGAGATAGAGCTAAAGTAAGTGCAGCCAAAGCAGCAGAGAGTGAGAAATAGATTGAAAAACCCACCTGAAAAGATAAGTGTCCTCTTAGTAATTACCTCTCCCTTTCCTGAGGATGTGTGAAGGTTCTGAATTAAGGGGCTTTTTTTAAATATGAAAATGAAAAACATGCTTCTTTTCGTCCGTGCTCCATTTCTTATCTCCAAAAAAGCAGTTAGCTGCACCTGGGAGGGGCAGAGTATAATGAGATGGTACAACTTTCCTGCCACAATTTTATTATCCGAGAGCTTCAGAGGATCAGCAGCAACTCTCAGAAATAACAGATTCGGGGTCATCCTTTCTCCAATTCAGAGACAACAGAATAGGGGCAGAACCAGAGCTAGAAAGCAATCTGGTCAAAGGCAGCCAGAAGAGCGTGCAGGGGGAAAAAAAGCCAGCCAATCTATGCAATGGACAGTCTCCATTTCCCTTCTGCTGTCCGTGCTCAGCACGCACAAGGTGCGTAGGAAGGAGATCTGAAGAGGGGGAAGAGCATAATGCTGGAAAGAGAAGGGATGGTGGGTCCCAAGCCTGGGGCACGAGGGTGGACTGTCGGAACAGGAGGAGGGCAGGGAACAATGCAGGAGAGAAAGGAAAAACAGCTCTGTGGTTGAAGTGCTGCAATGCACAGAGCACGTGGTGCAAGTCTGGGTCCTGCTGTATCTACTGTGACAGTGGAGGGACTACGCGTGGTCCTTGTATTGCTTTTCTTCACTTCTCCTCCATCAGGAAGGTACTAATCCTAATTTTCCCTCGTTCATTCCCTGCCACGTCTCTAAATTGGAAGCTTATTGAGGCACAGACTGTTTTTTGCTGTTCCTATCGATAGCGTGCTCAAAAAATGAGACTAACAGGGAGACTGCAGTTGCTCTGTCGGGTAAACAGACAGAAACATACAGAAAATTCCATTAACAGTCAGACAATCTGTGCAGTCTCCGAGTGAAAGGCACAGAGAGGTTTGGGGGAGGTATGCATGAAAACATAAGGGGCAAAGAACAACTGTTCTTGAGGCAGAAGCCTCTGTTAAGTATCTGCAGGACCAAAGGGAAGGCTGAAGCAAACACGGATTCTAGAGACAGGCCCTCCTGGAGGAGAGAAATCTGACGTGAACAGGACAGAGAGAAGGGGGACACCGTGTGAGAAAAGCAGCATCTGGGATTCCCATCTGAGTGGCACGGTGGAATTGGAGCAGAGCAGATAAGTTTGCTCTTAATTTCCTTATACACCAGAGCTGTGTGGGGGAAACGATAATTTCCTTCCCAGTGTGCTTTTTGCTTAAATATTGCAATTTGTGTCTCTTTTGCCCCCTGCCTTCCCACCTCGTGTTTCTTTTGTCCCCTGCCTCCCTACCTTAAAAAAAATCGTCTCTGAAACACTGCTGAATTAATTCTAACAGGAGACAGAAAATTCAGAAGGTCATAGCAATCACAGAAAATTTGGTGTTATGGGAACAAGTCAAGCAGGCCAAGGAGGGCTGGGAATTAGGAGGTATCTGGATCAACATCAAAACAATGGACACAGATATGCTGCAGGGCCTTAAAAGATCCTCAAATACCATTTCTTCCCTTTATGCATGGTGTTGATTTTGAGCACTGTATTGCTTTTCACCGCCAGAATATGTTTTTTAAAGCAAAATCCCTGCAAGAGGCGATTCTATGGGGCTGACAAGCCCAGTCAGAGAACGGAAACACGGAGTCCTGCACGGCCCTGGCTGCTCTGGGCTCTGTTTCAGCAGAGGATGTAAGCACGTTCTTAACCACCATTGTGAGCCCAGCCTCGCTGGCTGCAGCTGAACAACTCAGTTTCCTACTTAGGTCTTCTTGTGAAATGAATCCAAAGTGCTCAGCTTCTCGTAAGGCTAAGCTTTGTATCATCCTTGCGGCCAATTATCTCAAATTTCGAGTGTTTCTAGCAAGTTGCTCACGAGTAAGACACCAGTCAGGCACTGTGTGGCACTCACAACTGAAAGAGAGGTAAAATTTATCTGATAAATTATTCATCACTAATGATTTGGCCAGCTTTCCTGGATATATAGCCACAGGGATGTATGACACCTTGGGGAAGGCATCAGATAGAGATGCATTCAAAGAGAACTAGAGGAGAGGATGCAGACACAGATCCAGAGTAATCTTTACAGAGAGAGGGAGAGCACCTATGTGGCCAAAGTGAATTAAGTTCTCTTTATAGCAGGTCAATTCCAAAACACAGAGCAGATTAGTAACTGTGAACTACCGGGGGAAAAAAAAAAAAGCCCCAAACAAACAAAAAACCAACAAAACACAGGCAAAAAACCCGAACCACCAGCAACTACTTGTTTTCAGACATCTTTTCTTCAGCAGCTGCGGGTTCCAGCGAACTGTGCAGAAGCTGAGCGAGAGCAAAGGCTAAATCAGGTGTGGTAATGGGAGCAAATTCTCCCCAGCGAGAAGCTGCTGCTGTGAGGGAGGAGGTTACTGGGAAGTGGCAGGCAGGACTGAGAGGAGTCTCTGGGTGAGATGGGGAGATACGGGAGAGAATATTCAGCGCAGGCAGGATTAGAGCTGTGCAGAGTCTTAATCTAGGCAGCCCTTTCTCTACACCTTTATCTGTCCTGGTGCAGCCCCCGCGTGCTGCAGTGCTGGTATAACCTGGCCATAAAACTGGATTAACTGGCCCGCGAGGATCATGGCTGAACTGAAGAGGAGCACGACAATATGCCTTTGTTTACATGCTCACTCCTGTGAGTGAAACACAGATCTGCACGAGACAAAGTGCTTAATTGCTGGTGTAGAGTATCATCAAATGAATGTGCATGAGCAAGAATCGGTGTTAGGGGGAAGGCTTTTGCTCTTTCACAGCACACTCCTCATTTCTCTTAGTGTTCTCTGCAATAAGAAGAGGTTATTTTATAGTACGGCAAGGAAAAAAAAAATCCCATTATCAGAGGAACTTATTTTTAAATAAAAATGACAAAATTACCTTGCTGATTCACCCCTTGGAGATAAAACCCTGCTGCTGCCTCTCCCCTTCAGCCTTTCCTTTCTGGCTCTTCCCTAACACTGAAAAAAAAATCTAGTGACTGCCTCTGATACGACTCGTAATTTCTTCAGCAACAGCGTGCAAGAACAGATCCCTGACAGTTCCTCTCACTCCACAACGTTTTTAGCCCCAGAAAAAAAAATCTGGCTTGGACTCCGACCCGTTGGAGTTAATGACTCTTGGAAAACATTAAGACCAAGTCCTTATTGAATGCCACTCTACATCACCCTCCCTTTCTTCTTTTTCTGGATGCACATTACAAAGCTCGGGGATAACATGCAGTATTAAGAATGTAAGCACATTTTATTTTTACTCTGCCAAATCTGTCGAGAATTAGAAGTTTTGCCACTCTGGCTGATTGCTTGTCCTGATTTGAAAGTTTTGAATCTAAAGCTGATTTTATTTGTTGGTCCCTGTGGTCTCTGATTTGCTCCCCTTTAACGAGGGAGACATGAAACCCGACTCCTCATTCCAGGACAGTCAAAATTTGATGCGGGAAGTGTAAGAGGATAAAATATTTGGGAAAGGCATCCCAGGAGCATTGTGCTGCCCAGAACGAGGGGATCTTACGGCGGGTTTCCTAACAGAGGGGAAAGCGCTTCGGTGCAATCGCTCTCTTCTGGAGGAGAACCAGCCCCCCACCCAGGCGCCCACCCTCCTCCACGGGGACTGCAAGCTCTGTGATTCCATTCTCCTGGAAGCAATCCCTCTTTATTCACAGGGGCTTGGTTCTGCTCAGGGTCTGGGCTGTACCTGGGTGTGGGTGCAGTTTGGACAGGTTATTTCCACACCACCACTCACAGACACAGCACCTTTGGAGCACCTGTTCAGGGACAGACTCCTGACAGGCGCCTCCCCCATGCAGATTATTTGAATTTTAACTCCCCGACAATTTCCCTACCTGTCCACTACTGATTACTTCATTTTTACCTCAAAATGTTCATTCTCTCCCCTACAGATTACCTTACAGATTTTGCCCCCCAAAACATAATTTTTGTCTCCTATAGATTACCTAGATTTTAACCACCATAAAACCCCAATGACTACATTTACCTTATTCCCAAAATGTTCATTCTGCCCCTAAGGATTACCACAGATTTTTCCTTCAGAATATTCCTGTTGTCTTACAGATGACCTCAAGTTTTACCCCCAGAACTTTCCCTACCTTTCTATTACTGATTATCTCAGTTTACCTCAAAATGTCCATTCTCTCCCCTCAGGTTTTACCCCTAAAATTCTCCCTTCCATTCCACTACTGATCACAGAGTTTACCTAAAAACGTCCATTCTCTGCCCTCAGGTTTTACTCCTAAAATTCTCCCTTCCTTTCCACCACTGATTACCTCAGTTCACCTCAATATGTCCATTCTCCCCCCTCAAGTTTTACCCCTAAATTTCTCCCTTCCTTTCCCCTACGGATCACCTCAGTTCACCCCAAAACGTTCATTCTCTCAAGTTTTATCCCTAAAATTCTCCCTTTCC
>NW_020884954.1:264740-420803 GCF_003945725.1 Corapipo altera | reverse complement strand
CCCCCCCAGGGCTGGATGTGCCCCGGCGGTGATTGCCCCGCTCCCCTATTGCCCTCGGGCTCCGGGGGAGCCCCCCAGGGCACGGCGGTGCCGGTCCCGTCCCTCTCCCCCGCACTCTCCCTCTCTCTCTCTCTCTCCTTCTCATTTGAATAATGTCTAATTCGGGGAGGTTTATATTATTGAAATGGCCGCCCGGCTTTCCCCGCCTCTCATGTTTAGTAATTCAGACCTTTAATAACAGCCACTCAGAGCCCAACGCCGTGTTTATATTTTACATTCGCCCCATGTGCTTTTGTGGTTCAATATGATTCTTCTTTCTCGCTCTCTCGCTTTTTTTTTTTTTTCTTTTTTTTTAAATTTTCTTGGCAAACCCACAGGGCCCCGAGATCAAACCCAGGCTGTGTGAGGAGAGGAGGGGGAGAGCCAGGCCCTGGCTCCTCTGGCAAGTGCCTAGGCCTCACTCTGCTGCTTGATTTATTTACTAATAACCAAAATGACCCCCCCATCTCCACTCCACCCCTGCCAGCAAAAACAAAACCCTCCTGGGGCCTGAGCAGCATCAGATCTGCTCATAGATTCTCAAACACTCATGTCTTTTAAATAAGGAGCTTATTTTTAATTTATAGCAACTCAAGACTGTAAAGCTGTTCCTTTCATATCTGCTTTTCAGAGGCTTTGGCATTTTTGGTCCCTTTGTCCTTGATTCTTTTCCTTAAAGGAGAGTTGCTTCTAATTTACGTTTCCTGGCACTGAGAAAGCTATAGAAGACACACTCAAAATCTGAACAGCTTTCCTCCTCCCTCTGAACACAAACAGAATTGAATACATTGAAGATAATCTTATTCACCTTCTTTTTACTTAATGTGGATGCAGTTTAACAGTGCAGTGTGTCAGATGCTTTTGTCGCTGCTTGTATCTTTGACTGTTCTGGGTTGGTTTTTTTTTTTTTTCCCCCTTTCATTTAGATTTGGCTTTCAAGACAGAAGACACCACTAGGCAGCACAGGGTCTAGAAAGGAAGATAAGTTTTCTGTGATTGTGTCATAAGAACACCAAGTGAAAATTGAAATTAATCCTCTTAAATGGTCCGGAGTAATTCAGTTTTAAACCAGATATTAGTCTACTTAGAAATAAAACAAACGGGCTACTTTATTAGAAAGAGGCAGTAATTTAAAAAAGGGAAATATTTATGCAGGGCTGGGTTTCAGATAAAACTATGTGGGTTTTCATTAGTGACCATTGTTTTCACCCTGTGGAGAAAAAGGACCGAACAGCAGGGTACTTCAGAGTAGCAGTGCCAGATTAGCATGTAAACATCTCTGAAACGAGGCTGGGAAGAGAGTTCACGTGCGAGTGCAGGCGGCGGATTCCGTAGTTTGGTTCTAAATTTAATTTGTCACAAAAAGCTGCGCTGCAGCTAATGAAAAGCATTTTGATTTAAAAAGTAACGACTCAGATTATTTATCCTTTTTCTTCACCCTTGGCGAAGACAGGCCTTGAATACTAGAAGAAAAAATAAAAAAAATAAAAAAAAATCTGTAGAAGCAGTAATGAGACTGTTCAGGTGACTGACTGTTTCACAGACCAACAGCACAAGGCTGGCTGGACAAAAAGCAGTAATATGATTTCATGCCTTAAATAGCATATGTTTTTGCACTCGCTTCACGAGATGTGGTCAAGCCGATGATGTCATTGGCCAGAGGACAAGGTGCAGTTAATTTGATTTATTGACCTGGGGTGAGGTGTAGCACTGAAACCTTCTCATAGGGAAACCATTTATCTGAGGACAATTTCCTTTATAGCAGCAATTTAACCACTGCTGAGACTGTAGATATTTTATCCAGCATGATAAAAATGTACATTGTGCATTGCAACCAAAATTTCTTTGTCGCTGACGTTTTAGTAATTTTTATAGAATGGAATACTGGACAGTGGCCTTGTGCAGTCTTAAGGCTTATGATGCTGAATTCAGGTATTTACGTGCCAAAATACAGATGTGTTTCTCTCAAACATATAGCTGTGTTGTGGCTTAAAATTCTACTGGAATGTGCTGCGGATAGAAATGTGTCTTCCCCAGTGAAGCCCATAGGCAGCATGTTAGTGGGAAGCACCTTTTCCCAAACCTTGGCATCATCTTCACTTCTCAGAAGGTGCCCAGACTGGGGAGCAGGTATTACCTCTCAGTCTTGAGTAAGGACTTCTGTGTTAGTTTATCACTGGTAGGTGTCAGATTTTAAGCTGTTTCTTGGACCATCTTGGTGTGTGTTGGGTCAGAGGGTGAAAGAAGCTTTTTTTTCTTCCCTGTGGACTACCTGGCTGTGGTGGAAGTGGAGGGTTGTGCTACTGTTGCAGTGCTGTCTAATTTTTTTCAGGAGAATATATTCTGTGTTGGCTGTCTTTTCAGCTTTTGAGACAGAAGTAAGACTTGTTCTCCCTATGAAATAGTTCCCCCGCCTGATTACATCTGCTCAGTTATCAGGGTGATGCTGCATTTTTTCTCTTTTTTTTTTTTTTTCCCTTTTCTTTTTCAAACCTGACCAAAATTTAGCAATCTGACAGCTGGTTGGAAAACAGGCTAAGCTGTGCCAGTAGCCGTGTGGAGCAGAACTGGGGAGGTGTGTGTCAGTATGGTGACTTTTAAAAACTAGAGGAGCTAGACCTTACCCCTCACTTCCCAGAAAGAAGGGGGAGAATCTAAGCTTCCCAACCTGTCATTTCAAGAGGGGAAAAAAAAAAAATAAATCTCAGGTTTGCTGTCAGTATCAATTTCTCAAAGATTAGCCTGCAGCCATAATTCAAGCAGTAAGTGTTCATACTGACTGCTGATGCTGGACGTGGGTACCTTCTGAGTGCTTGTCCCAGGGAGTGGCAGTGTCTGGAGGTGCCTCACTTGATGGAATCAGGGAGGTTCCCTTCAACTTGGTCTGCCTGTTAAACCTGAGGAAGCACCAACATAATCTGTGTTGGGAGTCTCTTACACGGCGTGAAGAAGTGCTGTTCTTACTTCAGCTTCGTTATGATCATTTGTTGCCCGGAAAAAGGGGATTTGGAACACCATTGTCACTTAAATAATAGTTTTCAGATTTCGAGCACTAAGTTCCACGCTTAGAGTAGCTCACTTTTGCTGTTTTCTTGATATTCAGATGTGTGAGGATAGGAAGGATTCTGGGGTAAATGTTTTGCCTGTGCTGTCCGGGATGTTTTGGTTGGGTTCATCTATCACCCAGTTTCTTTCTGTTAAAGAGGGTTCAAGTCTCCCCCTAGGTTTGTTTTCTCTCCTGGTTCTCTGGCAAATTTGCCGTAGTTTTTTATAGCATCCAGTAAGTTTTCATTTGTTTTCCTCAAATTTTGGCTCCTGTAGAGTTCAAGACTTCAAAACAGGTTGCAGCATCCTTTTCTATTCCTCTTAAACTGTTGTTACCCTCAGGACAATAATCTTGATGCTGCTATTTTATACAGCTGACAATTAGGCAGCCTCTGCTACTTGCACGTACAGCTTTATTATTTTTATCTTAGGAGAATCAGTGACAATCCTGGCAAACGACTGTCTTCTATGCCACACGTGTTTTTCAGTCTTGGTGACAAAGCTGTTGTCTAAAGAAGGTGTTGAACAAAATTAAGTATGACTTGAGTGTCCCAAATGTGATCTGCTTGGCTGTGCTTGAGCTGGAATGTGAATGAAAGACTATCTCAGTGCTGCTGGATAGACTTACAGTGCTGGCTGCTCACTGCTGCAGAGATTTGCTTCTGTGTTAACAAATTCCTCCTCCCCCCCTCCCTTTTCCAAATGTGCTTCCTTGTTACACAGGGCAAGTTAAGTGTGGGATTTGTTGGGCTGAGTGTAGGAGATAAATTTAAGGACAGATACTGCTCTTGGATCGCGTGTATTAAGTAATTGCTTGTATTTCACATGGAACAGTTTGACAATGCTGATCTGAGAAAAAAGATGCATTAGATGTATTTTCCTTTCTGGAGCTCTTTGCATTACATTTCCTGAATCTCGTGAATAGGCCCTCATCCTGCTTCAGGCACACTTATTTTTCTCTATAGAAAAGGAAATAATTATTTAACTCTCAGTATTATTCCTTTCTCTAGTTTCTTATTGCACAGCTATCTAGGAGATACCCACGTTTGTTAACTATATTATATCTGTGAGCTTTATAGTGCATTACAAAGTCTTTGCAAAAAGAGTTTTTGATAGCCTACTAATTGAATTAGTTTAGGGTTAATAACCCAGCTGAGTGATGAAGTGTTGGTTTGCTGTAGAGGATTTACCAGGCTCCAATCCTGAGTTTGTCACCGGTTTCGCTTGCTCTGCTGTTCTGGGCTAAATCTGTGTGATGGGAATTACAGAGCACACATTTTCACAGGGGTGTTGCTAGGGAGAGAATTAGCTAATGTTTCACAGTATTTCTGAAGGTGAGAGCGCCGTGACTCTTCTGCTTTTGCCGCGTTAACCGTGCGGGGCTCGTGCCCAGGTTGAGCCTGGCGCGGGTGTTTTCGGCGCTGCCGCCGCTGGGCACTCCCGGCGGTGCCGAGGGCCTCCCCGTTGTACGGGCACAGATTACTGTCAGTTCTAACTACGGTGTGATGCAGATCTGCTCCAGGGGATGCGGTTCAGTGACAGTTTAAATCAGCCCCAGCCTGTCCTCATCTCCCTGTGTGTTCCTGCCCCCCCCTCCCCTGCACCGGTGCAGATGGCTCGCCCGATCCCTTTGCCGAGCTGGTGCCGGGGAATTGAATTGGCAGAAAACAAACCCTCGCCAAAAAAAATAATGAATGGTTTTTTTGTTGGTTTAGCCCTCTGAACTGGCTTACGACGAGATTAGACAAATAGCAGCACCAATCAAGAAAGAGAACAAGAAGCACACGTGTTGACCCGAGTCTTCTCATAGTTTTGTTCTCTCCTATGGCTTTCCTGCTGGCATAAATGGGGAGTCATGCTCACAGCCATGTGATCCTACCACTTACTTGGCACCCATCCCAGCGCTTAAATGGTTTCCAGGATGCTCTAGCTTAACTTGCTAACTTGGTGGAAAACTAGCCCCAGATTATTTTACATCTTTGTTTTATGAGTTGGAGTTGGCTCCACAAGTGCAAGAGAGAAGATAGAAAGAGCCACGTGAGTGAAAGCGGAGGAAAAGGAAAGAAGGAAGGGAAACGAAGCTTCCTCTTTTCAAAAGCAGCAGCAAGTGTTCTGGTTAGCTTAATTGTGTAGCTTTGCTTTTAGATTGACATAAACCACTCTGAAACCACAGTTGATTGAGTTGATGAGCTCAACTTGATCTAAAACGGTACTGACCAAAGGGAAGCCAGTGTAGCTGTGGGCACTATGCTGGATCTCCTGTTCCAGCAGTGGGTTGTACATACATCACTGAAGCCAGAAAAGAAACTGCACCTAAGCAGAAGAGTAGCTTAGAAACCGATAGATGCTGAAAATTTGGTGTGGTTTGTGCTGTCATAGGTATGGTCACATTAACAGTATCGGGGACAGAAGCTCAAATAAAAATTTGTGGGTGAGACCTTGAAGTGGTTCCCGTTATTTTAGTGCTGCTTACGGTGAGACACCTCTCTAAAAATGGACTGTGGCTTAAAAGGACATATCGACAGAAGGGCTTGGGAAATTACAGACACCATTACTCCTGCTAAATTTTGGACTGATATCCCTGTAAAGCAGCCTTAAAAGAACCCTCACCAAACCCAAGCATAACTGTTTCAACCACTTAATATGATCACTCTGAGACAGATTCATCTTTTCTATAAATTGTAATACCGTGACAAGGAACCTTTTGCTCATCGTTCCTTTTATTTTTTTTTCTTCCCAGAAATCTGATTTGGCTGTATAGAGATGAAGTAGCATATATAGCATGTTTGACACTGTATGACAGGGCATGAAGCTTTGGAAAAGGAAGATATGAACATCTGAATTACTAAAATAGTAAATACAGTTGAAGACTTAAATATGAGTGTTGAATCAGGCTGGAGATGTAGCTTGTTTCTTTTTTTTCCCCTCATTTTCTTTGAGGGTGGGTAGGAAGTCACCATGTTTTTTGCAGTGAGCTCCTTTGCTGTTCGTTCTCTTTGTCCTTTCGATGATTCAGTTTTATTTGAAAAATACCACGTGACTTAGTAATTTGTGCCTGACCATACCAGTGTGAAGTTGTGGCTTTATACTACTTGGATACAGCTGAAGGGAAGGAATATACTGTGGATACAGGTAGAAATGACTCAGATGTTTGAATCACTCATTTCTACATTATTAGTTAATACAGTCTACTGAATGGGAAACAAGATTCAAGTTTCTTTTGGGAATTCTGTTTGCAGAGACTCCCTTCTGAGCATTCGGAATTTTTTCTTAGCTGATGATCTTCAGTAGTTTATCACTGTTATTTGAATTTTCAAATGTAAGTTTGAATAGACACTTTTTCCAAGGCTGTAGAGAGATGGATATGCCAGTAAATGCTATCTGCCTTCCCTACCAGCTCCTCTGGGAGTGTTTCCCACCCCATCCTCCAATGGCATGGGCATATGCTTTGGGAAAAGTACCAGAAAGCTTGGGCTGGGGACAGCTTCTAGCTCTTGGTTACAGCAGCAGAAGACATTACAGCTTCTGGCTGTCAGAGTTTCCTCTTCCCCTGCATCTGTTGGTGTGTCTTCCCATTCAGGTACTGTTTAATCCATTTCAGCTCAAATTAGCTGGGTTAGGAAAGGCTGTGTGTGATCTGCACTGCCTGAAGTAGCTCAGATAATTCAGATTGAAATCTGTGAGGGATCCTCTGAGTTGCTTTGTCATCACACCTGAGAGTACAGTTCATGTGAATCAAATTTAGGGGTGGGCTGCTGCCCAAAAGAAGAGGGAACATAAGCAGGGTACGTATTTAGCTGTCACTTTGTGGACTGTTTTCCATGACAGAGACTGTGTTAAACTGTCCCAGCTTCCTGCAGAAATGTGTTTGGGATTGTGTGAAGAAACTGGAGGTAGAAGGGCAAGGGGAGCAGTAGCTTTCCACTTGTAACCTTTGTTTCTGAATGAGGGTGCCTGTTCCCAGTGTTGGAAACATGTGGCCCTTTTTGGCTGTTACTGAACTTTCCAGTGATACTTTTCTGGTTTATTGAATTTATGTTGATCTGAAGTACACAGTGCAAATTGCTACAAGTATTTCCAGTATCTCAAGTGAAGCCTGCAACTTACAAGTCACTGCCCTTAAACTTTATCACTACCTGCTGTTCCCTTTCAGCCAGAATATAGTTATGTTAGACAGGTTATGGCAACAAAGTTAGCTAAATTTGGGAGGGTAGGAGTGTCTTTTGGAACAGTGGAGAATTTACTCTTCTGTGTGTTTAGTCTGAGGTCCAGTTTGTGCAGGTGGTACAAAGAAGGGCTGAGCAGTCTGTTGCATGTTGTTCTTCAACTCTGGCTCAGTCGTGTACCGGGCTGCAAATTCTTGGTGCTTGGGAATGTAATCAAAGGAACTGTTCCTGTGCTTGCCCTGTTTTTACACTCTTTCCTAGGTGTAAAAACACCTAGGTATCTTTCCTAGGTACCTGCTGTTGCAGGAGGGTCAGGTAGATGTTTGATCAGAGCCTGGATGGTGATTTTAGTTTTTTCTCTTTCAAACAAAAAGAAGACACTTTCCCACTTATTTCCCAGTGCATCCTGAATTTTGTACTTGGCTCCTTTCCTCTCCTGAGGTGCTCACAAGCACCATAAAAGGGTTCAGGTAAGGTGATGTTCCTTGTCTGCTCTGCACATTTCCAGCTCCAGGAAACAAGTGTGAGGTTGCTCCAAGGGCTTTCCTACTAATTTCTTCCCTACCAGGGAACTTGAGGAATGGAAGCTCCTTTTGCTCTCTTACTTTGTGCAGATAAGAGGGTGGGTGTTAATGATTCAGCCTCAGTTACTACTTCACGTGAAAGACCCACAACTGAGCAGATTCTCAACTCCTTAAGACCAGTTGAGGGTCTTGAGTGCAAGAATTATCCTACAGACAGGGACTGCAGGAATCTGTAATTTTTTGAGCTAATTTTATTTCAAGTCTGTTCCTTCTCTCATCACAGTGGGATACAATGGCATTGCACAGAATGTCTCCTCTCAGTTCTGAGAGATGAAAATGCTGTGGTTTATCATTATATGGTTTAATTTGGTTTGGACCCTGGTTGCAACATAGGTGCACCTTATTATGTGGTTCAGGTCAGTGATGCATAAGGGACTTGTTCCAAATATACTAAGGCCAGTGCCCCAAAACTTCCAGAGAATGTGCTTCTGCCATGCCTGTGTTAGGAAAAACTACTTCTTTAATATTGTTCTCAACGTAGTCAAAATTGAAAGTGGATCCAGGCACATCTTGTAACATTTTTTAATGATATCTGTAGTGTTTCTGAACTAACAGCTAAATTTAACGACATATCATTGTATTTAAGTGCTTTTACACTTAAGTTTTCTGTAATTGTGGATGATGAACTCTCAACAGTGGGAAGAATTTGCTATAGGGAAGTTTGAATAAAGGCATAAGGAGTTAGAATAGTTGTGTGGCATCTTAAATCCCTGAGCCTTTCTCAGCTTGATTTGTTGGGGGAGAGAGGAGGGACAAGTAGTGTTTTTTGTGCTGTGGTGTCATTAGTCAGGTTTGCAAGTGCTGTGGGCATCTCTAAGGATCCTAGCAGAATATTTTCAGTTGTTGCTTCTGTTATAATAGTGATACATGAATAATACAAGGAAAAATATCATGTGCAGAGGTGGGCCAGCACTTACATATTTGCATTTCCCTGTCATGTGTTAACATAAGCAAAAGTTAGACTTAGCAGAAGGACTGTTGGAGGAAACCTAATTCAACAAGTTCATTTTAAAGTTATATAAAAAGCTTTTTAAACTTTTGAGATAATCTGTAATTTTCTGTGTGCACTCAGAGAAGCAACATTAGTTGCTTAAAGGGGTCAGTTAATCTGTGAATCTTTCAAAAAGCAAAATCAGCTGCAGACAGTAGTTTTATTTTTCATTACTTATAAAGTGGTGATTTCATATTGTGTAAGTTAAAGATAGAAGTGCTGTGTTTACTAGTGAGGAAGGGAATGTCATTGCCGTTTGTCATATAAATAAGACAAATAGGTTTGCCAGTTGTACAGTACAGAGACTAAAATTTATACTCAGTTGCAGAGAAGATGCGAATTCTGCATTTCTCATGTAACTTGTGTGAGGTTTTAGCAACTTCCTTAGTTTTCTGAGTTTGTGGCAGTTGTTTTAAGTGTATTTGGTGTATTAGGATATATGGTTGGAGTCATCATCAAAGGCAGCATCTGTTCCTAAGGTTTTTAAAAACGTGTGAAAGACTCTTCATTTCCTTAGGTTTCTGTGGCAGGGAACAGATTGACACACTCCATGATTTCCTTAGGATGTGTTGTCAACTCTAGTAATTTCCTAAGTACACTACACATTGTGGAACATTAGTTTAAACTTGGGATTTTTGTGGTGTCATCCTTCAAGCAGTGGTCATCATTCTTGGTTGTGTGAAGTAATACTAAGAGAATACTGAAGACAGGGGCATATGGGATACAGCTGTCTACTAATCATCAGAATTTGAAACTCCTTGTTTTATTGTTTATATTCTCTACTTTGTTGCCCATTCGTTGACCCTCTTTATAAAGAGAGCAGAGCCTGGAGAGGCAGGTTACTTCAGTGCTCTTGGTTTTGGTGTAATCATTGAACTTGATATCAAGTAGAGAAAGTGGCCTATGAAGGCATGAAGCCAATGTGGAGATGTGGTGCTGTTGTTTAATTGGTGACTGGGGCAGTTTTGTTTTCTTAGAAGCTGAAAAAATCCCCATCGTTGTGTACTGAAACCGTTTAGACACATTGACTAATTGCATGTAGTTGTTGTGGGAGTGTTCTTTGGTCCAGCAGTAATTTATAGATTGCTCTTTAAGAACCACTGAGGTAGCAAATAAGTATACTTTACTACATAGCGTGGTCTGTTTGTTAAAATTTGTTTTGAAAACAATTTCTTTGGTGCTAATCAACCATGAGGTTGAACTGTGAAACGCTCTCTGGTATTACTGACCTGCAACTCTTGACTTTTTTTATTCAGCAAGTTAATATGAAGAAGTTAATTTCCAGGTGCACTTTCCTTCACGTGCCTGGGTGATTTATTTCAACAGATATTTCGTCTTGCAGCATCAAACGGGGCACTTGTGCATTTTATACTTACGTGCTGGTCAACAAACATTAATTGCGATCTGATAAATCCGCAGCGGCTTTTTTGAGTTTTTGAAGCTTTTGTGTTCGTGATTGGTGAAGAGCTGGGAATAGCAGATACTCCTCATGTAAAACAGGGCTGTTTAGAGGAAAAAGGGGATGACATTTTTATTTACAAGACAGCTACTCTGGGGCTGTTGTCGGAGCCGTGCGGGTTTGATGCGTTGCGTGAAAACCGCGACTGGAGTGTGAAGGGCGCTGCTCGTGCAGCCCTTAAACAAAAGGAGTTGTGGGCTCCAAATGTGGAATATGCTCTTTATCAGTTAGTTCTGCTGCTGTGTGACATTTCCAGTTTGACTATGTCTGGCTGGCTGAAGTAAGAACTGGAAAATGTTGTTGTTGGTGGTTTTTTGTCCGTCCACCCCCCCCCATTTCACGTCTAAACTTGTCGTGTATGTTTTGTTGTGTACGACTGCAGTCATATGCTTAGGAGAGGAGAACACGAAGAGAAGAATTACTCTACTGGAGAAATTGAGGAACACTGGGAGAAAATGATAATTTTTTTTCAGTTAGACTCTTTTTATCATGTATATCAGAGCTCTTTATATGTGCCAGGGTGTTTAACCAGTCTCACACCAGGTGAACAAAACAAGAGGTATTGAAAAGGCAATCCACTTACAGCAATATCTTATTTCCTGTGTTGTTGGCTGGATTTTTGTTCGAATAAGAACATCTATTTTGTGGCAGCACGGGTGCTCCTTGATTCTGCAGTGAAGGCAGTATTCTGTGCTTGATACTGGCTAGTTGCCATGGCAACAATTATGATGTCATGAATCCAGTACAGTGACTTCACTGCAGTGTATTTTGTCTTTATTTTCAGTTTTCTTCAGATCTTTCTAGCAAACCGAAAAGCACCTACATGTCATAGTGTGACTTGTTTGTTATGTGATTCAGCTGAACTGGTCCAAAAAGTTTGCAGGTAGGCATGAAGAGGAGAATACTTGGTTTTTTTTAATCACTCTAATGTGGTTATTTTCACTCTTGAGAGAGAAATGTATTTTTAAAACTCAAAATGAGAGTAGCAGTGTCCTGTCTTGTCTCTTCTCCCAAAATAATTTTGTTCAATCCTGGCTTGCCTTTGTTAGTCCTGTTCTCTACAGAAGCAGGTGAAATGTTTTCTCAGTTTCTTTTCATGGGTTTCTTGACCTGCAAATTGTAGCAGGAAACTTCCTGCCCATCAGCCTTTGGAAATGGTCACCTGTTTTGTGCTCTCTGAGCGCTTCCATTTATCAGCAGGTTGTGCACCTCCATTTCACAGGTAGCAGAGCTGACTGTTCAGTGCACACTCTGCCCTCTCTTACTTTCTGTTAGTCAAAGAGAAGTGTTTAGCATTTTTTCCTATTTTTTGAGAATGATATGACTTCCAAATTTAGCCCCAGTAAAAATGCCAATAAAAACATTTGAGTTTGACTGGCCTGCATTTCTCTTGTTGACATAACTGTGTGTCTGTTTAGAACTGGCTTATTGGCTTAACTCAAAGGTTGCCTGAGACTCCTGGGCCATCAGACTTTACATTATCAGTGAACAGTGCAGAGTGTGTTAAAGTGGTATGCCAGGTATTTTTTTGTAAGGCTTTTTTTTGCCCTTGATGAGTAAAAGGTTCTTCACCTTTGGCTTAGTTTGACAAAGGTAGTTTCTGTGTACAGATAATGCCCGTGTTGTAAGACTAGAAAGCCTTTCTAATAACAGGAGAATCTGTGGGATGTGCTGATTTCTTCCCATGGCTTATTGCTGCAGTGATCATTTGCATTAAATTATATTGAGCATAAATCCATTTAGATGAGGTTAGAATTAAGTGGCCTCTTCATATTTTTCTCCTCTGAAGAAAGATGGAGACTTGAAAAGCACCCACTAGCAAATGGGAGGGTGTCATGGACAGCGTGTAACGAAGATGAAAAACATAACAGGGAAAAAAGAAGTTGCAGTTGTCTTTCTGCAGAAGAGGAATAATACCCTGTGTAGCCTGTCATTTGTGATAAACACATCACGAGAGTTGAATTGTGACACGCTGCAGCTGGAGTTAAAATGTGTGATTGAGATGTTTTTGTTAACGAGCTACTAATGGAGCAAACTACAAAGCACTGTGGCAGGTACGGTTGTTCCCATTCCCTCAGTGCAGAGGTCCTGTGCCCGAAGATTTCCTGGTTTATGTTGGTAACAGCTGTCCTTAGTAGCTCTTTTCTTTATTCAGCATAAATGTGCTGGTGATGGGGTAGCTTGTGTTAAATTCTCTGAATGCTTTTTCAGAATTGCAAACATTGTTATCTTGTTATAACGCCTGTGCACATGGAGGGGTTTATTTACTTAAAGGATACTGGTGTGATTTAATTTGTTAAAGCTTTTGGTCTTTAGACACCTCAGAGGAGCCTTTTGTAATTTAGGTGTTGGGATTTGTTTGTTTGTTTCTGTTAATTTGTAAACATTAGGGTTTTCCTAAATCTGTAGGTTTTCAAGATGCAATTGGACATGGAACTAGAGGATCTCAGCTAGGCTTTCTTTCCCACAGGAGGTTGGACCAGGTGATTTCTTCAGGTTCCTTCCAGCCTGGGCTAGTCTAGGATTCTAGGCTTGAGCTTTTCAAAGGAGTAGGAGCTTTCTTAATGGCGAACTAATATAACTGTGCACAAAAAATTGCTAACTCAAAACTAAGTTTTTAAGTCATGTGGAGGTTGGATTACTCAGTTCCCAGCAGTATTTGCATGAATGAGTGTTGCATTTAGAAACAGTATTATGGTGGTTAATACCAGATCGAATATATATGGAATTTAAGAGGCTGGGATGATGACGTGGGAGGGAGCAACAAGGAGAAAACACTACCACCCACCCAACTGTTTTCATTTAGACTTACTGAATGAAACCACCTAAACTTTCAGCGCTCTCTTTTATTGCACTCTAAGTGCTTCCATGAGAACCAGTTGTGTTTTTGCCCCCTGGGACTTGGAAAATAAATAAGCAAATTGGAATTGCCTCAGTTAGTGCTGTTGCTTCTGCTTAAGAGTACAACATAAACCAAGTACAGACCATTAGTGCTGAACTCTCATTACAGTCTTCTACATGTTCTGTTCATCCAGGGACTGTAGAACTGACTTGATAAGTTATTACCAATACTGGGAGTGCATGGGAAAATGGCAATATTGGTGAAAGTATGGGAAAGTGTTCATCTTGCATTTCGGGATAAAATGACAGATGGTGGCTTGAGTTTGTGTTTGTTCAGTGTCCAGGACTAATGTGTGTGGTTTGGTGCTATTTTGGTTGAAGCTTTGAAGAACTTTTCTCCAGGTCAGCAGTTTCAACAGGATTTCAGTGGAAAGAGTTAAAATGCTTGGATGTGTCTTTTTGCAGTGCCTGCTTCCCAGTCCAGAGCCAAATTTGGTTCCAAAGTGGAAAGAGGAGTCAGCAGAAGAAAGTGGAGGCTTGAAGGGCTGCTCGCTGCTGTAGGAAGGTTGGGAGGCTGGAAGTGCCAGGGAGGTGTTTCCCAGGCAGTACCTGGAGAAAAGCTGAGCTTCTAAACTTGGTCCTGCTCAGGGGTCCCTTCTGACCTATCAGCCTATCAATGGATTCATCTGTCATCTTTCTGAATATCAGGTCACCTAACCAACCAGTCCTTTGCTGCTTCCAGTCTGCCAGGGAAGGCTGTGAACAGCATCCCAGGTAGATGTGTCCTGTCCTCTGACAGAGACTGTCTTTAGAGAACAGGGGTTTGCTGGCTTCATAAACTGCTACATCTCTTGCAAAGACCTATAAAGAAAACTCTATATATCGCCTTTCAAAGCTGTAGGGGTTTGAAATTCATTGTTTTGAAAGCAGTCAGGAGAATCTTCATCAGTACAGAGGGGGGCTGGCCTTAGCAAGCATGTGTTAAAACTGTTACAGATGAGCTTTGAATTAAAAATTTGCATCAGTCGGGACCCATGTGAAAACCTCCGTGACAAATTTGTAAATGTGGAGGTAGATGGGTGATTCCCCTCCACACCTGGGTCTACGACAGGGAGTGCTGTGGGATGTGGGGTGACATGGTTATCTTGGCCTCAGCAGGCTGCCTGGTTCCCTTTTGCTGCAGCTCTGATTCAGATTACCCAGCAGTCCCTGTGCTGTGCTATGATCAAACGATACAGCCCTCACGGAAAAATGTGCTACTCAAAGCTCTGTGTGGCTCCTGTAGCCAACTTGATCTATACAATGGGAAATAGGAAAGCCTTCTTTATCTGATTAAACAGCCGACTTTGGCATGAAATCTCCTTTTTAAAATCAACTTGCTGGAAGTGCTATGACAATAAAAATGCCTTTTTTTTTTCCCCTTTTTTTTCCTCTTGTTGTGAAAGCAAAAAAATTGACTGACACTTCCTCGTTTCATGTATTACTGCCAGCGCCTTCTCTGACATTCTTTGAGTTTAATCATCAGATGTGATGCCCTGGTTGTACTTAAGCACAGAACTTTTCAGCTCACTGTTGACTGCCAGCATCTGTGTTACGTGAGGGTTTGTTCATGGTGACCTCAACTATTGTTTCTTCTCCTTTCTATATTGGCGTTAAATGAATCGATAATAAAGTGAATTATGTCTCAACAGTAATCGTTAAATTACAGACATTGAATCATCAATTTGGGAAATTACTGTGCCTGCTTTAATTGTGAAACACTGCCTTCCACGCAGAAATCTAGAAATACAGTGTGTTTTCTTAAAAATATGGGGATTCTTTTTCAGATGTTCCTTGAGAAAAAACTTTCCTGTCCTTCTTTTGGCACTAAGTTATGATTTTTACTGAAACAGAGGCATACCATTAGTAGTTGAAGTACTGTGTTACCATGCATATTGTTTTGTCCCAAAGCACAGTAGAAGGTACTGTACTTCAGGTACAAAATTAAAGAAACAAGCTGACCTGATATCCCACTTGAATAGAAGGAAAAGGGGAAGGTTTACTATATACCTCTTTTGGAATTTTCAAGGCTGTTATATAAATGGTGTCAGGATAAACACATTTGACTCCTGAATTTCTCTTTGAAAACAAATGTAAATTTGGGGAATTAACTTTTAACACACAAACATATGTGGTTAATACATACGTGGTTAATAAGAAAAAGTTTGTTGGAGTTGTCTGTATACACAATAAAGCAAAAAAGGCTAGTTCATTGTGTATCTCTTTTTTTTTTTCCCAGAGAGCTTTATGAATGTGTGTATCTCTAACTAATTTGAACCTACTGAGTTTTGCCTAACGAAGCTCACTCTGCAGTCAGTGTAGCTGCATAATAAGCATGCCTCAATGAACTTTCAAAGAGTAGTCTAGTTTCTGGTTCTGGCCTGGTTTCTAGTTTTGCTTCCTCTAGATAATTTTGGGGTTTGGGGGCTTGGGAAAGGAGGTATTATTTACACACTTTTCTTATGGATGTCTGGCTTAAGGTTCTCTCCTTGTTCGCCAAACACACTCGTGCTTCTGCTGCAGTGCAGTAGTGGAGGAAAGATTTGGGGGAAAGGGAGAGGAAGCACAAAGGTAGGGATGGCATAAGCCATCAGAAGTGGTTTGGAGAGAGATGCATCAGGGAAAGAACAGCTCTGTAGGAGAGGAATATTCTGCATATTCTTAATAAATAGTACATCCCGTGGGTGAGCGTCATGGCCACGTCTGTGGTGTAGCAGGTAGAGGTACCTGCCTGGTTGTGATTGCCAAGTACTGCTGGAGTAAATGCTTCTGAAGAGTCACAAACTGTGAAGGAGAAACCTTCAGCATCTGTGGGCTTTCTCCTTTGTCATTCAGATATCTATTAATGCACGTAGAGCAGCTGGCCTAAGTGCGGTAACGCAACCTCAAGATTTTCGGCAGAGATTGGTGTTTCATCTGGCTCCCCAACTTTGTGGTGTTTGCACTGGCTCCTGCTTCTCTGATAGCACTGATTGAGGAGGAAAAAAAAATGTTTGCAGTGAACACTGTCTTTCGTGTAGTGTTTGCAAACACTGTAATTAATTGTAGAAACAGCGAATTAAAGGATTAGGATAATAAACAAGGTTGATAATTAATAAGGTTGGTATCTAGTCAGACTGAAGAAAAGTATCATTGAGATGTCCCCAACCCTTACAGCAGAGGGAACAGCATTTTTTGGGCTCTGAGGGGGATCACAAGGTTCCACATGTGACTTCTAGGGACGAGTTCAGTTTTGAGAGCACGTAAAGCATTATTTATGTGTGTGACAGATCTCTTTCGAGCTGAAGGAATTCCCTTTACCGTCAGGTTTTACTAAACACACGTACATTATGATGGTTTTGTTCTTTGACCCAGAATTAAATTAAAACCCAGAGACTGTGCAACTCAAGTGGTTGAGGTGGTAGGTTTGTATTTTAATTTGGGCAGTGTCTACAACGAGGAGAAGACATACAGACTTCCTAGGAAGAAAGAACATGGATGTTTGATATTTCCTGTTCCAGAACCTTTGCTTGAGAAGTCGTGTTGGATTTATTTCCCTTTCAGAATTTATAAAAGCTATCCTGAACACTCAGCTGTTTAAATACTGGTCTGCTGTGCTGCTGCAGAGGCGTTTTTACTTTCATATTGCTTTCATTCAATAAGATGCGCATTTTTTTCTGTATAAATGAACTCATATTCAGTAGTGCAATTGATGAATTCTCCTCCTCTTTTTTTCCTGCTGTAACACTGGCAAGCAGTTCAGTTCATCCAGGTGTCAGTGCTTTTAGTTGTGTGATCAGAATTTTCTAATGAGGGGAGGAAACGGTAAGAACTGGTTTGAAATCACTTTTCAAGTTCCAAAAAGAAAAAAGAAAGCAAAGCCATCTTAAAATTAACAGCTGGAGTATTATTCTTTATGGCCTTTCAGAAGGGAAAGAATAGAGATGGATTTTTTTTTTTTTTTTTTGGCTCGTGTGAGTGCAACCTTACAGAGTTTTCTTCTCATTTTTCTCTCATGTTCACCCCTCATCTTTATCCTAGAAATGTAATTCCTCTTCTGATGTCTTTCCTCTGAGGTTTGTCCTCTGTGACGCAGACTTGGTTCGGTTGACACAATCTCTGATTCTGTTCAGTTTTGCTCTTTTTTTTTTTTTTTTTAAACACCATGTCTCACTGTATTTTTGGTCAATTAATTTTAATGATCTTTTTAGAGAAATTTTTTTTTTCCTCTTTTTTTTTTTTTTTCTCCCTGAAGCCCAAGTAAATTGAAAGCAAAAATAAAGCCATGCCAAGTGGTTTCAGGGTGCTTAGGACAGAGTAGTGTCTGCACAAGGGCACTCCACCCCATCTTGTGAATAAAAAGCTTGAGTGAGGTATGTATTGCTAGGCTTCAATTACTGTTTTCTCTTGGCAGTGGGGGTGGGGTTAATCACATTTAAATAATATTTTGGTGTGGGGTCCTTTTTTTTTTTTCCTGTGGAAATGTTTCTACGAGGAGTGTCAATGTGTTTTGGTTTTCCTCTTCCCTTCCCCCAAAACCACAGGACAGAAATGAGGAAGTACTTCAGCAACCAGGTGATCATAGATGAAATACTGTGTATCTGATGTGACTGGCTCCTGACCTTACTCATTGGTTATGAGATCTTTTTTTTTTTTTTTTTTCCTGCTACAGGATATTGTATCCTGTTTGGAGTAACTTGGTAGGCTTTATTGGGATCCACTTGGACAACAGTGGGATACAGCACTTCTGCTGGGCAATTCATGATTTTTATGCAGTTGAATCGTTGGGTGGTTAAGGCAGATGATGGCTTTCATGTAAATAGTTTTTTTTCCTAAAGCCAGTGCTTCTGGTGACTTTGAGCAGCAGCACTGATGTGTATTCTGCCTAATTAAAAGTATTTTGAAATGGGAATTGGGATAGGAAGCTGCATAATAACCAGGTGTAATTTCTAAATACAGACGAGTTCTGTAGACACGGGTTCTTCAGATAAGAATATTTGGTGCTGTTAAAGACTCAAGGTTGGGGGTAGAAAAACATGCTGTTCAGGCTACCTTGTAGCATTGATGCTTCCAGTGAGCAGAAACAAATGTTTGGCATACGAAGTCTTATGACTCTTTGATTTCAAAAGATAGTCCAAGTTTACAGTAACAAAAGCCTATTTTGTATTTATAGTGTTATAACAAGGAGGGTTTATTTTTACCCTCAGAAAGTCCCTGTAGGAATAGAGAGTCTGTAAATGCATTTACAACTTGGGTCTGTAAACTGGCAGCACAGTGCAAAGCTGCAGAGTTGAGTGCCAGAACTTGCATTTGTAGTAGAAACAGATTTTTGTAGACATTTGCTGCAACATGATGCATTCTGGTATTTAAAACAGCCACTTGGAAATGCCCTTCCCTGGGTTTTCAGGTGATGGCAGTTTTAGAGCACCTTTCAGTTGAGTAGCAATTCAAAGGTACTACCTCTGCCTTTCTGGTCTCAGATGTGAGGCTGATGCTGCAAGGACGTGCTCTGCTTCTTAGAGGAGACTCGTCAGTATGATGGGCTTTAATTCAAGGTAAAACTGAGTGGACAAATAGTGAGAAATGATATGACACTTCCTGCCTTTCTTCCTGAGAACCCAGCCCTTGGTGCCCGCTGTTCTGTCTCAGGGCTACCATAATAAGTGATCCTCATGTGCAGAGAAGAAACGAGGACTCTGTGATTTCCTCTTCCATTTGGTGGAGTGTCAGCTGACTGCTTGCCCTTATACAGCAGATATTTTATCAGTTATGCTGTTTAACAACAACTTGAGGGGAAATTATATCATAAGGTAAAGTCTGGTCCTCTTCTGAAGTAGCCATAGTTTCAATTACTTTGTTTCATTTCGGAATGGGGATCTTGTAAGAGTTAAAACAGCTTTGGCTTCCTTCAGTGCTGTGCTGTGAATGGGTGTCATCCAGCAAAAATGTGAAGCACACACTTGCTCTTCATCTAAAAGGAGAAAGTATTTCAAGCTATAGTATCTCAAATTAATTTAATGACATCGTGACAGTATAACAGAGGGTCCAGGAATGCTGTTATAATTCATTCATATAATTCATGCTATTATAATTCAGTCATAGTTAAGAACTCGGTTTTGCGTGTAGATCTTGGGGAACAGCGTGTCCATTCATCAGGATTATGGTGAAACTTGAAGATCTGTAAGGATAAAAGAATAAAAGCTGATGGGGGGATGAATAGGGGTAGTTAAAAATTCCTTTGTCGCACTGTACAGCAGTTCTAGCCATGAAAATAGGCTGGATATTATATCTCTTTTAAATCAGAAATTTGTGGAAATCAGCTGAAAAGTTCAGCCTTTCAAAGGGGCATAATAAACCAAAGGTCTTAGCACTGTCTTTCTGCTTTTCAAGGGAGAGACTTCCAGGTCTCTGAGCTTTGATCTCGGAGCCAGCAGTGAGGGGCAGTGCCTATTGCAGGACTGTTGCAACTCTCGGCGTCATCACCAAATTTTAATTTTATTGTTGGTTAGGGATTCTTTTGTCTCAGCTGCAATTCCTTGAGGGGTGTTGTTTCATAAGTATTAGCAGATCTTCCCCTTTTCCCTCGAACATAATTCTGCCCTGAGGTGTTGCTGTTTCTTCCCTGCATTAAGGCTGTGTGTGTTTACTCTGCACATATTCAGCTGAAGGTATTCCAGGCACATAATGTATTGCTATTTAAGGTTTTTGGATGCTGTGAGATGGGAAATAAGAAAACCAGTTCAGTGGGATAACTACCGTGCTGTTAGCTGAGGAGCAAAGAAATAAGATACAGAATATGTATTAAAAGAAGTGGTTTGCAGTATTGTTTTGGCAACAAACTTGTGTGTTGACAGAGCAAGGGAAACTCTGAGGTACTCGGTTCCATAGCGAAGCAAAACATGAAATGAAGTAAACCCCTTAAAATAAGGGTTGATTTGCCAAGTAAAATATTACTATGCTGCTTTTAAATATGTTAATGTGAGTAAATTCAGAGAACTGAGCAGAGATTGTCACTGGTTTATGCTGGCTCTGAATGGTATCTTAGCAAGTTTCCTTGCTTATGTGTTCCTCAGTTTCTCAAGTTGCAGGATTTTGATTGTGCTTTAGCTTTTTTTCAAGTTAAAAACCCAAACAAAGAAATAAAATGACAAGCAAACAGAAACCAAGCAAAAAACCACCCCAAAACAAAATCCTAAATAATATCCTGCCTTGTTGGGTGCTTAAGATTTTAACGTTTGGGATGTATTTTGTAACCATTAGATAAAATACACTGTATAAATGTGCAGTAATAGATACACAATTTCCTCCTTCTTCCCCTAATAATTCATTTAAGTGCTTGTGTAAGTAATCCCCAGTGTTGTCCCACTGATAAAAGATACTTCAGAGTGGATATGGCTCAATATACAAAAGTGTGTTCTTTTACTTTTCCTGCCCAAGAAGTAGCAAGTGTCTCGATTGAAATTTTTAGATTAGGATTTTTTTTTCTTCCTCTGAAATCCCCCATCTGCTTTATGTTATTCAATATTCAATTTGTAGTCTTCAGAGAGCATTATTCAAGCTACAGTAACCCTTTGCAGCAGTTGGCTTGTTTTGCACTGTCTGGTCAAGCTTTAGTCTTCTGATTGCTGTCAAATATCTGCATTGTGCTGTTTGGTTAGCTTTGGACAGTCCTCTTGGATATTTTAGAGCTCACTAACACGTAAAAAAATCACAGATATAGTAATCTAGCACTGATGGAAAAAATTATCTTTCCTTTGAATTCTCGAAAATCAGGATTGGTAAGAACACAAAAGTATGGCTACCAAGAAAGCTTTGGCTCTGTTACATCAGATTCCTGAAAAAGAAAAGCCATACAGATATAAAAGCTGTTGTAGCAACATGCTTTCCTGGTGGAATTAATAGTGAATGCTCCTCTAAAAGCACCCTTCATTATGAACCCACAGCAGTTACTGATACGTGGGGATGGCTGAGTGAGGAGTCACCAGCAGTGCACTGAAGAAGGTAAGTAGTTGTCAGAAGGACTTAAGGAATGCTCTTCCTACATGGCATTTGTAAACTGCACGGTGTGAGCTGCTGCTGTTGTGAAGCAATAACCATGTGTCTGTGATACCTTTAATCAGTTGCTGTCAAATGTTTGCTGTTGGCATCTCAGTATAGTAAAATAAGTTTGAATAAATTGGCAGGAAATGAGTCAGTCTGTGTTTAAAAACCCATTAGCATACAGTGCACAAAGCCTTGTCATGAGGGAAGTTGTTTCCTCTACTCTAGTTTCCTTTATGGGTCTCCCAGCTTCTCTAAAATAAGCATGAAGGGTGTCTTTAGTTGACGTGGAAGTTGTGTCATACCAAGACAAAAGGTGGGCTCTTCTGGTAGAGTGATTTTAGACTAGGTGTCAGGGAGATATTGTTCTTCTGATGTGAAAAATGGACAGTGGTGCTATCAAGATGTAGTAAAACAATATGCAGTTTTTAACTGCCTTTAGCTGAAACCTTTGGATTACATTGAAGCCACAGATCTCAAGGCTGCTGTTTCCATAAGCTGCCTTGACTGTTTTTGATAAGGACGTGGTTCTGTGGTACCAGGTTTGGGAAGCTCACAGCAACTCCTTGGCAAACTTTGAGACCACTTAACGAATTCTGCTCTGCATGGACCAGATCTTACTTTTTGAGGGGACAGAAGCACTATCCGTTTGTTTGTGCAAGCAGCAGTGTATCCATCTCCATCACTCAAACAATAGCTTCTCTTTTTCCAGCGACCGCAGCTGCTGCGAGAGAAGGATGGGGAGGCCGACTGAAAGGGCGGGTTTACAGCTCACAAATCGGAGGGTGTTTGGCAACGTTGGCTTTGGGAAAACTCATACAGCAACTGCCCAGTGTTTTTCTGCCTCCTTGGTGTCAGTAGCAAGTCTGTCTCCAGATAAGAGTATGCATGTAAGAAAAGCTGAGCTGTCTGGGCAGCCATTCCCTTCTTCAAGAGACTTTCTTGAAAAGATGGGAATAGCTGCTGAGCAGGTGTTCAGCCACACTGGTTTTATGTTGACTTTTGAACTGACAAGTCTTGGAAGACAAAATAACTCAACTGGCTTAATACTGCTGCAGAATCTCCTGATTGTTCAGGGCTTGCTAGTTAACAAAGTGTCAAGGGCAGAGTTTGTCATGGTAAAGGATCTCGTACCAACCAAGTTGAGGGGTTTGTATTTTGGAATCTGTTGAAGATGGCGGGTTTTTTTTCCCTCCTGGTGGTCTCTTTTTCGAGGATGGATTTTATCTATACTATGGCTTCTCCAATCACATTGGCTTTTAAATCCTGCAGAAAAGTTACTTCTAGTGCAGGTTCCTGTTGGTTCATCTGATATCTGGCCCCCAACAAAGGGCATCCCCGTGTCTCTTTGGCTTAGTTTTCTGAATGTTTTGTTTCGTAATCGAACAATTAAAATATACCCGTTCAACTTGTTGGTTGGGTGGAAATCTGTCCCTCATTCAAGGGTTGCTTTTTCTCTGTATCAAGCAGGGGAACCAGTTCTCCTGATGTGCCACATAGTAACCATGTGAGACAGAGAGAAGCGGTGGGAGCATTTGCTCTTTGGGAAAATTTTATGGCTTCACCTTTCTGTTTCTGGTCTGTGTGAGGTTCTCTCTAAAGAAGCAGTCTGATATAAGTAAAGTATCTTTGTAATGAAGAAGTGGTTTTGTCTGATTGCTTTCAGTTCTGGTTTGATTTTGTAGTTTTGCTTTCTCTACAGATGCCTGTGGGAGGTGGGGCTGTGGTTTGATCAGGAAAGAATGTCAGAAAAGTGAGAAGAGGATGAGAATGTGGAGGGATGATGATGATTATTATGATTATTATTAGGTTTATTTTTGCCTTTTACTCTGGGTCTATTATAGCCCTGAAATATGATGTATCTTAAAGTAAAATAAAAAAAAAAAGAGAGCAATTGCCTGGTTTTGGTAGCGTGGCAACATTTCTGGAGACATTCTCTGAAGTATTCCCCGTGGACATGCACAATTAAGGGAAGTAAGTAGTTTAAGATAGAATACATAATCTACATAGTGACTTCTAGAATAGAAAGCCTCTAAGTAGACAGGTGATTACTGTGTGCATTACAGGAGAAGGAAGACTGTATGAAAGCTATTTACACAATATACATATTCCCTGTCTGAAAGCTAAGTGAGCATATGCCTGGGAGCTGCACTAACAAAATAAACAGATGAGGTTTCTTTTTAACTTTTAAATAATACAACTGCTGCCTCCAGTCAGTGTCAGGATGAATGACTTCTCTTTTGTGATCCGTGTGCTGGATTAATGCAGGAAATTTTTTGGGGGTTGCTTTCTGAGCTATTTCAAATGTGGTGTAGGACTATACTCTACTTGTTGCCCTAAATATTAAGGGGCAGCTGCTCTCTACAAGTCTTTTCTTCAGAAGCTGTGCTTAACACCCTGTTCTCCTGTGTGACAAAATGATTCAGGACCTGTCTACTGAAGGAGTGGTTTGACTCTTACATCAGTCAGTACTATCATGATGGGTATTGCTTGTCTAATATTTGGTATTTTCTTTCCATATATGTGAGGTGTTCTGCTGCCTAAAGCTGATTTTGCTGTCTTTCTTTAGGCTGAGAATTGCCAGAAGTCACTTGTTGGAACTTTTAGGCTTAAACCAGAAGAAAGTTTTTATACACATCAAATCTCTTATTGCAGGAAGTAACTAACTTTAACTTGGCTTCTTAACTAATGATGTGTCTCTGTTTCCAGTTCCCTGATTAACTTTCTGATCTTGTGGTTGACTGTGACCAGTTTGGCAAAAAGGCTGGTGTGCTTAGAGGTTTTTCTACAAGTTCCATGAAACTGAGCCAGGGGAGGAGGGGAATCCTATAGGAAGACTCAGAGAAGAAGACAGTAAGATGGACTCACATTACAGAATTAACATCAATAAATCTGTCCTCAAAAACATCCCAAACATAAGAAAAGCTGTGGTCAAACGTAACATACGAAAAATTAGAAGACAGGCCAGTGTTCACAGAATGAGCTGTTTGAGGTGGTCAGAGCTCTGGGTTTTGGCAGAATAAAAGTAATTTTGACATGTTTGTGTGTGTGGGTTTCTTAAATATATGAGAGTTCTTGTAAGCAGCCGTAAGCCTCTGCAGTCATTCATCTCTTTTCTTTGCCAGCTGTAGGAGCTGAAGTGCTGTCCAGCATCACCAGGTTCTTGTGAGTGCAGTTCTCTTCAGGTGTGTGTGAGATTTTTGGGTGGCAAAGGTTAACTTCCTCTTGCGGTGAAACAAGTGTGAGGGCAGACAAGTTCCAAGAGAAGGCAACGGAATGTCTGAAATCAACTCTTTTATGCAAAATTATGTTAATAATGGTCTCAAATATTTTACATTTCTGTAATCAGTAAATCACAAAATATTCCAGTGCTGGCTGCTTTATATGGCTGTAACACTGACAGTATTCAAAGTGTTTTATAAATAATTACTCGAAGAGACTCGTGGTGCACAAAACAGATTGAGTTTTTTATCTTCAATTACTTAAACTGCTCTGTAAGCTATTTACTTCCATCTTTTTTTGCTTCTGCCCTAATCTGAAATGCATTGTCTCACTTGTGAAGTTGATCTAATAGGTGCAGGTTCTGTAATTCATTCCAGGGGAATTCCCCCAACTTATTATTATTATTATTAAAAAACCCCAAGCAAAGCCCACATAATTACTTCAGAAAACACAGTTCGTAATCACGGAAAACAAGCTTGTGAAAAAGAAAGATTTCTACCAATTCTGTTTCATGGTGTTTCCCAGGTCACCTCACAGGTAACAGGATACAATGTGAGACAGAAACCTCTTTATAAAGCTCAGTGACAACTAAACTCTGTGTCAGTGGCTGCACTGGCAATCTGCTGGAGACTTATTTGTCTGTCAGTTTATGAGAATGCATCTTTCATATCATTTGCATGGTCTGTTTGTTGACTTTTAAATAAAATTAACCTTGTGCTGGCTTGTTAAGATTCATGTCCTTAGAAACAGATGTGCTTTATAGTACCATTTGGAAAAGGAAGAGAAGTGCTTCAAGTTACGGAATGAATTTTAAAATTTTGATTTTGGGGTACCTCTTTTTGTTCAGATGAAGAAAAGATCTGTCCTCAAATTAGAATGGTCAAGTGATGAAGAGGGCATTATCCAGTAGGAAAGTTTAGATTATGGATTTAATGTTACTTTCTGCACTCTGGAAATAGGATGGTCTAGGGAGATGCTTATGGTTGTCAGAAGATGTAAATCAGGATGGAGACGGGTTAATAGTTGATAAGGGACAACTTAGCATCATTATGCGTTAAAAATCTTTTATTGAATTAAACTAAAACAATTAACTGTTAATAATTTATCGTGGTATTGACACAAATCTCTGCATTTTCCAATCTCATATTTTATTACAAATACTATTGGCGAACATTTTCAGTATATACATCAGAGGTAAAAACCCACAAAGGAATATATAAATTATGTGTAAGTAGTTGACTGCACGGCACCGAGGGGAGGAAGTGGTCTAGTGGACAGAAAAAAAAAAAAAAAAAACCCAAACGCTTGGGAGAAGCACAGTCTGCAGTTATGAATTATTTCATATAAATATTGCCTATGGCATGGATATTTAAAGAGGGTGAAAAGCCGAATATATTACAAGAGCTCATCTGAGCTGCTGCTGGAGAGCTCTGGGAGCAGGGAGAGAGGAGGGGACCCAACTTGGGAGCCGGGCTCAGAGACACCCCGGCGTTGTTTCCTTAGGTAACCAGGCCCGAGTCACCTCGTGTTTTTGAGGAGCTGAAATGTGTCGGTTCTCCCCGGGAGCAAAGCTGAAGGATTTTTGAGGGCCGGGTGGTTTTTCGGAGCGCTCTGCGCCGAGCCGGAGGGCGCGGGCAGCACCCCCCAGATGGCGCTGGCCCTAATGCTGCTGCTGCTGCTGCTGCTCTCCCGCCGCTGTCCGAGCAGGAACCGCTGTGCTGGGAATTCTGATGGGGCTGCCTGGAAAATGTGTGCCTTTCAGGTGACTGCTGGAAACCAGATGGTTTTGATAAGGTTTTGATAAATGTATCGGGATCCGTTGAGAATAAGATTTAACATGAAAATAAATAAAAAGCACCCAGGGGAGTAATTCTATTTTATTTATATTCCTTAGCTCAGATAGATTTATTTTTTAAATTTTTTTTTTGTTCCATTCCTTTCTTCTAGCCTTCTTAATAAGAGCGTTGGACAATTTATCCCCGTGATGAAATTATATGAAATGTTTTTTTGCCCTTTTTTGAATCTGAAACCTTCAGCAATGCATACAGCACAACTGAATTTTCAAAGGAAAACTCTTTGAAGTCCTTTTTTCTTTTTTCTTTCTTTGTGTCTCTGTCTCCCCCTTTCTCCATCTCTCCCCCCTCCTTCTCTCTGTCTGTCAAGTTCAAGAGCAGCTCAGATGCCATGAATTAAGTGAAGCACAAAAGGGGAAAAGGAGACCCTTTTGAAGAACAAAGGCCTCCCATTAGGCTGCCGTGTTCTTTCTCTGACCAAAATTGCTCCCTACATGGTTTTTATTGCTGTCCACATGCTTGGCACATAAGGTAAATACAGTAGGACCCTCGTTACCTCACACTCTCTCTTCCTCTTCCCCCTTCAATAAATGTTTTGTCTCTTTGATGTCCCTAGTAATTCTTATACTGATTGTTCCCACCCTCATAAAAGCCCCAGGGGTAGTCATGGTGGTGGATAGCATTAGATACTGTGTAAATGCTTCCAGAAAAGAAGACAAACTGCAGCCAAAGAATTTATTTCAGGTGGAAGAGAATGGGAAGGAAATACAGATGTTTTCTTCTCAACATGTTGTCTCCACGACCCAGCTATGCTTGTATATCCCAGGGAAGTTCATAATTTCTTCCTGTTTGTTTCAAAAACAAACAGGGAAGGAGGGCTAAATCAGAGTTACGAGAAAATTCACGGCACAAGACTTTAAAACTATGTAAGTCTTAAGCCTTCTTGATTATTTATTTTTCTTCAGTTAGGACAACTCTCTGTGTCAGAGTTCTGGTGGAAAGTACCAGCTAAGGTTCAGACCTGGGCAGATTTTAAAATGTGAACTCTGCATTGCACACCTTTTAAAAATACATCAGTCAGACCCTTCTTACTGAAGAGAAGATTAAAAATAGCACTGAAATGTATGCATTTGTATAAAAAACTGAAACCAGTGTAAAACACTATCTTAAACCTAAAATTGCAACTAAACCTTTTAGTACTTGAATGACAAAATTTGTTTCAAAGACATCTTTTGGTGAGTTGATTTTTATGGCAGAGTCTTGAGGGGTGAAAAGAAATGATGTGGGATAGCATAATTCGTGCCTAAGTTGCCTGGAAATTGTAAAGTATGCAAGTATTTTTTAGAATTTGGAATTATGTTCTCCCAACTTCTTCCCAAATAAACAATTTTCAGAGACACCTATTTGGTTTGGTATTTGTGCTTGCTTTCATCTTCTAATTCTGCGTTTTCACTGACATGAAGTATTTTTATTAGCTTGTGTAACACAGTTAAAGATGTGATGATTAACAGAACACGCCCTACCATTTTTATTTTTGGCACTGCTTCTTAATGCTTCCACCTCCCCTCCTGGAGTATATTCTTTTATGAGCATCTACTGTTATGAACGTAGTAATTGCAGAGAAAATGTCAACAAGACTACTTAAATAACAATGACTCTTAACAGTCTTATTACAAGGCAAGGAAAATCACCTTGAAATCTGACTTTTCATGGCAAGTTGGATTTTTTCCTTTTCTTCCCCTTCCCTGCCCCATGTTGATCATGTTGCATAAGAAATGTTAAAATAAATTATTGATTGTAATCAGTCACTCTGTGTGAGCAAGATTTTACATACCCGTGTCTCTGCAGAGGAATTAAACTCACTTCCCCCATCCACTCCTAATTGGCCCACTTAGCTTCCTGCTGTGTGTGTGGGGGGGGGGAGGAGGTGATGCTGCCATTTATTGAACTTTCAGTGTGTAATTTGCCATATTTTGATCCCTATTTTATGCAAGGAGGGATGGTCTGAAGTGGAGTCTGTAACTTCAGGTGTTCTGGTAGGATGCCCCTGTAGGTAGCAGCAGCACATCTGCCCGTGGTGGATGTGGATGCTGTGATTAATGGCCACGGCTACAGCTGCCTGAGTATGGAAGATGAACCTTTGTTCTGCCTTCCCCCCCTCCCTCTTGCCATGCCCCATTTGTCATGTAGCCTCTCCTGTTGTCGTTTAACCTATGTCCTCTTGCCCTGTCGTGGAGCTGTACCTGGAGCCGCCTCCCCCAGCCTCACAAATCTGTGCCAAACCCTCCCTTCCCATCTGCCCGTTCCCTGAGCAGGTCCTCACCCTGCTCCTGAGCAGCAAAGGCAGGTCTGGGCTGTGCCAGGATGGTCGTGGCAGCTGCTGGAGGTGGAACAGAGGGTGAGGAGACGCTGCTGCCACATCCACTGTTTGGCCACAGCACCCACTGAACGGTGTTATCCACCAACCACAGCACGGGGATGCTGTTATTGGGAATTGTGTGGAGCGTGGTGCACACACCACAAGTCTGTGAAACGCTGGGCTCCAAGGCTTCATGTTGGGTTGAGTAAGAGGAAGACTTTCTGAGGGAGGTGGGGCTACATCCTGCAATTTAGTAACATGATTTTAATGCTACTTGGAATTTCTATAAAGATGAAGAGTAACTTTATATAAATAAATTTTACCAATGCAAATAAGCAGCGAGTGTCAGCTTCTAACTCTTCCTTCCAGCACTAACAGGAGAAGGATTTTCCCAGGAACATCTTGTAGGTAACTTTTTATGAATTCTGTCAGATTATATCCTTCCTTACCTTTTTTTTTCCCTGAGAATATGTAATGTACACCCAGAAGAGAACACTGTGAATTTTCAATCTCATGTCTGCACAAAACAGGCTTAGGGCCTGAACTTTGAGTTTTATTTGGCAATTTCCGTGGCCTAGTAGATATAAAAACTTGGTGGCTTCCATTGAAGACTTCTTGAAATTAGTAATGAAAAATGTGTTAGCAAGAGGCTTAGTTTTAATTACTCTGAATTGCATTCCTTCCTTACATAGGAACTGCAAATCTTGAAGTGTTTTGGGGTGGAATTCCACAATGGAAAACACTTATGTTGCTACTCTTGAAATAAGCTGAACATTTTTAAGAAATGGTGATGTCTTCAGAATGATTTTATTTCTTTGGCATGGATGCTGCCAGAAGTTTCTCAGCTTTGTCTTAATTTTGAACTCTTAGACATTGAGGAAAGGCTTGCTCAGCAGAGCTCTGAAATGTTAGGTCAGTTGTCCTGGTCATTGAATAGTCGTATTCACAGCATCAGTCCAGGATAAGAGGTTCATTACATCATCTGCTCCTTCCCAAAGGGATAATATTTCTTATTAGATTCTTAGTAGAGCTTTGAAGCCGTGTAACTTACTCACATCTTCATCACACAAAACGTAAAATTTCTTACGTTCAAACAAATAAAATTTTCTGCTCTTTGGTTTGCAGACAACAATAGGCAAGGCTCCTTGCACTTTGGACTGTAGCTGGCATCTGGGTTCTCTGCCACTGGAACGTGCTCTTTTTCACAAGTTTGCTTTAGGTTATAATATGGAGATTATTCTTTTCACATTTAACTTCCTTGTTTCTTGCATTTAGCATTTTCTTTTCAGGCAGCAGCGTAAAACAGAAACTTATGCAAAAAAGATTGTGTTGCATCTTGGATTTTGAACACTGAGTAAAACTTTCAAAGTTTGTTACCATTCCTCTGCAAGAGGAGGTTCTGTGTACTGACACTTGGTGTTTTCTATTGTAAGGGCAAAACAAAGTGTTAAATAAATTAGAAGTAGGTGTAGCAAAATCCATTCAACCACATTGAGTAAAGGGTCCTCTTTGGTAGGTGAATTTTTCAGGCTGTAATGGTTTAGGAAATGATGACCTCTCTGTTTTACCGTGACACTCTGGTCTATCCTGAGTGGCCATAAGAAAAGAGAAGACAGGACTTCACATACAGCTGACCTTTTGGTAACCTCTTGCTCTGAAGGACATAGAGGAACTGTCCATGTGTAGAACAGTCAACACCTTTTTGACTGAAATCTGCTTTTATTAAGTGCAAAGATAATCTAAGTTTTGTACAGCTGCAGGCACACGGCAGTTTAACTCAGGTTATTGACACACTATAACTTGTGATGCTGGAGACTCTTTTATTTGCACACCACTCCCTGGATTAGAACAAAAGAATCATTGTTTTCTCCATGTGTTTCTGTTTCTGCAGTCATCAGGAATATGAATAAAGGTTCATCACCTTGACTGAGCAGAGAAGTGCTGGCTTCTGCTCCCAGCTCTGTTGTGTTGGGGTTTGTTTGGGGTTTTTTGGGGGGCATGATAGGGTTGGGGGGGTTATTTTGTTGGGGTTTTTGGGGGGGTTGTTTGCTGTGTGACCTCGATCAAGCTATTTCATTATAGCATCCCTTCCTCCTTTTCACACTTTTGTCCCATTTTTATTGTTTGAAGTAGAGACAGCGACAAGCAGTTTTGGAGGTTTTGGAGATAATTGACAAAATCAGTCTCGATTTAAACTTGTCAGTTTGATTTCTGTTGTCCAGTCACTTGACTGATCTCAACAGTACTTCGCCATGTTTTTGAAGTCTGAGTGGTCTCTAAAAATTACAGCAATGCACAATCAGCCCTCCCAGTTCAGATTACTGGTGTCAATTCACTGAGCTGTTCTCAAGATTTTGTACCTTGTTTTAAAGTGAAAAATATTGTTATTTTCCCTTCACAAAATACCCCATCCCAGCCTAATCCATGAACCAAAAAATCCTCAGACAGTAACAGAAGCAAAACCTCCTGCTGTACCAAAAACCTCCACCAACTCTTGTAATTCTTCACCTTTGGTGTTTTATTTTCCATATCAATTCTCACTGATACAGTCCAGGTTATTCTTATGCATTACAACCCATTTGGTTTCACCACCCTTCCAGTTTTTTGGTGCTGCATGTCCCAGTGTAGAGATTTTTAAAGACTTGTCTTGCATTCAGAACCATTTCTAGCTGATCTTCTCTGTTCTGGAAGTGGAACCAGCCCAATGTCTCTGGTTTAGATCATTGCAGCTGCAGTATCTGAGAGCCTCATGATCTTTCCTCACAATATCCTGTGAGGCAGGAAGGATTTTTATAGACAGTAAACTGAGGCACTAAGGGCAAGTCTATGAAGATATTTAGATATGGTTGTGGGTATGTGTTCTCTCTTGTTGTGGAATTACCTTGTTAAACATTGTATCAGGTTTGAGTAGGTGCTTAATTATCCCTTGTGGATTTTCTCCTGACTTCCCTTGACATGGGAAGTCTAAAACCAGGTCTCCCATGCCCAAAGTTTATTAACTTTGTTAACAGGGAGCTTTACAATTGGATGGATTTTTTTTTTTCTTGATAGGTCAGGATTTTAGTTCTCTAGGAATATTAACCCTTCCGTTGGGATTTCTTGTTAAAAACGACAATAGTACAGAGAAAGCCATGAAACCTATATTCTGATTAGATCTCTTCCTTTTTCTGTTTACCACGACACAATAATCTTTGCAGCTGGAGTAGGACTACTGCCATATTCTGAACTCCTTTCAGTTGGATCCTTCTTTCTGTGTGACTATCCCTGCTTACGCTTCATTTTTGGACAAGTAGTCTGTTGGGTTGATTTTTTTTTTTTTTTTGATCTGTGTGCAGCATTAGAATTCAGGAAAATCCGTTCTCAGGAGAAGATTTTAGATGTGGAGCACTCCTTAAAACGTAGCCCTAAGCTGTTACCCAGAGAGAGAGAGAGAGACGTGAGGTGTTTACACTTACCTGTTCTCCATGGTTCACGTTTAGGGAACACCCCCCCTGATATTTTCCTGAGTTACTTAGGAATTTGTATGAGCATGTGTTGTAATATTGTGTTGCAGTAGCTGTCAGTATTCTTGGTGAGGTCTAGAGAGTTGTGTAAATGACTTTTTCACTTCGGAGCTCCTGCATGAAATTCGCTGCCTAGGATTAAGCACTCTGATCCCAGATTCTGTTTTTGGACATACAACCCACACTGGAAGAGAGTAGCCCTGCAGTATGCAATTTTACGTTATAGTCTCGTGGATATCTTCCATATCCATACTTGGAGAGCTTAATTAACGGAACTAATTACTGTTCCAGATAGATCTACATGTCCCGACATGAATTAACACAGAGTTTGAGAAAGTGGATAGGAAATGAAGCTGTCATGTTTGTGGCTGCTTATCAGCTGTTGAGTCTAAACACTCAGTAACTCTCCGTGGGAGTTACAGCCGTGGCCCAAACAGTTCTTTTTCCCAGAAGGCATGATTTTTCTCAGCTGAGAGAACACAGGTTTCCTAAATAGAGAATCACTGCTGATAATCCACTTCAAAAAACAGGGAGCGAAACCCTGTCTTCTGGCTTCGGAGCGCACACTGACCCGCTCCTGTGATACCCACAAGCTGAAATGTCGTGCCCGTGGTTGTCTTTGCTGTCAGAAGAGGTGCAGGAGCCCTTTCTGAGAGGCCAGTCTGCTTTTCTTTTTGCTTGTCTCATAGCCAGGGTGCAGCTGGCTTTGTCTTCACAAGGAAAATTGCTGCTGCTGTTGGCTGTGCGGGTTCGTTCTGTCTTGGGAGGAGAGAGACTCGCAGTTCTAATCTCGCCTTGCCTCTGGTCAGGCAGCCGATTGTTTTTCTGGTTTGGTTCCTCCGGGTGGCATCTGTCTTCAGGAAAAATTTCCTTACAGCCCAGTGTGGGCTGCTGAGCTGTGGCTGCCTCAGCACCGCTGTTTCTGGCTGCTACGCTGAATTAATTATGTGAGCAGTTGTGATGTAGGTGCTCGAAATGTTTGTGGCTGTTCAGAACGGAGGAGCTGCTTTTAAATGAATTTCTTTGTCATCCTCTGAAACCTTTTTTGGTTTGTTTTGACTTTACTATTTTTTTTTTCCCCCGAAAAATAATACTTCATATTTCACATGTATAAAAATGGGGTTTGTGCCACTAAGGGTGCCTTTCCTATTTGTTAATGTCTTTTGTGATCTTATTCTCAATATTGAAAGTGGTTCATATGCCTACACAGTATTTCACTCCTGTCTCCTAAGCTTTATCTTGCTGTAACTTTCTAGGTGTATATGCTTGTTTAATACTAAGCAACTGTTCCTTTGTCGTTCAACATGTTATATTTTAACTGTGTATAATTGACTCGGTATTACTTGAAGGTTTCTCATAAAAACCTGTTTTAAAGGACTGAAAAACAGTGTTCTTTAAAAGATTGGGTTAAAATCGCTTGATGTACAGAATTAAAAATATGTGAACAATGTGGCTGTACACAGCCAGATGTTGCAAGATCAGCATGAACCTAACAAAGCCTAGAAGGGATTCTGCTCTCAATAGGTAAAGACTTGAACAAATACATGGGACTTGCAGTGTTCCCCCCAAAGGCCAAAAGAAATGAATTCTCTCAAATCAGAATGTGATTTCTCTGGAAAAGTTTACTCCACTGAGAACACCTTCTCAGCATCTCCTGGGACTTGAACCATAAAGGTCTTTGGTTCAAAGCAAGCTGGAGTTTGCACAGGGCAAGGGTAGAGAAATAATTAATCTAGTGAAGACTGAGGCACTCAGTTATCTTGTGTTTCATGGAGAGAAAATGTGTACATGTGGTTGTGTTCTTGCCAGATGAATTATCCTATTGTTTTCTGTTGAAATATTTTCATATTAAAAAGGGAAGAGCTTTAAAGGTTCAAATTTTGTGTGTGTGTGTGTGTTTCATTTTTAAGAAGTTATAGTGGTTTTGGCTGGCATAGTGATTTATGCCATTCATAGCTGTAAAGCTGAAGTTCTTCATAGTATAAAATTCAACTCATATAATAGCAAACAATTTTCCAAATGCAAAACAAATGTCTGTTCTGCAATTTGGATTGCTTTGCCTGAAGTCAGCTACTGAGATGCCTCTGCTGCTCAACAGTGTTACTAGTCAGTGGCTAAATAAAGTTAATAGGACTTGCAGGTAGTAAAAACCTGTTTGGGTATTTAAAAAAAAAAAAAGTAGCATCACTTTTATGCTCTGTTTTTGTTCCTGGGGAAACCACGACTAAAGAGACAAGTTAAAAACGCGCTGTAAAGAAATGGCAAAATTCTGTTAAAGTAACAGAAACATTTCTTAACGTTTGCTGGTGTCTAAAATATGTGGTGTGGTGTATTGTAGCCTGCCTTCAGAGAGAACTACTGTATTTTTTCTGTTGAAAATTGAACACAGCCCAACTGTTGTGCAGCAGATACTTAAAGCATTACTGGGACAGCTTTACCTACTCCACTCCTACTATCAGTTTATGTAGCAAAATCTGGATTTTGAGGAAATGCGTGTGCTGAAGTTTCCAATACTGTTTCTACAGATGTTTTGAGCTTGACTGATGTGTGTAAAGTTCCAACTGCAAGTGTTGCTTTAAAATGAAAATTAAAATTAATTTTTTTGCATTTAAAAAGCACGTTGTTCCAAATAAAGGAAGGCAACTCTCTTATTCTATTTCAGAGAAATTTCTTGAGGGAGGAACCTCTAAAAATGCTGCTTGTGTGAAATTTCTCCTCTTTGTGGGCAAGGTGGGGAAGTGGAGTGGAGCAGCAGTTGGAACTTGAAAATGGATATTTCCTTATAACTAATAAAATTACTCTTCAGGTCACCAGGGCTGCAGAGTCAGCTGTTGTGTCCGGTGGATTTTGATTAAATTGGAGCGCAACATTTTCTTTTCCCCTTTGTGTGAATCTGGCTCTTTGAGGCAATGCCCTCCTAGAGCATGTACTGTTTCAGTCCTTATTTCAAACATTTCCATTCTTTGTACCTGCTTTGAGCACTAGGAATTTTTTCCTTCTGCCTTGACCTTGGTGTACCATGCATTTGTGAAGCTAATAAGGTGGATTTAAGAGAGTAGCCTGTCCCTCAAGTTGAGGGTGAGAGTCTGTGAAATAAAAACACAGTGTGTTGTAGAATGGAAGAGAACAGAAAGAGATGTTTAAGAGGAGGGTAAATATGCCTTTACACAGTTTCTAAGTGGCAGGGGAAAAGATGATGCACTGTCAAAAGGTCATATTTTCTTTCTTTGGTAATGTATTTTTGTTGTTTGTTACCCTGTTTACAAGCTCTAAATTATATTTTTATACTAAAAGTCTCTGAGCTTAAACCCCCAAGGCTGGCTGGATTTTTTGGGCAGAGGGATGTTTAAGCCTGTTTTTCAAAGAATGTTGAGATTATTAGATTATGCTGACTGTTAATTCCATTTCTTGCGATTTTTTTTTTCCATGCACTGTCCAGTTGGCCACATTTGTCAGGAGCATGGAAGTCTCAAGGAGAGTAGATTCTTAGGCATTCCCCATAGATGGTCAAGTAGAGGAAACTGCTACTGTTCACATCAAAGGAAAGAATTAAGTAAGAACACAAGACTCATCAGTTGTTGGAAGATTAATGCAGAGAAGAGACCTTTTTAAACACACTTATTGCAGAAATTCAGCAAATCAGAGAAACTCATCCTTACTCTATTATGTGTGTGTGTATATATATATATATGTATTTATCATGCCCTTAAGGTAGACAAGTCTTTTGTATGTTTAACTGTACAGTTACTTTTAACCTGTTTGTTGGGGGACTGTAGAAATGATTGTACTGGTAGAACTGAGGGAGTAGAGTAGGGGTGGAAACAGTGCCAAAAGAAGTGCTTTGCCAAAAATGTGGCTCCTCTACCCCACCTCTTGTTCTGAGATGACACAGATTTTAAGATTTTTTGGAAACTAGGATGTGAAGAACAACTTTTTTGTAGGTGGAGTCTCTGATGTATCAAAAGGGGCAGACTGTTGCTTTTAATCATAATCTGGTTAGAAAACTCCCAAATATGACAATTGCAAGGTACAAGTAATTCAGAAAAGAACGTTTGCTGGTTTAGTTGCCCAGTGAATTACATTGTCACTGCCTGTGGTTTAATAACATTTTTATCTTGCATTTTTTAAAGGGCAGAAAAGTTTTGGACAACTTTTAACCAAAATATGTAAATAGTATCTGTTCACCACGTGTTCTTGGAAGCTTTTGTTCTGAGAAAGGAGGTGGTACCTAAATAGGTTGAGAGCTTAAGGAAAGCTCTTAAGTTGAGCAGTGCTGTGCCAGCTTTTTTTTCTATGAACTTCCCCTATTAAAATATTACATGTATCAGTTTCTAATTCAACCTGAAATAACTGTATTTATGCTATGTTGGGCTCTGTTTTGTTCTTCATTACCGTGGCAGGTAGTAGAAGAAAAAGGGAAGGTTTATGGGTATCTTTTCCTTCTCTGTTGCTGGCAAGAGAGTCGATATAACTCAGGCTTCTTTTATTTTTCAGTCAGAGTAGTGTATCAACTAGTTTTTAACGTGCTTATCTATGAACTGTTGATCAAAACCTGATTCTCAGAGATGAGCATTACTTCTGCTGTCTTGAGTCAGTGCTGACAAATAATGTCTTGATTCTGTGGGCAACAGCTTCAGTGGGTCTCTCTTGACATTGCTTGGTGCACTGCATTTTGCACATTGCCTTGTGTTTGAAGGAAGCTGAAAACATAGGAGTGCAAGTGTGTTTTGCAGTACAAAATTTTTGGGTGGTCACATACATAATGCAAACAAGGGGGAGATGTTACATCTTACAGTGTCTTACACACTGTAAGACGATGTTTCTGCAGGCCCGAGGAGGGCTGAGTTACAGTGAGAATTGTCAGGGGTTTGTGAAAAATATGAATCAACAAAGGAGACAGAGGAGGCTCTGATGGATAGGAGGTATTTAACTGGAGCTTCTGGGAGCCAGTATGAGATGTTCTTGGTATATGTTCTTGGCAATCACGTTCCCATGGTGATAGGAAAGCACTCAGTTTTCTGTGTCTTGGTCTGGACTTGTATTGGACAGATGGAAATCAAAATACAGATCTTATACTTCTTGCATAATTAACATTTGCATCTCACTGCTGTGAGATGTAACTGAGGCCAAAAGATTAACAGGATCAGGAAAGAAAAGGGATTATTCATTTACAGTACATTATGTTAGGTTAAATGAAAGTTTTGTAAAGCCTTTGTGAAGAATTGAAAAACCATTATACAACAGGGAACAAATAAAGTGCTAACCAAAGGGGATTAGGAAGAAACTTCTCTGGTAAGTAGGCTATTCCATGGGTGTCCACTGTGAGGTTTCTTGTACCTTGTATTAATCATGGTCAGGCAACTTTTAGGTTAAGTGATTCATCTCTTCACAACAACTCTTTATGGCCACTTAAACAGATGCTCTCTGTTGACTTGAATAGAAACGTGTAGCTGGAAAGACTGCTTAGGGAATCCAAGTTTAAATTTAGTTATACACGAGATCTCTTTCCAGAAGAGAGAGCCTCTGGAGAAGGGCCAGGGTCTGCCCCCATCAAAGTGTAACCAGAAAGCTGACAAAAGGAATAGCAGGGCTGTTATTTGCAGTAGGGGTGTGTGGTCAAAGCTGTGAGCGAGGGGGAGCATTTGGAGCATCACATCTGTGCTAGGGAGGCCAGTGGTGGTATCAACCTTAACAATTAGAGAATTTTTACAGCTAAAATAGTGAGTACGTGATGTAGAACTGAAAGCATATCTGATTTCAAGTGTGATAATAAAAAAAACCAAACCCTTGTTAGTAAAAACTGGTATTAAAAACAAATAAGGTGAGCTCAGCAGCAATAAAAACGGCCTTTAATATGATACATATGTTTCTGTAATTAGGCAGGACAAAAACCTAAGAAATTAATTATTAATCCGACCATTAATTTAATAGCCAAAGTGATGATTCATTACACAGGTAGGATAGATTAGCTGTGAGCTGAAGTAATACTGTACGATTTCGAACTTGCACAGTGAAGTAAAATTTGAAAGAGGAGTTGTTTGAAGGGACTTCCTGATCTTGTAGTCTACCTGTTGACTCCTGCAGCCAAATTAATCTCTGAGAGCATAGATCTCAGTGAAATGTGCAAGTACAGAGGGCTGATATTTTCAAAATAATGTAAAAATGAGGGACATGAAAGAATAAACTCTGTGATGATGACTTATCTAAATTGTACCTCTACTACGGGGTAATTCCATCAGCAGAAGCTGCTTGACAGAGAAGTGGCTGTCTATACTCTGCTATTTAGAAGGATGCCGTGGATTTTTTTTACATTTAAAAAAAGGGAAAAACAAGGTTTATTGAAGAATGAATATAGTAAATACCTTACATGGCTTCCTTCCTCCTCATGAGGCAAAGAGTAGTCCAAACGGGGGGCTGGTCTTCACTGTTTTTCTGCTGCCCTGGGAGACCAGGGGTCCCAGCTCTGCCTTCATCAGTTTGTTCACTGTGCTCTCCTTCTGAAACAGCAGCCTGTGTTTTCTCCTCACCATGGTTGTGTCCTGGTTAGCAAATAAGGAGGAGAGGCAGTGGCATGGTTTGGGAAGCACTGTTTGATGTAGCCATGTGGAGTTACAGTGTCTGCCTTTCTCAAGCTATTTAAATGCAAGTGCATAAGAAATACCCTAATCTGTTTTTCCTGATGGTGTTTAGCAAGCTGCTAAAGCTCAAGTAATGCCAATAAATGCCTTTATTTCAAAATTTACATCTAACACTTGTTGTGATTGCATGATGAAGGATGAATGTCTCTGCAGGCAGGATTTCGTGAGCCAAAGGGAGTCATCATAGCAGATTGTTGTCTAAAGATGCAGCACCTCTGCCCCTGCTCCCCAACCACCCCCTTCATCTCACTTATCAGCTTCTTGGGCTAGTTAAACAGCTCTGTGGCCTGATAAAGCAGTGCCAAAAAACCACACCAACACCCCCCCCCAAAAAAAGAGGAAACGGTGAGATTTCCACTCCCCTCTTGGGTGGGAGACAACCGAAGGGTTGACTGACCGTGGAGCTGCAGTCCACAGGCACCTTTTGAAACGTGCAAAAGGATGAGGACCTGTGTCCTGACACAGATCACCACCTGCTTTTGAATGGCCTTAAGTGTTTCCAAAAAATGAAGAGAAAATGCCATTGGCAAAATAAATGGGAATGGGGAGAAAGCGGAATGCTTGAGACTGGATGAGTTGGATTTCTAAAATCTGCAAGACAAGGCAGCTTGCATTTAGTAATTTAGACTGACTGGAAAGAAATCTCTCTAATTTGTTGATGTTATGTATTTGTTGATGTCAGTAAATCCAAAGTGGCCAAGGAAGCCGCAGAGGGAGTGGAAAAATGAGTGAGTCAATAATGTCAAAAAATGGGGCAGTTTTATTTTAAAAGCTGGAGGTCAGTTGCTCTCGCTTGAGTGACTAGGTAATTTTATTTGCTGATAGACAATTTTTGGTCAGTAAATATAATCTAATGTCAATTCATACAGTTTTCTGTGGTAGGAGAGAAAGTCTTTTCAGATGAATTTGCTGTAAGCTTTTTCAGTTCTTGTTAAGATTAAAGCTCTGTTTTGTAATTGTATTGATAAAATGCACTCTTCTATAATGTATCTGATTTAGAATGGCTTACTTCATTGATTACCAAATTAAAGTGATACAAAATCAATAGTAACACATACTAAAAGGATTAAGGACAGGATAACTGAAAAATCTCTATATAGTTGTTAATGGAAAGTCAAAATCTACTAGCTGTGTCTTTTTCTGCAGCAAGTACTCTTCCATACCTGCCAGTGATGAGGAGGAAATACAGAAACTTCATTGGTAAAGTTTTCATAGGATGCAAAGATGGGTGGAGTTGCAACTTGCAGATCAGTTACTGCAAAAGGGATGTAAGAGTTACCAGTTTTTTTCCAAGAAAGTGACCCATGTATTTTAATTTAGCTGAATACAGTGTCTGTTAAACACGTGACAAAAATGATGTAGATTTTTTGACAAAGGAGTTTGTGCTCTGAAACGCATACACTCTAGAAATCAGTTGACTTTTGATGAATTACAGTCTGGAAATGGCTTTTGGAGTGAGACAGTACCTGTGATAACAATGAAAATACTTGAATTGCAAACACATTCGCGTCTAACCTTATGATGCTGCTAGGAAATTTGTAACATCAAAGGAGTTGCTAACAAAGCCAGAGGTGTTTCTGAGAAGAGTTATTCTGGATTCAGCATGTGAAAAGCCTGTCAAACTGAATTTAAAATTCAGAATCTTTGCTTACACCAAGTTTGACCTGGTGAAGAATGACTTGCTCACAGAGAATAAGGGGACTTCTGTTTGAGGAAGGCTCCTTAAGCAGCCCAAGGTGCATAACAAAATCCAGTTACTGGAAACAGGTCCTAGGTGATTTCAGTCTTAAAGCGTGCTTTATAAAAGAGGGACTGCTAGTTAAGAGCTACAGGTAAGAAAAAAGTATATAACTCTGCCTCTTAAATTGCATTAATGAGAATACAGTGTTCTTAATCTAATCTGTCTCCTGGAAGTTGAGGCCCAAGTTACCCAGGAGAATTTAATGGCCTTCTTTTATTACAGAAGTGCTGTGCTCATCTCAAAGTCTGGTCAGAAGTCAAAGCCTTCACTCCTCCCTGTTCTTCCTTTCCCTCCATCCCCTATCCAAGTTGTTTATAAGCAAGTACCACATGTAGGGTTAGTGCTGATCAGGCCAAATGACATTCAAAGTGCAGAGGGGCAGTTCCTCTGCAGGCTTGTCCTCAGCGTGCCTGAAATGCTGTGAGTAGAAACCACAGTGGAGATAAGAGCTGGAAAGGACAGAACCAATCTGTATTTAAACCTCCTGCATTTTTGAGATGTACAAAACTTGCCTGTTTGTTGGTACAAAAGACACATGTGAGTGTGTGTGTGTGTGTGTGTGTGTGCACATCCACATTTGGTGTTTGACGTTAAATATTTATTTGGTATACCAGTATTAGCTAGTACTACTGCTACTAATTCTTTCAAAATTACATGTCCACTTCCAGTTCACATCCTCTTCATTTTTCAGCTTCTCAGGTGCCACACTCTGCCACCTGTATGTCCATTCCATTTCATTCTGTAGACTGTGTAAACCTATTGGCTTGCAATACAGACAGAGAGCCTTCGGTTTTTAATTCTTTGGCTTTTATTAACATGCAGTGGACTGTTAATGTTAATATGGTGTGATTCTTAAAGTGCAAATTATGCCAGGCATATAGGGGAATACTAATTTTTTCTTCCTTCTAATGAATTGTGATTTTTTTTTTCTTTTTTCCCCAGTTGAATGGGCTTAGAGTCATCATTTTTAACATTAAATGGCGTGTTTCTCTTGCTCAGTGGTTGTACCCTGCTAAAGCTTTGTGTGTTTCCCTGGTCATTTTAATGCCACCAGCTCAGCTGTTGCTTTGAAGTGCTGCTGATTAGTCTGAAAAGAAATTTGGAAGGGAATGCAGAAAAGGGTAGAGAAGAAAACTAAATCTACTTAAGCAAGCGAGCAGCTTCCAAGTTAGTGATGGATTAAGGCCACTTCCCACAGGTGGGGTAATGGATAAAGCTCACAGGTGTACAGTTATTGGACGAATAAAATTTATAGCTGATGTCCAGTTTGCACATTAAACTGCTCCTGTTGGCTTCTACATAAATGTACATTCTCCTGTGAGACAACTGGCCTGATGGTGGCCTCTTGGGAAGTTAGGAGCTGAATGTTCCTGGGTAAGCTTGCCGTACCCTCCCTGGAACACAGGCATCACTTGCAAAGGGATGGTTAAGGCAGGTACAAGAACAGGCATTTTGTAAAGTCAGCACAAACAGAAGTGGCTGAATACTGAGCCTATTCCTTATCACCTGCCTGCTCTTTTGGAAGCAGATAAGCATCATGTTGTTATTTGTACGTTCAGCAGATTTCTAAAGCAAAGAGGGGTTTGTGTTATTTCTTTCTGACTTTTTCTTTCCGCTCTCCCTCATAAACAGTTGTCCAGTTTTAACCAAATTGAACAAATGATGACATTTCAATGATATTAAGTTCCTGTTGAATAAGTTAGAGGTGAGATCTTAAGTTCATGTGCAGTAACATAGGCATTCTTAATGCTCCAAGTACAAGATCTTTCTTGTTACGATTTTTCATGGAAATAGCTACTGTATTTTCATGCTCAAAAGTAGTCAAAAAGCAAATCAAATGCTAGGACTTAGCAAGAAAAGATCAGAGTGAAAAGCAATACAAGAAAAAATAGCATTGTGCCACAATCCATTAATGCTTCTTTCTCTTGGGCACTGCACTGTGCAGCTCTTCCCCTCAGACATCAGAAGAAAAAATATGTAGAAAAGCAGCATTAGGAATTACTTTACGGAATTCATTCACACTTTTTATAAACAACTGTGTAGACTTGAGATGATCGTTCTTGAAGATAGAGCTAAGGGGGGATATGACATAAGTCAGTGAAGTATCATGGGGAGGGGACAGAGGCTTACAGTTTATGGTCTCTTTTTGTGCAAGAAGTGGAGGAAATGGAAGTAGTGCTACAGAAGGAGGTAGAATCAAAACAAAATAAATAAAAATGTTCTTCGGTGTATACTTAAACCATGGGACTCCTTGCTGCAGGCTGCTTCCTAAAAGTTTGCAGGGATTCAACGGGGTGTTGGTGTGGATTCATGGCAGAGAAAAATCTTTTGAGACTCTACTTTAGTGTTTAGCAACATCCTCTGTCCCAAAAATTACTCTCATTTGTAATTGGGGGCAGGGGAGGGTGGGCAGTGTCTCAGGTACCTTCTGTGTTCCTGCAGTTTTGCCTGAGAATTAGCTTTTGGTTCCTGCTTCCCAAGACATCCATAGGATATCAGCAGGGTACATGGGCCCTTTCCCCTAAGCCTGTAGGGCTGTTCTTACTTGAAACCATGGCGTGAGCAGAGGAGAGGAGTTGCAGGCTTGGATGCAGGCAAAAGTAGTGAGCTGTGCTTGCAGGATGCAGAAGGGAGTGGAACGAACCTGTGTCTGTAGGTAAGGAACAAAGGACAGGTTTTGTACGTGATGAACAGTGGTTTGTCAGTCACAGGGTAACTCTGGATTTTTAGAACGAGACTTTGAAGGCTGATACAGAAAAAAATACAATGAAAATCCGCAATATTACCAAGCACTTGTCAGAGAGGTGCTGTCTTGTGGAAGTCTTAAAACTTGTCCAGAAGGATTTGAGTTTCTGACTTCTCTCTGTCAGAGAAGTGTGTGTGGTTGATGGCAAAGTGCAGAATAACAGGCATTTTCTAAATGCTGTAGTGTTTCTTAAACTTCAGTACCTCGCAGCAAAGAGAGAAGCCATTTCCTTCACAGGCATCGCCTCCCGTAAATAGCAGATATTCACTTTACATGCTGAACCAGTCTCCGAACTAGGAGCATATCCAGAGGTTTATTTTCCTGTTTTAATCAAGGAAGAATGGATGTGCCTTTTAGTCGATGTTTCCTTTACAAGATGCCGTAATTGGTGTTTCGCTGGCTGAGTGTTTAAACTCTGTAGCCAATATGAAGCAGATACAACCTCTTTCTCATGGCCAGCTGTGCAAGTTGCTATGGGAACTCGGTGGGGACTATCTGCAGATTGCTGCTCCGGGGACCACACCTGGCTTATTTGCATTCAATTTAAGTTGGGGGAAATTCAAAAGAAGAAAAGGGGAGTGTGGACCGACCGGTAGGCAGGCAAAAAAAAAAAAAAACAACCAGGGCTTGTCATTTTGAGACTGTCACGTTGGAGGGAAAAGCTGCTCGTGTTCACGGTTCCTGCAGACTCATGCAGCGTTCTGAATTTTGTAGCCTTTTTTCGTGCATTTTGCCAGTGTTGTGAGGCTTGTTGGAAATGTAACGTCAAAGAGGGTTTGTTTTGGTTTTTTTTTAGTTTGGTTTTTTTGGTATTACTGCCTCTGACTCAGTTAAATCCCGGAGAATTTGCTAACTTTCTCTGTGTTTTTAATGAGTAATCTCCCTGTGGTGGTGAGGGATTGTGAAGGCAATATGGAATACAGGTCCTCCTTTTAAAATGGCATGTTAGATCAACTCAGTGCAGTATTAAAATGTCAGTGCAATACTGAGTGTTGCTGAAGAGCTTAGCTTGAGGGTTTTTTTTTTTCTGAATACTGAATTGCTCTTCTTTCAGTGGTGACTGTGACTTCCTAAGAAGGCTGGGGAATGATTTCCATTCAAGTCAGCAGCAGTGGTCAGTTGGCAGCTCTGGAGCTGTTTGTGGCTGGATTTTTAGGGATGATGGTGTCCTGGCACTTAGGAGCTTTACTTTTTTTTCTTGCTTGTTCATTCTCACTACAGCAACTTGCCTTTTGACCAGGACTGGACAAAAGTGATGAGAGCAGCACTGTATGCTGACTTGCTCTTTATGCTTATGTTTCTTCCCCTGGGTTGGCAAACTGCCTTGGTACCTGTCTGCAGGAAAGCAGAACATGCAAACTATTTTCAGAACAGTAGGCTTAGAAGCTTTGAGAAATCTGAGATCGCTGTCTCAGTTCTTAAAAAAAATAAACATATTACAAAATATAAACATACTATGTATAATGTTTTGTATAAAACATAAAAAAAAGTATAAATGCACAAAAAGTATATACGTTTCTATATTAAACATATAAAGTTCATATAAATATATACATTACAGGTATATTTACATATTTAAAAAAATTCAGAGGGTTAATGTCTGGTTATCTACTTGTAAACATTTTCAGTTCTGATTTATTGTTAATGGCACCAGAGCCACGGTCTACCTTAAAGATCCCAGTTTTCAGCCTGTTGTGATGCTGTAGACCAACCTACAGGCTTTTTATATAGTGGCCTCATATTTATAAGGTGTACTTCTTGTTTAATCCTGTAGGTTGGTCTACTGTGATATCTTAGGGTTATTAGTTGTTATTTTTAAATTCATCTGTGAACAGTTCCTTAAATTTGGGGTTTGGTACTTGAAACTGGGTCTGTGCTAAACAACTTACTGGTGTAATTTTAACTCTTACTGTGCTGCTACTTCTGTTTCTCACCAACAATTCCCCATTTTTTTACTTTCAAAACCGTGTAGTTCTAACGCCTTCTTCAACGCATCTGATGAAAACAAGTGATTATAGAGTCAAGTCTTACGGTTTGGGAATCACATTTCCATGTTTGAGCGTGGAAATGGTGTGTGTGAGACCAGAAATCAGAGTATTCTCAAGCATGGCATTGGAGGGGCACGTGCATATTTAAGTGTACTAATTGATACAAGTTGTCAGCCTTAGGGGCTGAGAGTCAAGTGTCTCAAAGAAGAAATAAATAGTCGTTGTGAGGGTTTAATTTCTTCTGTTTGTCACACAGATGCATGATAAGAGTTCATAAGATGGATGTGGAACATATCAGTGGGCCTAAACTGCAGACAATAAAAGTTTTAGGGCATCATTCCTGCTGAAAACATCTTTTCCTAGTTGTTTGTCTCTGCGTCCTCGCTACCTTTGTGCTTCAACAGGGTAAACGTTTCTCCCCCTGGATTAAACAGCAGATTTGGGTCAGTATTTCTCCTTGCAGTTGGAGTAGTTTTAACACAGTTGGAGTAGTTTTAATTCTCTGGTTCAGTTGTGTAAGAGGCAGCAGTGCTGGATTTTTGCTGACTCAGCGTTCATGGCCCGTGGCCATGGTACTGACAGGCATTTATTCAGGACCCTAAATGAAGTGTCCTGCTTTTAATTTTTGGTTTCTCTGTGAAAACGGTGAGATATGCATATAAAACTTGTTGTTTTGTTGAGGACTGGGCTGTTAAGAATTAAAGTATTCTGGGCGTTGCTTTTAAAAAGCTTTAGGCCTTTTGACCTGATTTTTTCAGTTGACTTCTTTTACTCTGTAATTTTTGAGTAGATCATGACTTTCTTTTGAGAGGATGGATGCTGTATCTGTCAACCTAACACTTCCAATCAAAATAAGTTACAGGAAGTGAGGCAGTGTGGAAAAGTTTACCTCTTCTCTGATTTGTTGGAGACATAAACGAGACATTCCCGTCTTCAGTGGTGCGTCCATGGGCCTGCAAATAAAATGTGCATGTCTTCCCAGCAAATCCTCTGCAAACACAGCCTCAGGTGTCAGGCATACCGCCTGCGCTTCAGCACTGCTTCTAGTAAACCTGTTCTTGTGGTTATTTCCTGGAAAAGCTAATCAATGCCTTTTCTGCTTTAGCACAGCATAGCTGCTAAAACGGGCAGAAGAGGGCTTGTGAACATTTCCTGGAAAAGCTCATGTAGGTAGTACTTCAGATGTGTAGTTATGCTGTGGTTTTCACTTTCTACTGTTCCTAAATTATTGTAAACTAAAGACCCAGGTGCCCAAGCACTTAGTTGTTGGGGGTTTTTTGTTTGTTTGTTTTTGTTTTCCTCTGTCTGATAGCAAATACAGTCTTACGTTAGCTCTGACCATCCAAAATGACAGCTACCTGGATAGGTGTGCTGATGGATGGATGTGCTGATGGATGCAATCAGTGGCTGCAGTGTGAATAACTCTGTTTCTCTCTTCAGATCTTGCGTCTGGCAATTTTTTGTTCGATTTGTAACATACAAAGCAGCTTGTCTGGAATTTGGCCTTTTCCTCCTTTGAGATCAAATAATTTAAGCTTCAGAAAGAAGCATTCTCATGACATGTCTGGTGGTTCCTACAGGTGTTAATAGTGTCTGTATCAGTGTGCTGAGGGCATTAAAGCAATATCCTCCTTCAGATTTGAGATAGTTATTAAGGAAGAGGGAGCAAAAGCAGTTTCTGCAGAGCGTGGTGATAGCAGCCCTGCAACTGCGACTCCTACGATGAACTGCAGAGATTTTGCATGTGCTTCTTTCTGTTAATTTTGTTTGTCAGGCACTCTAATTCTAACTGGAGCTAAATAGTATTCGTGCTGTTGATCTTGATGAATCCAGTTGACTTCAGCAGGAATCGTAGTGAACTTAAACCTGTGACTTTGATTTATGTATTTTGAGAGTGACCTGTCATGTAGTTAATGACAAGTAGTGTGGAGACTCTGGGTTTTGAATTGAGCAGTGCTGTATGGTTAAGTCATACACTGAATTAGTCTGTTCTTTGTAGAGACCCTATTCATCAAGCTGGACTAGTAATTGCTACTTTGGCAAAGTGGAGAACAGAGGAACAGCGTGTTTGCATAAGGCATTATGTTTTGTTTTGCAAGTGAATTTAAAAATAATGTTTTTAAGCTTTGAGGACCTGCCCCCTGCTACGTGAATGGACATGGGGAGGCAAAATCAATCCTTTTGGAGACATCACTGTATGTGTGTTCCAAAATGTAATATGTCATGCAACTGCTTAAACAAATATTGTTTTCAGTATTTGAGCTTGGCATAAGTACCCTTCATATGTTGTGGGATCAATTATGTTGTGATTTGCATATTAGTTAATATTTTTTTAACTGAAGTATTTTTAGTGTGTATTGCAATAACAGTTTGTAACTAGCAATATTTATGCCCCTTTCTCTGCGTGGTGTTCTGGCAGTTTGAACTGCATTTACCTTCTCCATTCAAATGTGTGCACAATTCCAGTAGCCTTTGCATTTTGTGGAAGACACTGACCCCACCTTAGGTCCAGGGGATACATGAGGATTGGCTGGTATTCCCTGCCGAGGGAAGTTTGGGATCACCCCACTCCTCATGGGGGCTGCTACCTGGTGGTGCTCCAGGTTCTCCAGCTGCCCCAAGCTGCAGCATCCCATAAAAGCTTGCAAGTTTTTCAAGGTGCTTTTTTTTGTTGTTATTTGGTTGGTTGGTTTTGGAGGGGGGACGATATGGTTTCCCCCTACCCCCAGTATTGCTATAACAGACCTGTGTCCTTGAATTGCCCCTTTTTTTCTTATTCTGATAAATGTTGAAGTTCTACTGATCTTGTTCTTCAGCCCTCCCTTGTGTTTTGTTCATGTAACTTCACTGTCAGGCTTCATTTCAGACTTTATTTTGTGCCCTCCAGTACTTTTTTGAAAAGCAAAGTGTGAGGCATGCAAATCCTGTAAAAGTAAAAAAATATAAACTATGTTTGCTAATAAGGCAATGTACCTCTGCCCAAAGTGTTCACTACTTGTCAGTGTGAAGTATTTTAGATTTGACAAACCAGTAATTTTAAAAGAAAATGAGACCCACATATGTGGGCAAAAACTCAAAATGGGTGTTTCCCATACAATATTTACATCGTAAGATATTTTTTGTTTGTTTGTTTTAAATCCTGCTTGAGTTTGGATACTACTTTTCTTATGCAAGTTTACTAGAGCAGTATATATGTAGTGGTACAGAACCATGCCTCAAGTGTGGTGGAATCAGAGCATGATTTGCTCATTTTCTATGCTAACTTCTAGTTAAATTGAAAGGAGGTGAATGCCCTGCAGACAATAAAATGTGCTCGTGTGCAGCAGCTCTGTGGCAGGTGGAAACATGCTAGTTAAATAATACACATTTGTTTTCAAATGTGTGACACTTTGGGTTGTTTTTTGAATTAAGTTCCTGGAGTCAGTGCTTGTGATGTGGTTGTTTGGTGCATGCAAATAAGTAATAATAAAAAAAACAAACAGAAAAGGTCTCAAGCCATTATGAAATAGTCATGGAAACCTTGAAAACATGATACGAGTGAAATGAGTGTTTAAATCAGGAGATATGAAGACCTAATGTTTGCTATCTTCAAAATATCCCATAATTTCTAAGTAAATGTTATGACAATAACATTTACTTAGACAACAAGGGTTGACTGCACTGAACTTATCTCCTTTGCTGTGGAAAAGAAAACATTCAACTGAATGAAAGAAAAACTTCTATGTAAATATAATATGGATCTTTTCTTATGTGCTGTGGCTTGTGGGCAGTAAGGGAAGGGCACAACTGTTCAGAGGATGCCCCAGAATGACAGAATTAGCCTTGAGTTTCAAATAAAGCTCAGTTTCCTCGTGAAAGCTGTAATTCTGTAGTTTTTGAATAAGGGTGTTTATTTTCTCTTGTTGTATCTGCCTCCCTTTTTTCTTCCCTCCTCACATGGTGGTACTCTGCTGTGAGTTTGTTGTGGCCATGGTTTTCTTACTATAAAAAAAAAAAAAAAAAAAGACTTAATTCATGGTAGTTTCTACCATGTGTGGACAAAAATAAGTTGAGACCTAAAAAGCCAAACCCACAGACAAACCCTTTATATTAATGTGTCAGGTGCTTATGAGTATCTGCTGTCCTGCACTGATACCATAAATTAGCATTCCTGCTTAGCTCTCCATGTACTTAATTTCCTTCAAAAAAACCATCCACTAAAGAATTTTTAAAGGTATTTTGTGCGGTGGGAAGTTTTAAAGGACAGTTCTGTTTTGAGTTTGTGAGAAGTAAAATTAGATGTAGATTGAAATTCCAACTCATGACCAGTAATTCTAAAACAGGCCAATTTTATTTGACTTTTCCAGACAGCTGCTCTTTGGCTTTACCAATTCTCAGATAAAATCAATTCTGTTGACCAAAGTCAAAGGTGGTGGCTAAAATTAGAGCTTAGTTTGCAGCCCCAGCTATGAACAGGCCGCTGTCTGTCTGTAATTACTTTTAAGAGGATTGTACCAGCTTTAGTAACAGTTAATTTTGTTGACACGTAGGTGATTTTTGTAAATTTTTTTTTTTTTAATTTTTATTTTAGTAGCACATCAGAGTTCTGTTTGTTGAAATTTTTGTGAGGTTTGATTCGGCTTGTGGGATGGAGCTTGGGAAATGTTTTGAGTTAAAATGTAGGTGTGTGTGATGCCCCTCCAGGGCAGACTGTGCCTGTGGTGTGGCACAGGGAGGGCAGCTCACTCTGGCCTCTGCAGTGTTGGTTGGCATCATATGTCATGCTCTGGTCTCAAAGCTTTGGTGACTAAGACCCTTCTTCAGTAGTTCTTCAGGGTAAAATCTCCTAGGCAGTGATGCTCTAATGAGGGCAACAGGCAAACATCACAGTTGATACCTTATTTCCCTTCCCTGTAATTTTGTATTCCATTTGTATGTATTCCTTTGCACTCTGTTCCAAGCACACTGTTCCAAAGGGAAATAATGAATTAATGGCTTGTTGGGTAATCTCTCCATGTTGCATCAGAAAGTTTGCAAAGGTCATGCTTGTCACCCAGTTGGCTAGGGGCTGAAATTTCTTCTACTGTCACAGGAAGGCATGTAGTAAATGGCATTTTACTAATATATGCAAACACGTCCATATAAAAATGAAGATTCCTTTCCCCCATAAATGTGTTGAATAGAATAATGTTGATAGTATCTTTACCCTTCATCCCTTTAATTCAGCTTTATTTGTATTGTTTGGGGGGTTTTTGTTTTTTTTAAGAAAAAAAAAAAAAGAGAGACTGACCTTCTGAAGATAAGGGTTTAAATGTCCTTTCACCCTAGTTTGTAACAACTTTTACTATCTATAGCACTTATTTACAATAGATGACATTGGGGAATAATTTTGTGGAGTTTATACAGTCAGTCAATTGGGCATAATAAATGAAATAAAAGAGAAGATGTAAAAGGAGATCTGACTGAGAGTTGTGTCGCCTGCAGGGAAAAATGAGTTTCCCTTTCCAAAAACAAAGTTATTAAGGGATCAGGTATGGTCATTATAACTGACTAAATAAAGTGACATATTGGTGGGACAAACAGCAAAAGGAAAGCATTCATTTGAAAAGGGAAAGTGTGGAAGATACATAAAGAGTGACAAAAAGAAGAGAATGGGGTAGAAAGAGTCTCCTGAAGTGTTACCTGCAGACTCTGAAGTGTTTGGCTGAAGGACATCTGCCTTTCTCATACCTGAGTTAGTGGCTTAGTTCCTCTGGTTTTAAGGGTGAATATGAATAGAATTATGGGAGAAAAAAAAAATCATCAATGGTAAGACCTGTAGAATTGGGTGAAGAGGAGAGAGACAGTTTTTGAGATATCTGCAGTTTGAGGGGATGTGGAGCGATTTTTACACTGATGATCACAAGGGGCACCACTTTCTCCTCTTGGAGGTGCCTTTGGAGGGAAAATGAAACTTTGTGTGCAAAGAGTGCTATTTTTCTGAAACGTGAGCACCAGAAGTATGACTTTGGTTGAGGGTGTTAAGTAACCTTTAACATAAGAAACCAGAAAGAAAAAAACGAGCAGTGGTGTGGCAGAGCCTAAACAGAACTTTAAATTAACATATTCTACCACTGGTGGTGGAGCAGGGTGGAATGCACCATTCCTCCCCAGACATTTTCCTTCTTATATCTACAGGCCTCCTTCAGAAGACTCTCAGATAAATAGCTGCAGTAGTGTGGCATAAATGAGACAGTAGGGTGGTTTTTGGCCAGAAATGAAGAACGTGGATGCCTTCTACCATGCGCACTATGGGAGGAGCAGCTGGAGCAGCAGGGGTAAATTTAAAAAGAAAAAAAGTGGATATCCCATCCCTGGAAGTGTTCAAGGCCAGGTTGGATGGGGCTTTGAGCAACCTGGTCTAGTGAAAGGTGTCCCTTTCCAGGGCAGAGGGGTTGGAACTAGATGATCTTTAAAGCACCTTCCAATCCAAACCATTTTATGATTTGATGAATTTACATAAAGGAGGAGATAATAAAGTTGTCAAAGAACGAAGTGGTCACTGGAAGAGCAGTGTGGTTTGGGGTGGTTTTGTGGTGGTTTTTTATGGTTGGTTGACTTGGGGTGGTTTTTTTAATTAATTTGTCTGGGGGTTTTTTGGCCAACTGTTGGTTTGACAGGGCAATGTACAAGTTTTTGTTTCGATTAGCAGGTCAGTGGATGTTACAGCTGAAATACACATTTGTGTGGGGGTCGGTGTTGGTGAGGTGGATTCACTGACACAGTTGGGAAGGGGAAGAACCTTTCTGCCTTGTCTTTCTTAGCTGTCCCTGCAGTGTTGATAAGCTGGCAGCACCAGCACACTTCCTAGGGCTACTTCAGGCATTACCTGGGCTTTCTTTGCTGTTTGCTGGCTCTGTTGTTTGGTAAAGTCACCCATCACTACCCACGTGCCCGAACTCAACGGTCCCTTCCTGTGGTCTTGCACTCTTGACGCTGCACCTGCGCCCCACCAGCTCAACACTCTCATTTGAAGAGGACCCCAAAGAGGACACTGCTGTCCTCCCACTCTGCTGCTTCCTCAGCTCAACCACTGCCTAAACCAGCACTGGCTTTGTGAAGGGTGTGGGTTGTTCCACCGTTTGTGTCCAGGCTCTTCCAGTGGAAGCAAACAGATTATCTCCCGGTGCGCTCCAGAAGCACGTGTGCAGGAGTGAAGTTTACTGAAGGTCTGTGAACCATGAAGATGTGCCTCAGAGGTCTCAGTGGGACACGTGAACGAGTAGAAAACCAAGTTGGAAACAAGGTGTTAGGAAAACCTATTCAGTGCACGCAGTTGTTTCCCTGCAGTAGGGAGCACCTTCTCTTCTTGCAATCTTTTTCAAGTGTAGATCACTCATGTTAAATATATAGCTGGGAACATCTTGTGTTAAGTAGAGATATGAACCTGAACAGAAGAAGAGGTCAAGCGTGGAAATAAATTCCAGTCAGTACTGGATGATTGAGAAGTCCCTTTTCTCTCGCTCCCTCTTGTTTGGAGAGGCGGTGCTTGAGTTCACTTCAGAAATGAGAAGAAAAGTACAGCTAAGGTTTCTTTTAAAGAAAAAAAAAAACCAAACAAGCAACAACTTCCTCTTTAAATTCACATTAACATCTGGAAGTGGGTGGCTCAACCCTGTAATCATCTGCGTCATCACATTACGTTTTCCTGATCAGCGTATGGAATATTAAGTGTTGTGATGTCCCACACCACGCTTGAATTTTTATATAAATGTTCTTGCTGTTTAGGGCACTAGTATTTGACGGGTAAACAAGCTATTTGAAATGGTTTAATGAAGCCTTATAGTTGGTATGCTTAGTTCTGTGACCCGCCCTTTGGAAAAGAAGATTGATTTCTCCATGAACCAAAGCCTCTTCCCAGTCCTCCGGTGCCTCAACGTACTTTGTGGTCCCAGCAGCGAGCGCGTTCTGGTTATCACTGGGTGGTTCAAAGATGCAACGCGGGTGTGACGTGCCCCTTTCACAGACCATAGCTCCACAGCAAGCTGTATTTAGCCATATCGTGTATGTGTTTGAAGGGATTAGTAATAGATTTTTGGTGGTTTTTTTTTTTTTTTTTCTTGGAAGTCATTGGAAAGCGAAAGACTAAATCTATTTTGATTTCACTCGGGATAGATTAATGGGTGTCAAATGTTACACAATACTTGACATATCCACTGCTGTTAAGTTGGCCGTGGCAAAGGGATTACCCGATAATGAATCACCAAGCTCTTTAGCTGTTTAAAGGGAATCGTACCGCTTCCTTGCCCTGGTGGTACTCCCTTCCCTGCCCAGGACCTTCCTGTGGCGGTGTGTGTTCGGGTGTGGAAAACTCCACGCAGATGTGCAAGCACCGGTTTGACAGCTTTGTGTTCGGCTTCTACCTTGCTAATTGTTTTCGTGGGATTATTCGGATTGTGTAGAAAGCTTTTTCCAAATCCCCTTTATTACCGAAGTTATTGTTGCCAGCAGGAATAAGATTAAAGGTGCTTAAGTCTGTAGAGTTGTTTCTAATTTGTACGTGTCATTTCAGTGGCATTTGAACAGAACTCTGTCTCTTCCCCTCCCTGCTCCCCTGTGGTACTGTGCTTGAGTTAGGGCTGAGAAGCCAAGCTATTGGAAGAAAATTCATTTTGTTCCCTAATTATTATGCTGGCACTCGGGAGATAATTTTTCCCTTCATGCACTGCCAATTAATATGCAAATGAGCTGATAAATATTTATACCGTGATTTAAATTATGCAGGGAGCGCTTTCAGTGTACTCTGCAAATGAATTGTTCATGGACTTCAAAGTGCTGGCTGCTGTGCTAACGAGAGGAGATTTGCATAAGGCCCTAATCAGGCGCATACTGATTAAGCTTCATTATGGAAACTGCCAGCTGCAATCTTTGTTTCTATTTTATTACAAAAAGGGGAACTTTTCACGCTTCAGTCGCCTTGACAATGTCAGACACAGCTAGTAGGAGAGACTAAAACTCCACACAGCAACTGAAGTTTCCCCGTTCAGTTGAAGATTGCTATGGTGTAACTGAAGTTGTATTTCTCCCCCCACCTCCCCACTCCCTTTCGTGCTCGGTCAGAGCAGTAGTGTAGATTTGATAGAAATTGCCATTCTCCCGTTCCTTGGACTATCTGAACCCGTAGAGGAGACCACAGCAATGCTGGACTGCAGCGACTACGTTCTAGGTGGGTACCAGCTCAGCTCTTTCTTACGGACACCGAGGCTGCGAGATTGACTATGCATAGAGGCTTAATCACATATGCAGAGGCTAGAGAGGCTATTTGGGAGGCTGGAGCTCACCACTGAATCGGCAGCAAGTAGCTGCCTGGTAGATAGATAGCTAGATCTGTACCAGGGAAATACATGGCTTGTTTTTTGTTGTGTTTTTTTTTTATTTTATTTTATTTTTTCCTCCCTCCTTTCCCTCGCTCCAGGAGAATTCGTTTCCACTGCACAGACTTGGATGACATTAATACAGACCTTTTGCTTTTAGGATTTCAATCTCAGAAGCATTTGGCATCTAACAAACGCTGGACTTGACTTGCATGTCCCTGCGTTATGAATTTTAAAGCATTAAAATGAATGGGAGGGAGCCTCAGTCTCAAAGAATTTAGTAACTGTATTGAGCCATTCCACAACAGAATGCATGTTATGTCTGTGTATTTTTAATATAGCAAGGCTCTTCGTGCGTAATAGAAAATAAGGTGGAGTGCACAGTGGTTGCCATTGATACCGTGGCAAGCTGTGCTTAAGGTTACTGGGATAATATATTTCCTGCGCCGAGATTCCACCAGGGCTGCAGAACAGACGTGCCATAATTTCTTCTCCATGTCTTCTGAAGTTATTTATAGTAATGGATCATCCCAATTTTACAATAGGTTTTATTTATTTTCAAGGCTTTTTCCACAAAGCTCAATGTGTGTGTGTGTGTATGTGTGTGTATATGTATATTTATTATTCTTTTCATTCCATCATATAAGTTCAGGTGAGAACTTATATGTCAAAGAAACAGAATATATTTTTGGATGGTTAATTTTAAAGCAAGACACCTGAAAATGTTTGTTTCTGAATGTGATGTGGTTTTTTAAAAATTAATTTCTAGGCAATTCTTGGCGTGTTTTCACTCACATTAAACTTTGGGTTTTCCGTGCACGTCAGTGAATCATTTATTCCTGGTGCTGATGGAGCATTAGGCAGTTTCACTTTGATGGGTGAAAGGAAACAGTAAATGGCAATACAACCATGTTAAGATTTTCGGTGTTTTACCAGCTGTGTACAGTCTCTGATACTCCAGGTTGGTCCAGGGTCCGCTGCTTCTTTCTCCTGAATGCCTTTGGGAACGTTCCTGAGGGTGTGTGAGAGCCTGGCACAGGCACTGCCTGGCGACACCTCAGCCCTGCCAGCAGAGTAGCTGTACGGAATCTGTTTGCTCCTGAGAGTTTGATTTCAATCATGCACCTGCTGCTTTCGATCCTTCCTTCTGTGGAGTTTGTTTTTTTAGATAACGTTGGCAGAAGTTGTAGCCCAGGGCCTTTATTTAAAACCCGAGCAAGATCTAAAGGAAGAAGAAGAAAAGGTGAAGGCATTAAGGTTTGGGGGTTTTTTTTTTAGCCCACTTCATTTGTTTATTCTTTTACCTTTAAAGTAGAAATTGTATGAGCATGCATAAACCAAATAGCCTTTTTATTTGACATATAATGAGTCCGTAGGTTCAGTATCCCGCGGATATGAGTCTGTTTTGCTGGTAGCAGTTTTGTGCTTCAGATGCATGTTCATACCATTTGCAATGGAAATAGCACCATTGTTCTTGATGCTTTACATGCAGAAGGCCCACAGATTGAACAAGAAGTAGTCAGCTGGTGAAATAATGGATGCTATCCTTCCTTTGAACCTGAGCACTACCAGAAAGATGTTTCTTCTTCCAACTTGCTGCTTTTTTGCAATAGGAACACTTGAGGTCTTTGTTAAGGACGAATCTTTACAATAAAATATTCCTCATCTAGACAAGCTTTTAGTAGATAAGTAGTTCTATATGCCTAGTACTAGAAAACACTGGAAACCTTTTCTAAAAGGGTTTATTTTGCAGCACAGTCTGACAGGAAAACATCTTGGCTTTCTTTATGGAAGGAGGTCTCTACAGTGATAACTTTGTGTAACTGAGCAAACTTGCTCATCATGCAGGAAGGCTCCTTGTAGGAGCCTCCTCATACAGACAGAACAGTCACTACCTTGCTTTGAATTCTGTGCACAGGACACCTGTGTCCCCTCCTCTGGGTTTCTACCATTAGTATCCTGCACTGCAGCTCCAATACTTCAGTTTCTCCAACAAACCAGCAACAGGAGGCCCCGTGTTGTTTTTCTTGCATGAGTTTTCTGAAGTGATTCAAGGAATGGATCCCATGCTGTTGAGAGACAACCTGCTCAGCCTGTGCTCTTCCCTTTTGTGGTCAGTTGTATAGTGAGTTCAGACCACCCCTCTGCTCTGGGCTTAAAAATGTGCATCCTACATCCGGTAGCACTATGAGTTAGCCCAGTTTCCACAACCAAATGTATTTCACTTGAAAGTGCTTTTGCTCATCTTCATGTTGGATGAAGACTCTTGATGTTTGCATCAAAAGCAGAGAGTCCCATTCAGTGCTCTCTAAACATAAACTACTTTCAGTAGCCCTCTCTGTGTAAAAGAATGAACTAATGCTGTTTATCAAATGCATGTTACCTGTAATCATTCCAAATAAATGTGCTGTTGCCACAAGACTAAACTCAATTTAAGGTATATGCAATGTCTAGATAGAAATGTGCTTTGTATTTATTTTGCACACAGATCTATCTGCAGAGAGGGCTGTGTCAACAGCAAACATTTCTGTGCAGTCAGTGGAACCCATGTTCTGCTTCTAGAGTGTGGATCATGCTATCCAAATATGGAAAATGACAAAATAAGGAGCCTGAAAGCAAAAGGTTCTGCACCAGCAACCTTAGCACAGTTGTGTCTTTCCAGACTGAAGTCACAACTTGAATGTGCTAAGCAGAGATTGTGAAAAACAGGGCAAAACTTGCAGCTTCTTGCTGAAGTGTGGGCCAGCAGTGCTTAACTGCAAAGTTTCTCCTCACTCTCTCTCTCAAAAAGCAGTTTAACACATCTGCCTTTATACTAAGAGTAGCACTGATAGTTCAGATCTCTTTTACACGTGGCTGAACATTTGAAAGATGTAAGGATAGGCACAGGAACTTTCTGAGAAGAGTTGAGGCTCTGGAGAGGATGTGTTAACTTGTATGGGGAGGTTTCCTGCTTGTTACAGGCCTCTGGGTTGTCAAGGCTCTACTGGGTTCAACTGCCACGGTTGTTTATGTGGAAAATTATATTAGTTTTAAAAATATTGATCACAGAATCACAGAATGGTTTGGGTTGGAAAAAGATCATCTAGTTCCAGCCCTTAAACCCGTGCCAAAGGCAGGGATACATTCCACTAGACCAGGTTGCTCAAAACCCCATCCAACCTGGCCTCAAACTCTTCCAGGACTGTGGCATCCACGCTGTCTCTGAGCCTAACCACCCTCTCATCCTAGTAGCCAGTCCAAACCTACCCTCTTTCAGTTTACAGCCATTCTCCCTTGTCCTGTCACTACATGCTCTTGTAGAAGTCCCTCTCCAGCTCCCTTGTAGGCTCCCTTTAGTTACTGGGGGGCTGCTGTAAGGTCTTCCTGAACCTTCTCTTCTCCAGGCAGAACAACCCCAACTCTGTCTGTCCCCACAGCAGAGGAGCTCCATCCCTTTAACCAGCTTGGTGGCCTCCCCTGGACTTGCTCCAACAGGTCCACGTCCTTCCTGGGCTCTGGTGTCTCTGGGTAGTAGCAGGTGATGGTCCATGGCCATAGTGCATCTTCTCATTCCCAACTTTCACAGACTGCCAAGGAATGAAGGGTCTGGGCATTCTTGGGACTGTCTGGGGTGGGGGGAAAGATGCAGCAGTTAATGCTGTTACTGTATTCTTCTTCAGTCCACTGGTGTTTTGGAAATCACTGCTTTGATGAAAGTACATGGCAGAGGTAACCTTTTAAACACCTTGCAAGAGAATATCCTGGAATAAAGGGTTCATTTTAAGCTCATTGAACTTGATTTTAGCTCGTTATGGGAATGGAAGAATGGGCTCAAGGATTTGCTTACAGTTCATTTTATGATCTGATCTGTCTTGAGGTTCTGTTTGTAATTTTGGTTTGTGATAATGTGGCTCAGTGGGGTCAGTAGCAAGGAATGAGGAGGTAATAAGCTGGAAAGCTGGTGCTGTATACAGGACATCTGTATAGATTCCTTTATGAGGGAACTATATTCTCTGTCTGCTGTCTGGAGAGACCCTCTGCATTGCACTGCATTCAGCTGACAGGCTTTGAAACCAAGAACAGACTTTGCAATGGACTCATCCAGAGGGAGATAGAAGATGAGTTGTTTTATGTCTATATGGTTTTGCATGAATATATAGGAAATATAAAATAACTTAGTGTCAGTGACATTCCAGTAAAACAGAAATGCAGTATTAGAAAAACGGCATCCATTTAATTGTAGTGACTGAATTTCCTTTCTCTTATCAGGGTAGAGTAGGGGGAACAAACACAAGAATAATGTAGGCCATGGTGGTCAGACTTCACGTTTCTGAATCTTGGTGTAGTCATTATTCCTTCCTCCCCCCCCCTCCTTTTTTTTCTTCTGTGACTTTCATTGTACTGAAAATTAAGTTCCTACCTATCATTGCCCTCCAGCATGCTGTCTTTTCTTCCCTTAATACCACCTTTTCACATATGGGAATAATGACATAGAAAATTTTGAAACAATATTCATCTGGAAGATTCAGTGTTGTGTTCTGCTTCTGGTTGCTCTTTTTGTGTTATAATCTGAATTAGGGTAAAGTACATAGCAAATTTCTGATGTTCTGTACTTCCCCTAGGCAAAAAAGGTATTAATAGATTTGGGGGGTTTTTTTGCTGTATTGGTTTATCTTTATTTCTGTTTTAATGCAGACTCAAGAATGAACAATCCGTCAGAAACCAGTAAACCATCAATGGAGAGTGGGGACGGGAACACAGGTAAGAAATGATGAATTGGTGCACAGATATTTTCTGGTGGAATTGAATGAACGTGAAAAGCCAAATTTCTTTACCAACTTACTGGGATAAAAAAATACCAAACCAAAAAAAAAACCCCCCAAACCCCACACCCACTGTTTTTAGAGACTTGAGAACACTTTTGTCATTAACCATACTGTATTGGAGCACTACCCACACAGTCTTAGATTCCCCTTTCCCCTTTTTCTGTCTGTAATGTTTATGATACTACAGAAGGTCTGGTGGCACTGGCTCTCCCTGAGTAGTCTCGTTTTTTCCTGGCAGAACATACCTTCAGCACTTCTAACTTTGTCATTTATTTTTGGGTTGAAGTTTTCCCTGGCAGGTGTGGGCCACTGCCTGATCTTGTTTCCATTTTAGATTTCATTCAAGCTGTCACAACAGTTCTCAAGAACAAGTGAAAGGGAGAAAGCCTAATTTCTCAACATTAAAAAAAAAAGTTACCCAGCTTTTCTGTAAGTTCCTTGTGTGTTAGAACAGAACCTTGAAATTTGGTCAAATTTAGCCTTTGTGCCAGGGCCAATGTGCCTTTTGGTGCATCCTTAAGATGTGCCCAAATTCTAAACCATTGGAGAAGGTTGTTAAGCCTCTGTAACTTAAGCATTCTATCTTATGCTTTAATTCCTTTCTGGAAGTAATTTAATGTTCACTTTGGAAGCAAGAGAAATGACAGTTCTGAATGGAAAGCAAATAGTTTAACCTGACTCAGAATCTTTTCTGAGCTCAGAAAAGCGTTAGGGAAGAGAAAATTTTAATGAGAAGGAACTTGTTGCTTTGAGAGAAGTCTGGTTACCTTGTATGAGGGAATATTATTTTTCCTTCTCGTGGTTCAGTAATAAGAGTTTTATTTTAAACTCTGGAGTTGTGAGGAAATTAACACTATGTTTCATTCTGTACCACTGTCTCCTAATTCTTTGTGCAAGGCTTTAGTACAACTGAGAGTGACTGAATGTTCCCAGTGCTGATCTGAGAGGCTGGATGGTTTCTGCCAATGCATGGGGTCAGTCCAAAGGAATTCTGCCTGCTTATTAATGTGTGTTTTGTCACTGGCTTCTCAGGTTTTATAATTACCATTGTATTTTTAGTAGGAGAGGTATCAATTCTTTCTGTGCGCAAAAGTGTTTTGTTATGTGTTTAAGACTGGTTTAGGGTGATATAAAACCGTATTTCCAAAACATATGGACTGTAAATATTTCATGATCATAAACAGCATCAGGAGAACAATGATTTTTAAATATCCCTGTAGACTCCTTGTAGCTGGAGGTTGTGTGTAAACTCCTGAGAAAATTCAGATTTCCTCCTCTGTATGACCAGAGTTCCCAGCATATGTTTGTTTTCTCCTGAGTGCATTCCCAACACCCTTCCCTCAGTGCAGCCTGAACCAGCAGTTTGACCTAAACTGAGCTGTTAGGAGGAGGATTTGCTTTATTCAAAGGTAGTCCTTAAAAATAAATCCATTATCGTGAAAGCACTGCACCTGCTTCTGCAGAACCCTGACTTGGCTCTCCAAGGCAAATATTTCATCATTGTGAAGGTGGGGGTCATGACATAGAATGGATGGATTGTAGAGCTGCATGTAGGTCCTTTCATGTTAAAAGGGGGTACAATGTCTGTATTTTTTTATACTCTAATACTAAGGTTAGTTATTACAAAAGTTTGACTCATATTGGTGTTTGGAACTTTGGAACATTGCTTCTGTAGTTTAAATGTTACCAGTCTTTCCTTTCAGTTTTGTACCCTGATTTTTTAAATTATGTGAACTAAAATAATCTAGAATTTTTGAGCACCTTTGTTCTCCAGTCATTGTTTTGTTTTTAAACACAGAATTCATAAACCACTGGAGATGGTGATTGATGGCATTTGTGATGTTCTTTGGGAGCTCAAGCATCAGTTTTATTGGTCAGCTTGGCAGATGTTAAACCCTGAAAGGAATACTCACAGAATGTAATTTTAGGCTTCTGATCAGGGTGCTTAGATTATAGTTCTGGACTCAGTGCATTCTTAGTGGGGAAAAAAAGTCAGCTTTCAGCTCAGATGCCGAGGAACTGGGAGTGCCATCGATTTTTCTTCAGTGCCTGTGCTCCCCAGACCTGCTCCCCAGACAATGTGTGAAGATGGTTTTTATAAACACTCAGAGTTCTTATTTTTATAACTTCCTGCAAGTGCCTGTTTTCCAGCGACATTTGTAAATCACTTGAGTCTGTTGTGCAAACACTACTAGACTATCTTTTAAACCTCAGCGGATGTTTGTTTGGATCATTCCTGTTTTAAACTGTAGTGAGATGATGCAACTTGAAAATTTTAAGAGAGATTACTCTAGGGCATGAATTTACATTTGGCAGAGGTAGTGTTCTCAGGAAAAAACAACAGTTGCCACTGGTAAAGATGACAACATCAGTATTTTTCTGACCTAACAACTAAGTTTCATAGAGTTAAAGTAGGGTTTTGTGTTTTGAGTTCTGACTATTTAGGGAACACAGTGAAGTCCCCTAAATATGTTGGACACAATAGAGTGCCTGAAATAGATTATAACTTTAAAATCTTTGTGCTAACTGGACTTCCCTTTTAAACATCTGAAAAAGCAACCCATATTTCAGGCCACTTAAGAACAACAACAGAAAAATGAGTACAAGAGTTGTTGGATGGCTGTTTCCTCAAGACCGTGAATTGATCCATTGGTCATCAGTATTGTAGAGTTACAGAAATCTTTTCCAGTCTTGCAGTTGTGGGTGGACAGTCTATGTAGTAGCTACTGGAAAAAAAGAGAAGTAAGAAGAATGTCTTACAGTAAATGGATAGTCTTTGGATGTCCTTTTTACAGGCTGCAGCATAAAATTTTCCAAAACATCTCAACCTTTCTGTCTGTTTAATGCACCTTCTCTTTTAAAAACTGTGTGAATGCAGCACTATAAAAGCCAAGGTTATAATGACTATGGAAACTGTAGTATTATGACATGTGTTGACATAGCAGCAAAATAATAGTTTTTGTAAGTGTAGTATTTGGAAGGATTTTAAAGGTTCTTGTTTGCATTGCTTCATTTCCAGAGACTGATTTTTCCGGTTTCCATAAGAAGGAAGTCTATAGGAGAGGGACCATAAAATATTCTTCAACTGCTAAAATTCTGGGCAAATATTAATGCTAAACTTCTTATTAGTAAATGTGGACAAGGAATCAACAATTCCTGAGCACTGGGGGTATCTCTCTCTCTCAACACATGCAGAGAGTTGGAGAGCCAGCTGGGGAAACGTAGCAGTGGTGCTGGGAGCTGTCCCCCAAAGCACGATGCACATCCCCACACCACTCAGCTTTCAAATCTTCCTTCTCCTTCCTTCCTTTCCCTTTCTGAGTTTTTTCTTGCACCTTACCCCACGTTTCCCCAGACCTGGAGTTCCTCACTCCTCTTCCTTTCTTATGCAATTTGCAGACTCAGGCTGAAGTCTGATGATTATGTTCTTGAATTCCGAGAGTCAAGTTGTTCCCCTGACTGCAGGTGCAATGTTACCTTTGCCTGCTCCACTTTGTCATGCCTTTACCCTCCAAGATGGCATAAACTAATCCATGTTCAGGGTGTCCTGGTACTTAGTGATCTGTTCCTTTCTCTGGAGAGGCACTGTGTTAGTCTCCATCCAAACCACCTCTGTGAAGTAGTTAAGCACATGACTGAATTTATGCCAGAATTTAAATGTGCTTAAGTTGCATTGGACCTCGACTATAAGGGTGAAATTTCATCCTGCTGTTTGATTCAACCTCAACAGCTTGCTGAGGGTGGAGCACCCAAAACAAAACAAACTACTTATGAGCTACCAGAAAGGGCAGGGCAGCGACAATGTAGTTGGAACCAAGAAGAAAGTAGGGATGGGACAGGGAGAGGTCCACTCCTTTTGAGGAGGAGATGGAAGATACATGAGTACTTGGGATTGTTAAAACCCCCAATGCCTGTGATTGCATCTGCTGTGTCTGTTAATCATCGTGGCTTTTTGTATTGAACTCTTATCTTGAACAAAAGTGGCATTTTGGTCTTTCCATGTCCTTAGAATGTGCTGAGCTTCTGCTTCTGACAGCTCTCTTTTCCGGCTCCTTATCACATTTCTAGATTTCTTGGATTCCACGGGAGTGGCATCACATCCTTATCAATACCTTAAAAACAAGACCTCTTACATGCTGGACTCACTTCATTTTCCTTTCTGATCTTCAGAAGCCATAGGCATCCTGTAATAAATGCAAGCAACCCGGGTAGCATTCCTTCCAAAACTAAAGCTTCACCCAAAGGGGAGGGAACGCTGTACTTCCAAATACCAAAGAAAGTTTAAGAGGCAAGTACAGGAGAGGTGTGGTGTGGGTTTTTTTTTTTTGCTCTGAGTTTGGTTTTGGGAGACCTCAGAAGAGGGAGTCGAAGTCTTTCAAGATTGAATTTAAAGAAAATGTTCTTTTCTCTCAGTGCCCAGCTAAATTCTTTATTGGGACCCATGGAGATTTTAAGCTCAGTCTTGGAGCTTGCCTTGTTCAAAACTGTCACGTAGGAGGCTCGTTTCAGGTTTCCATATTAAGAGTCAGCAGGAGTGCTAAGTGGAGCATTTCTTCTGCACACGTGCTCAGGGGTGTTCTTTTAATATGGTGTCGTGATTTGAGGCTCCTTTTGGAAGACAGTTAACTAGAACAGCTTCACCTATTTGCTTAAGGTGAGGCTTCCAGCCAGTCCTCTCAGAAACAGATAATTTTTGTAACCCCTGCAAGTTTCCAGTTGGAATAAGGAGTATCTGCCTTACAGTAGGTTTTCTTATCTGGTTTCTTTTTGTACTTTGGAGTCCCTGGCTATACATTGAAAACTAATTCAAAGCTTCTGCTTAAAAGGGGAGGTGGTAGATTGTTTCCTTTGAATTACAGTAGCTGTTTGTCAGGAATTATTTTTATATATTTATCCAATCATCTTTCCATTCCCTTTGGCCTTCTGCATGAAGAGAATTCTGCAGTTTGCTGGAAAGAATGAAAATAGATGAGATTCTTCTAGCTCTTTCCAGCAGACCTTTTTTATTTACCTTTCTTTTGAGAAGGGCAACCAAGTTGCATTCATTCAGGATCAATTCAGGCCAGTGACAGTCCTTCCATTCACTTTGAATTGGAATTAAGCAAAATGATTTTACGTAGTTTAAAGTTGGAATATCTTTAACGCCTGTGTCTCCTAAGTTTCTAAACCTTGGCCCAAAGCATAGAGTTGAAAACTTGAGAGTAGACCAACTCTCCTCCCACAGCACCTCCACCAAAGATGCATCAAAGGGCCACCTTTGTATATCTTACATGGATGCCAGACTATCTCTGTTGTGTCTGTATTTAATTGAACAGTGAGTCAGTCTTCAGAAATGTTATCTGTGTTAAGCTGTTTGTAGGTCAAAATAGCAATGTAAAATACTGGGTAGTCTATTTTACTAATCACATTTTATGCCTGCTTGCTTTTGCAGATGTTTCTAAGGAATAGCAACCCCCTGTTGTTGTTTAACAACTGTGACTCTTTTGCTTAGTAGATAACCTAGATTTTTATGGCAAAGAATGTGGATGATGGAAGGAATTTTGAAGTAGGAGTCGGCTGAACACCTGTCCACAGGCACTGAACAAAATCTGATTGTCACGAAAAGTAAACATGCAGGTCTAAAGCTGGTTTTGCTTCATTTCAGTCATGCAATTTTAAAGATTGCATCATCTGTTCTAGAAATTCCACGCAGCCTGATAACACTTGGAGTCTCCCTTCTCATTATTAGCCATTGTGGGTAGTAACACCCAACACACAAACCCACTTTTTGATAATTGCTAATGTTGATTTTATCATCTCCCCACATAAAAGTTTGCATTTATGGTACCTCTTGGCAGAAGAGAATTCTGTGGTAGTGTCTTGTGGAAAAAATGTTGGGCATTTTTCTTTCCCTTCTCAGAGCCAGGTTATTTTGGGCTAGTTTGGGGGTTTTAATGTTTTTTGAACTGTTTAGGAAGAAATCTTCAAAAATGTAGGAAAGTAATTGGGTTTTGGTTATATGAGAGGGAGTGAAAACAGAAGCAAGCCTAGGGAGTTTTCTTACCTAATGAGAGCTTTGCACACATTTTAATGGAAATGTGGAGGTATCTTTTATCAATAGAGTAGAACTGTGACCCATAACTACTATGTGTATGTGGAACCTCTATTTTCATCGAGTATTATTTTACCTGTCTTTAATGAAAGGTGATTGATATGGACCTTGCTGTTGGCACGTTCTGAACTTGAAGATAGTTTTCAGTTTCTGATTAGAGAGTGCATGGAGAAGGGAAACACAGTTTAATCTTAGCATTAATCATTTGGTTCTCAAACCATGTAGAGAATGATGAGGTGATAGTGTAGATTAGAAACACAGATCACAAATTCTTTAGGCTGGAAAAGAACTTAAGGATCATCAAGCTCAACTGTTAACCTGGCACTGCCAAGTCCACCACTAAACCGTGTCCCTAAATGCCACATCTTTTAAATGTCTCCAGGGTACACAGAGTAGGTAAGGTAACAGAGGCTGAAGAAAATACAATGTTGATTTTGTTCAGCTGACAAATGCTCCATTACCAAAGCTGGGTCACTGCTTCCTCAGCCCCCTTTTCAGCAAAAAATTCGATTCTTGTTACTCTCAGAGTATTTTTCTACGACGTAGTATTGAGAGAACAGCAGGAAACTTAGGAGTATTAATTCTTAATTTGCTTCTCTAAAAGTAATAATTAATAGTTTTTAATCTCTCTCTTCCTCCAGGCACGCAAACAAATGGCCTGGACTTTCAAAAGCAGCCTGTGCCTGTCGGAGGAGCAATCTCTACAGCCCAGGCCCAGGCCTTCCTTGGGCACCTTCATCAGGTAAGAGAAGATCCATTTGAAAGCAGGGGAGACTCAGACAGCTGCAAATGCAGCTGCCCTTGGTTGTGCCTTGTTCTGTCTTTCTGTGAATGACAGGGAGTCATGTAATGGAACTTATGGGTGAGCCATGTGCTTAAATAGCACGGATGGGACAAAGTTCTTATCGTGGCACTCACTGCATTGGGCTGCAGAATATGTCAAGATAGGGCAAGACCTGTCTGGGAGAACCACAAATCTTGGGGACTTGAGAATGCCTAAACTTTATGGTGTGTGTTTTTGAAGGATTTTTTTTCAGTTGTTGTTGATTGGGGTTTTTGGGGGGGTTTTTTGTTTGTTTGTTTTAACCTTAACAGAGATACCAAATTGAAAGGCAAGGTAAAATTTAATCTTTTTGGGAAAGTATTGTATCGGCCCAACAACTGCCAAAGTTCTGAAACTGTCACTGTCTAGTTAAAAGTGAGAATTGGTGCTGAATGGTAGTCAGCACTACGCTTTGCTCTTGCACATTAACTAGAAAGAAAGTTGATCATACTTACTAAGCATATATGGTTTGCGAGGTTTTTTTTTTCCTTAAAGTTATTTCAATGACCTGTTTGTCAGATGATATTCAGACTTCTAATACTGTCCCTCTGTTCTGCTGCTGCTGCTGTGTTTAGGGAATCAAAGCTGAATTTCAGATGTAGGCTGAAGCAAAGTGGGGCATCCCTAGGTGAAGAGAAGTATAAGGGGCATTTTTGTAGGTTTTTTTTTTTTTTAATCTGTTCACACTTGATGTATGAAAACAAATGTCCTAATTTCTTTCCCTTCCTCAGCACCAAGTTTAAACTTTAAAATACTGTACCTAATTGGATGACCTTGAATGTTTGAGGTCTGAGGTTGCACAGTTATTGTGGTATAATTGAAGTACCGAAGCTTTTATGCCCTCTTTTAACAGCTCTGAAACTGCCGTTTTATTGTATGGAACATTCCACACGTCTTGTCACATAATTGCAATTTTCCTAGTAGATTGGTTTATGTGGGACCTAGGGAGTGCCACTGTTTGAATTTGCTGAACCAGTAGGCTGTTGTAGGGTGCCTTTCTGTGGAGGGAAGGGGACTAGTTTTCGTGGGTAGCCAGTGTGTGTGTTTAACATGGAGACACAGAGCTGCTCTGCAGAATTTTGTGTGTTTGTTTTACTCTTCGTTTTGTTATAATAGATCGACCCAGGACAGTAATTGTGTTTAGCACAGTGCCTTATCCTGCTTTGGAAATGTATGTATTTAAACAGTTGTCAGGTTCTTTATAACTTCGTGTTTGATAAGGTGTGATTCATTTCTTGAAAGTGGTTCAAAGGGAAATCTCAGGTATTCTTTTATTCACCTGCAGGTGTGTGGGGATCTATTGTCAAACTGTCCTCTGCTGGTGTGGCTGCTCTTAGTGGGATGTTATTCAACCTTAACACACAGTGCTTTCCTCTAGACTAATGCAAAATGTTAGGCAGTGGACAGCATTCGGGAACAGTTTAATTTCTAATTTGAAAATGTTGGTTGTGTGGTGAATGGGGTGTCCAAATTGCATTCAGAGAGATTTTCAGGACTATGTTGACTGTACCTGAGATACATTTGTGGTGTTTTATGTGTGTTTTCTGTCATTTTAATGTATTATTTCTGAGTATATTTTTTTGGATGGCAGGCTGGTGTTGTTTAGGTTCTTCTCTGCTGTTAATCCATGTTAAAAGCTGAGATTACGTCAGCTGTGTCAAACTATATTTTGCTTGTGATGAGGAGGGGCTTTTCTGGGAGTGTTTGCTTAGATGTAGAACATGCTTAGTAAGTCTGGTACCTTCATTTAGAGAGGCAGGAAATATTTCCAAGGTGACTTTTAAGGGTCACCTGTTCAAATATTCAGTTATTAATTTCAGGTACTGCTGTTTTTCCCATGCTTGAAAATGTGTACTCTTTATGTGGGGACATCGTTTTACAGAGGCAAGAGTGCTACATTTTGCTTTGCTTTATTGTATCCTCACATGTTGCCTTGTTTTCAAATGAGCAGCGGTTTTCAAACATGGCCAGAGACAGAATTCTCTACAGGCTGTAACTCTGACCTTTGAAAGTGTTGGTAATTAATTACATAGCATTCCTTCTTTATAACTAGGAGTGCTGGTAGAAACAAGGCAAGACTGATTAAAATGGTCTTGAGTTAATGAAAATACAGTGTTTGTCGTACAGAAAAAAATCCTTATTAGAGATAAAATAACACTTTTTAAAAATCTCACTTTCTGAAGCATCTGTTTTTCTTCACTGCTAACCCACAAGACCTTCTTTGGACTTGTTAATCACAAACACCAGATCCAAGTTTTAAGTACACCTGAATCAATACAGCCTTTGTAAAGTGTCTCTGGTCCTCTGTGTTGAGATCTTCTTTTCAGTGGCTGAGGACTGGAAATACTTGAGCAGGTGGATTTGAGGGAGAGTGTTTATGCTCTGGGTTCTGTGCTGTGCAGGTGATTGCTCCCTCTGTCATGTAGGAAAGTGGGTGAATGCAGTGTTGGGGTAAGACTCATCCTGAAATATGGGTAGGATGGTGATGACTGGAGCTTAATGGAGCTCCCTGGAGCCTGGATTTTTCGAACAGGAATAGGACTAGGTAACCTGTCCACCCAATATGCTCTGTTTCAAATTCATTCATGATAATATCTAGATCCCTAGGCAGGAATACCTTCTGCAAGAGGTAGACAAATAACACTTGTGGAAGAGCCTTACAGATCTTTTTCAGCCTGGAGCCCAACCCCTATTTCACTGATTCAGGTGTTAGAGGGGCGTGCAGTGTTCTTGTTGGGACGTGGGTGGGGAGATGGTTCTTTTTACATTGTTAGTTTTCTGTGGATTCTACATTATTTCATTTCCATTTTTGCACTGTTGTAGGTCCAGCTCGCTGGAACAAGTTTACAGGCTGCTGCTCAGTCCTTAAATGTACAGGTAAAGACAGTTACCTTCTGCTGCTTGTCCTTCTCTTATCCCAAAGAGCATCCTGGTCCCATTAGAGAGAGTTTTTAACCTATGATATGTTACTCTGTGTTTTCAGTCTGACTGGTTTTGCAAGTGATAGGTATGAAGGAATAATAGTTTTACAACTGTAAATCAGGTTCAGGATAGTCAGCATTCAGACAGTGGAGTTGTTTAAGACGTGCAGCAATCGTAACTTAATGCTGAATTTCAGTCAGGTGTCATGTCATGAAAACTATGAAAATCCAGACATATTTCATGTTCTTTCATTTATTCACTTATTTTAAACGTATCAAGTGTTACTTTGCGATTCTTCTGGTACCTGAATATGGGACTATAACGTAACATTAACTATGTAAGGTGTCAGGCTTAGATTGCTTGTGTAAATAACACAAAGTGATATCAAAATAAGTCAGAGTAATTGTTGTTTAATAATGTACGTGAGACAACAGAGCTTTCAAACTTTTTTATGATGCTGAACACTTCAGTGTATCAGTTAATGTTCCACTTCCTCTCAGTACTATATTAAAGGGGCAAGGGATTCAGTTTTATTGAAGACTGGTTTCAGTATTGCTTGTTATTAAAGAATGTAGGTAGTGCATTACATGAAATGCAATAGAATGTGGACCCACTTATACATAATAACAATTTGGAAAGAAGAGGAGGTATAGTGACCTTCCTTTCTAAGAGGAAGGAGGCAGAAAATTGCCTTGGTTGCCATGGTAAACTTCCATCCCTGAGAGAGATGTTGGCAAACAGGCTGTATCTCCAGTGCAGAATGTTTACAGTCCTGCGCTGTAATTATCACTCAATGACTGGCAGAATTAATCAGAGCCTTTATGTTAATTAGCCCGCTCTGCAGTCCCCAAAACAGGTGGTGGAAAATATGCAAATCTATGCAGAATTTTAATGTTCTGCATAACCAGTTTTAATTATCATAAAACTCTCTCCCCCTCTTCATGCACTTGCGTTTCCTCCCTCATGTCTTCACAATTTCTTGTGTTTAAAAAAAACAAACAACCAAACCAGGGAAATAAATCAGAATAAACTCGAATCTTTTTAAATAAAGCAGCATTAATAAATAAATAGAATAAATGCTAAACTTTGATTATTTAAAAGCACTTTATGTATTATGTATTTTGCTGTCGGTGGATAAACCTGTGAGGATTTTTCAAAAGCAGTTCTATATAAGCCAACAGTATGATGACTTAGAGGTACAGGATGCAGATAGTGGAAACAAAATCTCCTTTCCCTGGTTCCATTGTTCAGGATTTTAGGCAATGAATAATTTTAACAGCCCTCTCTTTCTTTGTGGTGGGAGGCAGCATCAGCGTAAGATGAGATGGGACCTGAAAATAACGTCAAAGAGTTACACAGGACCCGAGAGTCTCTTTGTTTTGTTTAAACTGCATTACCTACAGACATGTTTGAGCAATCATGGCTGAGATGGTGGGCACACAGAGCCATTGCTTAAACACACTCTTAAAATAAACCCAAGGGCTTTTTGTATGCAGATGAAAGATTTTTATTGTGCAGTGTTGAGATAGCAGTGTGTTATACATTAACATCTGTTTTACACTATAAAGAGTTGTATTTTTTTTTTGACTAGTCTAAATCTAATGAAGAATCTGGGGACTCTCAGCAGCCAAGCCAGCCTTCCCAGCAGCCTTCAGTGCAGGCGGCCATACCCCAGACCCAGCTCATGCTGGCCGGAGGACAGATCACTGGGGTAAGGTTTACCCAGGTTTACTGCAGTCAGCCTCCTGATGGCAGTATCACAGAGCCTGTCAGTGAAGGGGATTGTCATTCACTCAGGAAGAAACTTCAGTGAAAGTGGGGACAGAAGGCATCTTCCTAGGAAAATAAGCAGACTTTAGTATTTGGGGTTTTGTTGCAATAGTATTTGCTTCCAAACAACAACAAAGAATTGTTTCTCTCCGTTCTCGGTACCCGTCTTGACTCTGCGATGAAAGGAAAACCTGGTGTGTGTACAAATAGGACAGTCACTGATGTGATAAAGAGGAATTTTTTTTTTTTTTCAAGATTAAAATGGGACGTGGGAGAACGAGACTAAATCTTATCAAATAGCTGGGTGTAGAGCAAAATCATGGGACCTGCTAATTCTTCCTCTTCTCAGATACATTTCTTTTTGAGTAACTGTATTAGTACTCCTTAAGCCTATTCAACCCTTCTGTTTTAACCTACCAATTTTGAGGGGTTTTTAATTGCAAGGCTTTGGGAATAAATATGAGATAACTTGGTTTAGACTGTTTGGTGTTTCTGAATTGTTGTAAAGGCTTTCAGTCATTTCAAAAAAGGAAGTTTTGTGAAAGGGCTCGTTAAAGAGTGAGCATTTACGTAGTCAGCTTTGCAGTTTTAAATGTTTGTGTGTTTAGGGCAGTTGCTCCAATAATGTATTTATGATTTGAAGTATTAAATTAGATCATCTCTACACTTGAATGAAATATCATCTTAATTTCAGGCTCAATTGTTAAACCTTCTTCTACGTCAATGTACAAATAAACATCCTATTTAGTTTTCAGTTAACTGCATTTGAAAGCTTTAAAAGTGAGACTGTTTTAATATGTTGTTAAAACCTGGCATATCTTATTATTTTTTGCATTCCCAAAAAACATTGGTTTGTTTTAATTCATGATTGTCTGCTGTAGTGAAACATTCAAAACTCCAGGCCCATGCAGATACTGACTGTAGTAAATATGGGCATCAAGATTCATTTACATGTAAAGGAGAAACTGCTGCCACCTGTTCCTCAGAGATAATGTGTGTTTGGGAAAGGGAAGGGATGTAAAGTTGCCAACTCTATTCTATTTAAAAAAAAAAAAAAAAAAAAAAAAAAGCAGATGGGGAGACTTGGAGAGAAACAAATGGAGCTCATGTTCTTTACTTATATCTTAGGGCATAATGGAAATGATGGAATATGGCAGGGATTCATGCTAATGTGAAGCAGCTGGGGTGTTATCAGTTTGTTCAGTAGCCATAGCCAGCATTCCTGCTTCGCATTCATCTGGCTAATCACTTGCTGTTCTGCTGGGTGTAAATTTCTTTTCAAATCCTGGCAATACTGATTCTTTTCTTTTGCTTGCTACTTAATTACCTTTTCCCAGAAACTCCCGGTAGAGTTGTGAAGAAGACTTGGGAGTGAAGCTAGGTTCTGTAGGTTCCAGTAAATGCAAATGTTTGCTGTCGTGCAGTTTGGTTTACGTCAGGGCCGTGGTAGGTTGGTTCCTGCACTGTGTTGAGTAGCCAGCTGTCCTTACTTAAGGCCAGAGTCACCGGCTGAACCGTAGCAATAGTCCTGGGATTGTCTGGTTAATATAACTAGTAACGAGCTAGCTAATGACTTTGTAGCTGAAGTGGCTCTTTGCATTATTAATGGCTGTGTTTTCTAATTGTTTATAGCTCACGTTGACGCCAGCCCAGCAACAGTTATTGCTCCAACAGGCGCAGGCACAGTTGCTGGCGGCTGCAGTGCAGCACTCAGCCAGTCAGCAGCACAGCGCTGCTGGTGCCACCATCTCAGCCTCTGCTGCAACGCCGATGACGCAGATCCCTCTATCTCAGCCAATACAGATTGCACAGGTGAGCCTTGAGGCTTGAGAGGGTGGAAAACAAAAGACCTTTGACTTCGTTTGCACCATTTTTTATTTTTTTTTTTTTTATTCCCTTGTTCGGTGGGTTTCTGGAGTTCCTCGAGCGTTTTTAGTCGTTCCTCACACACGTCCTCAGCTGGTGAGGTTGAAGTTGGTAGTCTTAGCTGCTAGTCACTTCCACTGGGCTTCTGAGTTTGCTCCAGGATCTGTATTTTCTGAATTTTCCTCCTGGTAGTTAGCTTGGGAAAGGAGGAAAAGAGGGTATAGGGAGATACCCACAGAAATTGTGCTTGTTGAGACCTGTGTGGATGGGAAGTGATGCCTGTGTATCACAAATGGTGCTTGTTAGAAGCAAAATGACAGAGCTTAAGAAAGGCAGTTTGACTTGACAGATTTGTGTGCTGTTTTGGCTTAGTGCTTAAATGCTCAGAGTTCAGTGACAAAGGATGGGCACTCTCGTGTGTCTAGGGAAAAACTTGCCGGAATGTGTCTGGAGTTGAAATCTGTCCAGTTTCATGGTCTGGTACTACTTGCCAGTTAATTCTGAAGAACTGCTTTTCAAGGCAGTTCTGCTTACTAGAAGCAGCAAGGATTGTCCTGGATCTTCCAGGACTGGGATAATTCCGTGTGGAGAACACAGTACCACTAACTCCATGCTCAGTGTATGTAGTGTGGAAACTCCTTAGACTTGTGGACAAGGGTAAACAAATGTACAGCTGAGGCATCTTGAGTGCTACTATTAGGTTGTTGTGTTGCTCATACCGAGGTCCATCTTTCCATAGAATAAGGTTCTCAGTACGTAGTATCAGTTTGTGTATTAGTGTAGCTGTGCAAAGTATGTTCGATATGTAATCTCCAAAGTTGCTTCTTCTTAGAGTGAGCAGTTTCTTTAAGACTGTCTGGTGCTTTCTGTTCAGGCTGTTTTCTCTTGCATTCAACTGGGGTGAAGTGTCTTAAAAAGTGAACATGAGGTCTGATTAAGGACAAGAATGGAAATGTCACAATTACTGTGAAGTCCATTGGTGAAATGTGCAGTTACTTTATCGTGCTAGCCCACATAGCTGAATAACAGCCTGGCTGTGCTATCAGGTTTTGATTAGCTGAAGTGGCAAATTTCTGTGGGGTTGGTCTAGAAGTTCTGACCTCTCTGACGGTCCTTAGAGAGGCCAGAGTGATGCCATCCCACGTTTAAGTGAGAGATCCCACAGATCTCTCACACTGAACCTCTTGTGAGAAGTCGTGTGACCGAATATTAACAAATCTCACTTCACTGGCATGACGTGGAGATGACCGAAGGATGTAGCATTCAAGGAAACTTGTAGTTCTCAAGACCATCTCTTAATTTTGTTAAGTCTTTGTAGCCAATAATACAGGCAGATTTCAAGAAAAGAATGGGAAATGTCCTTGTCAAGGGAGTTGGGGGTCAACTTCTAACTTCTTCCCATGCATCTGTCACAGAGTTCCCACGTGATACTGTGCAAGTCTTTTAACCCAGGTGTAAGTAATCCACAGGTGTGTGCCTCTTGTCTTTCAGGTGTGCAGCTTAAGATAGTTTGGTCTGCTTTACTGGAGAGTGGCACACTAAAATTTCGTATTAACAAAACCAGTACCTTGAACTTTCTGGCTTTACGTTTGTCAAATGTGCCGCCAAAGCAGTGGATACCTTTGAATGAGCAGATACCTTTGAATGCCATGTGTGAGATGTTGCTAATCCCTCTCTTCCACAGCAGTGGAAATGCGTGAAGCATTTACAGTTATTAATTTTGTACTGGAGAAAATCTCCAGATAAATGTTTGAGAGGAGTCGAGAAGATCAGGCGTGTGCCGTCAAACAGGAGCTGCTGAAGTGAGCGTGTGCTCTGTGGGAAATAGCATGTGATCGTGTTGTTGCCACATGGGGAACAAATTGAAGTTGGACTTGTTTTCTGGCGTTTCTAGTTACTGAAACATTTGACTTTACAATTGATGTTTTCTAGGATAGGTTTTCTTGATACCTAAATGAGCTTGGTTGAATCTTGTTGGCTGCTTCCCATGATGAAAGTGCAGGGCATAATTTGTGCAGGGGTTGGATATAATTTGGGATACTTATGGAAGATGTCTACCATCTAGGTTCATAGGTAGGTAACACCATGCTTTTTGATCCAACTTGGCAACGATTTGTAAGCAGTGCTCATCTTTGTTTGTGTTGCTATTGTAAACATATAGCTGATTACACAAATAGCTGAATGTTTGTTTTAATTGACGATTTTTTGAATAATTGATTAACTGGCAGGTCTCTGCTGCAGGGGGATTACCATATTTATTTTAATTAACTAATTGCAGGAGCATGACTTCTTTAACGTGCTCTGCAGTTCACGTAAGGTATCTGCTGCAGCAGCCTGGTGAGATGCTTGTGCTGCTGCTAAAGTGACACTGAACAGTTGTACCAAGCTTTGGGGTTCTTTGTAAACTTTACTTGTTTTCACAATCTATGATCAGTGTTTTTATGATGTAAACCTCAAAATTACAGAGGTGCTGAGGGTGTAATTAGAGAAAATGACATTGAATGTAGAACTTCAGATGATTTATTTTGTTTTTTTAACAAAAATCTTCATGGCAAGTTGTAGCACTTGACAGATCATTCTGCTGAGGTAGGAGTTGGATTGTTTTGATCTTTGTAAATTGTTAGGCAGCACCAGAAGACATGCATGTTTCCCTGAAAGTCTTTCCATCTCTTTCTGTGTGCTTATGCTTGCACAGGGATTTTAACACTGAGGGGAAAAAAGATCGGTATAGGAAAATAGTGTCAAGTTTGTTCAGGTTGCTACTGGGAGATTTACTGTAGTGGTATAATTAACTAAATAATAAAACTTTCCCAAGGTAGAAATAAAGTTGGATTTCAAATGAATTTGAGGGGCTGGTAGGACTATTTAAGTGTGATTAGCCTTGGAGGTATCATTTTCATTTTGCGTTACAGAATTATATTTTGTATTTAAACAAGACTTAGGCAACACACCAGTTACCAGGGCAGATGCACAGAATAAGATTGCTTATACCAGTTATCCCTGAGGCCTCAATTTAAAAACAGTTTTCTCATATTAAAGTGTAAGAGCCTGATGATAAGAGCTGTCATGTCTTAGCTGGGTAGCTGGTGTTATGAATACAATAGTCTTAAACAAAAAGCTCTCTTCCTTTGATCTTACAGATACACTGCCACTGTTTCTTTGTATTCTTTCTTCTACATAACTCCATCTCCTGTGGTGGTGCTTCAAATCATCTGAGATCTACTTGGTCATCTTGCTTTTGGTGGGAGAGATCCTCCACTTGTCTGTTTTTCTGTTGATACTTCTTCCTTCCACAATTTCTTCCCAACTCCTCCTTTTGTGTTTGTACTTTTTCTCTTATCTACCTCTGTTTTCACCCTGCAGCCTCTCTTTATTTCCTTTTCTTCCACCCAGTGTTCACACCCTTAGTCAGCTTGCCCTACTCTTTTTATTTCTGCTTTTAACTCTCGCATCCGATTCGGTGTGAGCCCCTCTGTGCTGGAGGGCCGGCACAACCTGCAGAGGTAACCAGTCAAGCACCGAAAATCAATGAATAAATGAGTGGAGGCCCACGTTGTGTTGGGCTCAAGAAGTAGCAGTTTCTGTTAGCAGTGCTGACCCAGTGTGATGCTATGACACGAAGTCAGGAGAAATATGGAGTTCCAGGGAAAAACTGGAGCGGTTATTTCTCTCTTTTTAAGAGGGAAATTTGCCTCAATTTCATAGGAATAGTTGTACTACTACTGAAATTTTCTGAAAGCAAACAATACCGTTGACTTTGAAAACACTTTGTTGCGCTCGTGGGCACTTCTTAAAATTTTACCGTTCTCTTACAAAATGGAAGTTTCCTTTTCTTAAGAGCACTGCTTGGCCAATCCATCTGGTGTGTCTGTCTGCCATATTATTACACTGCACGCTCTTGACTTAACACAACTAAGTTGCCCAAGTGATTGATGGCCAGTGTCTGTGTAATGCAGGTTAAGTAGTCGTTTTCCTATAATGCATGTCTATGGTCTCATAAATCAATGGACTCCCTTTTTTTTTTCCTCCCTAATCTTCCTTTCCACCCACTGACACTCCCTACCTCTCACCCCCAAAAGGAGATCTCTGCAACTTTGAAGTTATAGTTTAACAGATTTAAAATAATGCAACACTTTAGTCTTCTTTTTTGGTTGGTTGGTTGGTTTGGCTTGTTCCGTGGGAGGTTGGTTTGGTTTGTTCAGTGGGAGGTTGCAAGTATGGAAAATATTTGCTTGGTGTTTTGAAACAGCTTCTTCTCAGAAAGATGGAAAAATTCTACGTGTATAGATAGTTTTCATGGATTACCACTATTATGTTGGCCGACTTCACAATGTGCTTCAGTTCTCCATTTCAGTCACTCTTGTTTTTGTTCTCTTTGGAGAAGATGAAAAGAAAAAGGCTGTTGGGGGGAGCAATATTTTTAAACAATTCTCTGTGTTTTCATTCTCCAGCTAAATGTCAAGTTGAAGCATTTTTCTTGAAAATCAGGTTTCTCAGAGATTAGCATTTTATGTTGAGACCAGTCATTTAATTACAGAAAATTAACAGTTCTGAGTGGTTTAAATACATAAAAGTAGGGTTCTACAATAAAGCAGTGATTTGGATTATTCCTTTTAACCTTTAATTATAGTCATATCTATTAGGCTTATTGCAATTTGTTTCAGAACTAATCAAATATATTTATTTATTTATTGAGTTAGCTACTTTCTGAAATTTGACCTGAACAATCAGCCTGCAAACAAGGAATCTGTAATATTTTACTTTCTTGTTGTTGATTCAAATGGTAATTGCAGATTGTTGTTATAAACAAAAATAGCTCCCAGCTAATATACTTGATTTGTAGCAGAGTTCCATCCTCAAAAAAATAAATTTGAGAAGTCTGGGTGCTGATAAGACTGAAGTATTTGAAAACTCCTGCATTTGGTGGGGATGGGAGAGAGATTGATTTGTTTGTTTCTTTGGGTTTGTTTTGCTTTTTTTTAAAGCAGAACAGGGCTAGAAATACTTTGCTGGGTTATTTACTAAATAACTTTTGTTATTTATGAAGGACAGTGCAATTCAAATTGCCATTCTAAAGGATATTCAGTAGCAGGACTGCTGCTGTGTTTGACATCCACTTTTATCTCTAAACATTGGAGTGTAACTGGCTGATAGAAAATCGAGTTACATTGGGAGTCATGGCTGACCTAAATGTCTAACACACAGCTCTTTCTTTTCTTTTTTTTTTCTCTTTTTTCCTCTTTTTTTTTCTTTTTTCTCTTTTTTCTTTTTTTGTTCTCTCCTTTTTTTTTTTTTTTCTCTTCTCCTGTTTCCTTAAGGATTTGCAGCACTTGCAGCAGCTTCAGCAGCAGAATCTCAACCTGCAACAGTTTGTGTTGGTGCATCCAACAACCAACTTGCAGCCAGCACAGTTCATCATCTCACAAACACCGCAGGGGCAGCAGGGTAAGTGCTTCGTGCCAGAAAAGCAAATCATGCAGAGCTCTTTTAGAGGATAAGGTGAAACTGAGGTGGTTCATACACCTTCACTAACTATTGATAATCCCTAGGAGAAAACCAGCATTGCAATTAGGAAATTCTAACAGGTTGTCCCTTTGTTGGTGTTAGACCTCAGCCTTGTCAAAATTTTTGTAGCTCACTTCTCAGGGGGGAATCAATCCAGGGAGAATGTCATGGGAACATTTGTTAACAACAAGGCTTCTTGGAAAACAACGCAGCATCTGAATTTTTGGGTTAAGTTCTCAAGAAGCAAGACTGCTGGGAAGAGAAGTTGGAGAAGACAACTCTCCAGAACTCAAAGGCAGAGTCCCATGAGGTGGAGGCCTGGACGGTGCCTTGGCTGTCTGCATTAGGTCAATGCTCAAAGGGCTACAAAATAAGAGATACAAAAAAGGTGATGCACAGTGCAGCTCCTCACCACCCACCGCCCAATGTCCAGCCAGTTCCCAGCCAGCTTTCCCCACTTTAGTTTATAAACTGAGCATGAGACCACAGGGTGTGGAATATCCCAGTTTGGGTCAGCAGTCCTGGTTCTGTCTTCTCCCAGATTCTTGTGGCTCACAGCCTCTTTGCTGGTGGGGGTGGTATGAGAGGCTGAAAAGTCCTTGAGTCCATGATGCTCAGCAGCAACTAAAACATCAGTGTGTCATCAGCATCGTTCTCATCCTAAATCCAAACCACAGCACTATACCAGTGATAGAAAATTAACTCTCTCCCAGTCAAAACCAGGACAGACAGGAAAAAGATTACAGAATCAAAAGTTCTTGTGGGAGAGTGGAAAAGTACTTAAGCCTAAAGCGGGTACAGTGAATTTTGTCATAAACTGAAATAATAATTACGCCTTGGGAAAAGAGCTAGAATGCTTGATTTGTGTAACAGCTCTCACAGTAATAATATTTTGACAATGCACTGGGTATGACTTACATGCCAAAGACAAAGCAGGGCAGTGGGAGGTGGCAGTGTGCCAGACCAGTTAAGATGTTGTACAGTAGCTTTGCTGTAAGAACTAACGTGTTCTCCAGTTGCAGTGCATCACAGTACTGATTGCAGCCCCATTTGTTGATGCCCATGGAAAACTGTGTTTAGCCATGGCCTCTTATGCTGATATACTCCAGTAGTCTTTTTTTTCCTCCTCTCTGTTCTACATGAACTCTACTCAGTTGTTCAGGTCTGGTAATCCAAAGATTCTTACTCAGAAGGCAAATCCTGTTATGCTTGAAGAGTCCTCCAGAGCCTGGCTTTCCTGTAAAGCAGCTCTTTGCACCTCATTTTCTTCTGTTCCTTTCAATTTTTTCATGCATCATTCCTTCTTACATACTCTGGCTTGGATAGAACCTGGCTTTCCATTATGCTGAAGCGCTCTTGCTGTCTGAATGCTCTCACATTTGAATAAAGGGTTAGTCAAAATTAACTTCCTTTTAATAGGGCTTGAATTAGGAGAGATTTTATACCAGTACTGGTAGAAAATGGCTAAAAGGCTGTTCATGGAAGCATTTAGTGATATACTGTTTTGTTAAAATGAAGCAGAACTTATAGACTTAACATTGTTCTAGAAGAAATCAAACCACCAAAATGTAGTTCAAGGATTCTTTAAAACAGCTTTTTTTTAAAAAAATAAAGTCTTTTAATGAAACAGCAGGCACAAAAGCATTGTATTGAAAAACTCATTGGTATTAAGGTCTGCCTACATTTTTCAGCGAAATTCTGCTGGTTTTCTAAAATACCTCTGAAGATGCCTCAGAAAAAGGGAAAACTAAGAGAAGCAAATTTGTATTTGTCTCCCAAAATGAGTTGTTTGCATTATAGGAAGGAAGGGAGGTTTTTCTGTTTGTTTAAAATCTCCTGAAGTAGAATTAACTACTAGAGGAGGTTTCCATAGTACCTTTTTTCAGGGGCCATCTGTAAAATGAATTCTTCAGCGCAATATAAGACTTGCATATTGCTGTCATCCAGTGACTCAGTGTGTGTAGAAACGTTGTGTTTTAGTGGTAATGTGCAGCCTGGACAACTGAATAGCTCAAAAACGTGGGGAGATTTATGTGCTGGATTCTGACCATAGGTCATTAGTGCGTGACAACCTTCCAAACTGAAATGCTTGAATGGATCTCATTTTCTTCATGAGCACTCAATGATAAAGCAACATGTGTGCCATAATACCCCTCATATCACTTTTTGATATGGCTTTTTTGCAGTATTTCACAGTTATTATTCGAAGATCTCAAACTGTACATTACTATTTATGAGAAAGAGTGAGAAAGTGTGTGGTTTTACTTTGTTGTTTGCTGTTGCAGCTGACTTTTCCAGGTTGTTCTTGTCCTATTGCTCCATTAGTCAACTTCATAAAATAATAAATATTCTGAGGAAACTAGCATAGAGTTTCTTTAAAACCAAAGGCATTCAGATTTCTTTTGATGCCTCATTGGTACTGCATGGAGCTTTATATATATGTATGCATTTAATAACTAACATGAAAATTCAGATTTATGTATAGGTTATGTATTCTGGAAGAAATTTATTGCTTTACAGACTATGCTGCTTGTTTTGTGTGTACCATGTAGTTCATATAAATGTTTTTAAAATGAGAAGAGTTTTGAGGGAAATAACTAAAGAAGAGTATCTCTAAACAAGATTTTAGAAGACACGTAGACATTTGGTAAAGAAAAATCTGTTACTTCAAGAGGTGATGGGGTACAGAGAAATAAAAATCATCAGCAATCATATGTAGATTCTTGAAGGGGTTGAACCTCATGACCCTACATCGAACTTTTGACAAATTTTAGAAAAATTTAGAAAATTTTAGAAATTTTAAAAAAAATTTTAGAAAATTCAACACCTCAAATATTAATCAATTCTCCTGTCTTTCTTTAACACACACATTATAGCACCCAGCAGCAGATACGAAATTTTCCCCATAAATCCACTGCCATGTGTCTGACATAGTCACCTTCTTTTTCCGGATGATTTCTGGCTATTTAGTGGCTTATATGAAATGAATTTACAAGTTCTCATTTTCCATGGCTGGTAATTGGTAACATCATAACTGAAGGAATGGTTTCAAGCCTCAGCAGTTATGCAGAAGATTGAATGGAAATAGAAATTTGGAACAATTTCTTATTCAGAGCTACCGTTGTCCAAATTATTGGTGAAGTCACAGGCAGTGACTGTAATGTCTTTATACCTCTTGTATCTGTTCTTGTATCTAATAGATCTGTCTCTAGAACAATCAATTCAACATCCCTTACTACAATTACAGCTGCTTCTTAGAAATATTACCCTCATCAGGTGACTGTTCACCTTTCTACTCGGGAGATGTTACCAATAAAAATCATATCAGTAAAAATCTGAATGGAGAGGGGAATTGGTGCTGCATTTAATATAAATTAATCTTGGACACAGAAGTTGTTAAGATCTAAGAAAATACTGTATCATTGTCAAGGAGATTTAGAAACAGTACTTATAAAGAAAATATCCAGAAAGGCAAATGTGGAAGGCAAGCTACTAATTACCTTTAAACACTGAAACTGCCCCTACCTATTCTAAAGTTATTGCTGTTTATTATTAAAAGCCTTGTTTATGATTTCATTTTTTTTGTTGTGAAGTTACTTGGGATAATGATAGCAGGCCAAATTCAGTCCTGTTCTCTTTTTTTCCTGCGTGTCCTACACACTTTGAGGCTTCACTTACGTGAAAGCTGTTGTAATGGCTTTGTCTTGCAAGCTGACTTCCAGGATATGTCTGTGAGAAGAACAGCAGCTTTGGCAGAGATAAAGGAGTCAAGTTCTTAGATGAAAAAATTCACTCTTTAGGGAGATCATTTAGGAATGAATTATGTATTTTGCTTCTGGGCCAACTTTCTAAAAAGTATTCTGAAAAAGTCTGCACTTGAATGTTTGTTTTATCTTTTGTTTAATTTTAGATAGTAGGAACTGAACCCCAGATCAGTCCTTGGGGACTGTTGGCTGGCAGGAAGAGTTTTTTTGGCTTGGACCATTATTCATGCTACTCATAGACATTACAGGAAAAATCCTAAATGATGGTAGATGCATTTACTTTAACTATTAAAAAAAATTAAATACCTCTAAACTGTCATACTTTTGCATAGATCTTTACCTCATTCTTTCAGCGTGTCACACAGGTAATTTGTATGCCATATTTAATACAGTAATACCACTGGGCTCTTAAAACCCAGGGCAAAGGGTTAGGAATAAGACCTCTGTATAGTATGCGAGTACACTATCAGCTTTTACAGATTCAAACAAATCATGTGGGCTGGAAGGGACCTCCAAAGGTCATGAAGCATTGCTCAAAGCAGGTCCAATTACAGCAGAGTGCTCAGCACCTCAGACGGTTGAACTGAACATGTCCAAGGGTGGAGTTTCTGCAGCCTTTTCAAGTACCTGTCCCAACAGCTGACTGCTGTCATGGTAAAAAAGAACCCCAAATAACATTTCCTGCATCAACCATCATGAGGTTCCATTTGTCCAGCCAGCCAGACCCTGCCTTCTGGCCTCTTGACCGCTTTCCCCACATTTGGTATTGTCCACAAACTTGCTGAGAATACATTTTGTCCCATCAGCCTTACTGGTAGTAAAGATGTTACAGAATCACAGCACCAGTTACGTTGGAAAAGTCCTCTGGGATCATCGAGTCCAACCTCTGACCGAACACCACCTCCTCAATTAGATTATGGCACCGAATGCCACATCCAGTCTCTTCCTCGCCTCCAGGGACAGTGACACCATCTCCCTGGGCAGCCTGTTCCAATGTCTAATCACCCTTCCTGTGAAGAAATTCTTCTTAATGTCCAACCTAAACCTCCCCTGATGCAGCTTAAGACTGTGCCCTCTCGTCCTATTGCTTCTTACCTGGGAGAAGAGCCCGACCCCCACTCGGCTACACCCTCCTGTCAGAGAGTTGTAGAGAGTGAGGAGGTCTCCCTGAGCCTTCTCTTCTCCGGGCTAAACAACCCCAGCTCCCTCAGCCTCTCCTCACAGCACCTGTGCTCAAGTCCCTTCCCCAGCCTTGTTGTCCTTCTCTGGACAACACCTCAATATCTTTCTTGAATTGAAGGGCCCAGAGCTAGATCAGCACTTGAGGTGTGGTCTCACCAGTGCTGAGTACAGGGACAGAATCACTTCCCTGGTGTTGCTGTCACACTGTTCCTGATCCAGACCAGGATCCATTGGCTTTCTTGGCCACCTGGGCACACTGCTGGCTCTTGTTCAGCCTCCTGTCAATCCCAACTCCCCAGTCCCTTCCTGCCTGGCTGCTCTCCAGCCACTCTGTCCCCAGCCAGGAGATGCAGGGGGTTGTTGTGGCCAAAGTGCAGGACTTGGCATTTGGCCTGGTTCAGCCCTATACTGTTGTATTCAGCCCATCTCTCCAGTCTGTCCAGGTCCCTCTGCAGAGCCCTCCTGCCTTCCAGCAGATCAACACTCCCCCTCAGCTTGATGTCATAGGCAAATTGCTAATGGTGGACTCAATCCCCTCATCCAGATCATCAGTAAAGACATTAAACAGAACTGGGCCCAACACTGATCCCTGGGGGACACCACTGGTGACTGGATCCCAACTGGATGCAGCCCCGTTCTCCACCACTCTCTGGGCCCGGCCATCAGCCAGTTCCTAACCCAGCACAGAGGGCCCCTGTCCAAGCCATGGGCTGCCAGCTTTTCCAGGAGAATGCTGTGGGAGATGGTGTCAAAGACTTTGCTGAAGTCCAGGTCCAGGACTAACTCCACAGCCACTTACTGATAACTTGGGTTTTCCTGTTCCTTTCATCATTCATCCCTGCTACTGAGAGAGCTGACCAGAACACCACCTGTGCTCCTGTCCCCTCAACCAACTGATATCCCTTCCATAAGCCCCAAGGAGGCAGCAGACTTCCCTGTGGGATGGTTCCAATTGGCACACAGGGCCCTCAGTTCCCCTCAGAAGGGAGTCACCTACTACCACTACCCTTCTTTTCTTAATACCTGAGGTTGTGATCTGTCTCGTAGACAGAGCACAACTGGGAGGCCTTCCAGATAGATTTTTTTTTCTCTGGTGTTATCTACCTGACCCTCTAGATCCAGGGCCTTGTACCTATTCTGTAAGGGCTCCTGGGAGGGCAGTGGGGGGTTGGGAGGGGATTCTTTTACCTCTCTGAGCAGAGACCCTTTTCCATTCCCCCCAGTCTACTACATCTCCTCTTTCTGCCTGAAAGCAAGAGGAGTGGGCCTTCTCTGACTCCTTCCGAGCTTCTCTCAGGGTTGGAAGGGTGTAACTCCATTTCCATTTCACTCTCCCCAATACTCTTTAGCCTTTCCACTTCTTCCTTAAGCTCTGCCAACAGACAGAGCAGATCATTCCAATGTGAGTCCCTGAGGAAACAGCGTTGTTTGAAACACCAGTATCTCAGCAGGTGCCTAAAAGTTGCAGGCTTGGACTTACTCTGGATGTAAAAGGCTGTGCCCTGTAAGTTAGATCACCAAAGTTATCTCAGACCCCAGTGGGGACCAGTGGTTTCTTCTTAGAGAAGAAATGAAGGCGAAGCTTAGACCAGTTCAAGTCATGTCTGAAAGGAGTGAAACTGCAGCTGCCCACCCATGAAAGCCAACAAGTGCCCAAAGTGTGGGCATGGCAGCTGCCTGAAAAGGCTGTAATCAGGAGAAGAGACACATACTTTGCCAAAACAGTTCAACTGCTTTCCCCATCCCCTGATTGTTGCTTTAGTCAGGTTGAACTAACTTGTTCTGTCTCCAGTTTCTTCCTGAGACAGCTTGTATCATGTGTCTTAAGTAGGATGAAATTATGTTAAATCAAAGTAGATTGAACATGTTCAGATTGTTTTATGCTGGCATTCCATGGTACTTACTTCACAATGTGTGAGCAAGAATAAAATCGGGAAGAGCGTAGTTATTCTGTGCTCTTTAGCGAAAGTGTTACTGCCAGAAAAACATCCTCTGAGATTTCTTCAAAGACAAAAAAAAGTCACAAAAGGACAGCCCTAATTACTCTGATTGCAGTCGTAGGACAGGTCAGTAACTTGTAATCCATGGTGTTACCGTTGGACTAGAGCTCAGGTGTGGTCCCTGTCAGCTGCCTGGGTTTTGTCTCCTTGTTGGTCAGACCCTGCAGTGTGGGTGTGATGGGTTTGCCTCTTTCTGTTTCAAGCTGTCAGTTAAAATTCACTGTCACTGAATGAAGGTCAAAACCTCTTCACTTAGAGGTGACTGTTCACTAATTGGTATTTAGATTCGAGCAGCTAAAATAATCTTTTAGGTGAACAAATAATTGCATTGTAAAAAGCACCATGTAACTGTAGTAGGTAGCTGTCTTGGCAGTTCCTTAAGCAGCTCTGTTCCCTCGCTGTGGCATTTCAAAAACACAGCTGGAACATGTTGATTATGTGGTGCAAAGCAAATTTACATAGTTGTCTGTGCTGTGCTATTATGTTGCATAAGCAGCTGGCTGTATTCACTGGGTCTTGAGCATTTTGATAGCAACACATTCTGTTTAAATTACATTTTCAGCTCTTTGTTAAACAGAAAACAAGTATCACTGTCAGAAGACAATGCTTCTGTAGTTGTGTATCCCTTACTGAGGATTCATTTTCTCCTTCCTATCCATGTTAGTCCCTCTTTTCATGTCTTCCATGCCCTTAACCTTGCATAAAACATCAAGTTTCTCACTATTTATCGAGTCCTAAATTCCTGTGTCCCCTACCTATGTTCTGCTAAGAGGTAGATCAGGCAGATGATGATGTTGAATTTAAGTGGCACTTAGTTGGTGTTCTGTCCTCTGAGTGGCGCAGTGTCAGTCTGTTCTCCCCTGGTTTTGGGAACTTGGTATATTGAAGGTGCCTAGGAGGTGTAAGTTTAGTTAGTCAGGTCCTTAAGTTATGATAATGGAAATTGATAGTCATAGCCAGGAGTTACCTAAAAAATAACAGTTAATATTTTTCACAATAAAATTGAGGGACTTGACTAACTGTAGATATATTTTTGTCAAGATTCTGTCCCTTAAAAATATATGTTTTTGCAGTAAAAATAAAAAAAAAATCATACAGATTTTAGTTAAAATGTATAGATGCAAGCAAGTATCTTAATTTCCTCGGAAATTTAATAAACTATGCAAATAGTGGACTGCTAGAGAATTTATTTTTAGATTGGCAGCATATTGTGTATATTGATTCTACCAGTTGCAACTGTTCTTTAATGTTGTCACTTTTCAGTAGTAGCAGGGTTTTCATATATTCAATATAGTGTTCATATTCTGTTTGTTCAAATCGAGCTGTGTTCAGTGTCTTACCTGGACTTAAATTCCAATTACTTTTCCCAAAGATGCCTACTTTATTGGACCCAGGAGAGAGTTATCTAGGCTTGTTGTGTCTTCTGATGTGGTCTGCTTAAGTTTGCCAGAGGAAGTTTCCTTCCTGTTAGACAGCTGGCATAGGGTCATATGGAGAGGAAGGAGGTTGATCAAGAAGCCAGATTTGTGGCTTTGATTAGTATTCAGTTGTTGAATTTGATCTGATTAGTGCTCAGTATTTTTACATGGCCCTGTAATTCTTTGTCAGCTGTTGGTTATCAGAAGAGGTGTATCCAAAATCTGCATGCTGAAAAGGGGCAACAAATGATTCCTGCACATGGAACTGGGATGACCTAGAGCATTACAAACTCTTCCTGCAGAGGAGACCAGTCCAAGACTCCTCTCTCTTACCCTTCTGTCACCACATACAGTTCAGGAAAATGCAAGGGGATTTTGGCTGCCAAGCCCAAAGTCTGAAGATAACCATGCAGGGAGGAACCGAAAGCTTGCATCTCGAATTTTTTTCTGACTTTTCATCATTCAGCAAGAGCCTCGTTTCACCTCGTTTCGTGTTTTAATCTTTTCAAATGACGAACCAAACCCACACTTTTCTCTCACCAGGTCTCCTGCAAGCGCAGAATCTCTTAACGCAACTACCTCAGCAAAGCCAAGCCAACCTCCTGCAGTCTCAGCCAAGCATCACCCTTGCCTCGCAGGTCAGGCTTATTTCTACAGTTCATGAGTTGCTTTGAGGGGATTTAAACTATGGCAAGTGAATGGACCCTTTGTATTAGTTACCTGAATAGATGTTGTAGCTGTAACAGTAAATTTGTCTTTCTAAATAGTTCAGTTTTATGGTTCCCACCCCAACGTGCCTGTGTGTTCAGGCTTTAATGTTCTAAATTTTTATTTTTAGCTGGAAATTTTTGGGATTGATAGCTTGAGTTAATGGCACTAGAGCATTGTTTGATTTCCTGTAAGATTTTCTTGGATAATTTACAAATTTATGAAATTCAGAGCAACAGGGTGTGGGCTACCTAAAAAACTCAAAAAGAGGATTACTGATAAGTACTTTTCTGAAGATTGCAGTGATGATCTACCTTTATTATAATGTAGTTATTGTGATGTCATTGCTAAATCATTGCCAGTCTTACCAGTTACCATCTGTGGAAGTGAAGAGATTGTTAGAAATAAAATATTAAAATATTCTGATATCTGTTAAAATATTAGAGCTCTACTGTTAAGCTTTCAGACTGTAAGAAAAGCAATTTAAGGTTGCACATGTCTGTAAATTTAGTCGTGCTTTGCTCTGGGTTTTACTGTGCAGTTTAGTTTCATGACTGCATGCTGTTTCTCAAATACCATGTTATATCATATGGTATCTTCCTGCCAACTTGGTTACATGTAAGAATTTTCTAGTCTGCAATAATGTGTCTGAGTCTTAGAAAACTACATTTTCTATTATACCACCTGTAGCAGTTTTCATGTACCATATGGAAAATGGAATTTGCCTCACCTCTGTAGTTCATACCTCGGGTAGCAGCATGATTCCTCACTAAAAATTACAACTGGGTTTTAAAAAAATGTTAAAATACTAATAAAAAATAAATTATGTAATGTGGGTGAAATCAGTAAAGACATATTGCAGTAATTCCCCACTATGATTAGTGTAAATTAAAAAAAATATTAAAAACCTTTCAGTGGGACACATGTACCTGCAATCCTAGAAAGATCATATATGATTACATTATTTCTCAAGTAATGGAATTATAGATCTTGACCTCCCTCTACCATCTGCTGTGCACTGCAAAACACTGCAGTAACCCAAGAGAAAAACAACATAACAGGCTACATAAAGACTCAGCTCTGTGTAGACCATTTCTTGGAGAAGAGCCTTTTCTGTACCTTTGCATGCACTTTGCATGATACTGTAGTGCTGCCCAGACCTGAGGCTGTTCTTATTTGGCCCGAAGGAGTCTGTAGTTTCAGAGCTGGGCATAGGACATAAAAAAAGCAGGAAATCACCTTTACTGAGGAGCCTCAGCTAAACTGAATAGACTTCAACCAGAGCAAATGATTTGTCCCTGCATCTCAGTTCATCATGGCATGTAAGAAGGTAGAGTTATGCATTCAAAACATGTTTCCAGTGTTCCTGTTGCAGGTAAAACCTGAACTGTGCAATACCAGATATTTTGTTCACCTGTTACTATTTTCCACGGTGCTCATTTCTTTTCAGATACTTGCTGTTGTTGCATAGCAAAATGCTCTGGTATGCCAATGTTCAGGAATAGTGAAACTCTTGTGGACTTCCTGGAAAATTAGCCTTTTATATAGAGGAAAAATGTGACCTAAAGGGGAATTATTTTCTGCACACTGTCTTTGCTTAATGTCTCGTATCACCAGTACGTTTGTTCTTACTGTTGCAACTATCAATAGAAGGGCTACAGGTAGATCTGGTTTTTTCATACTGGAAGAGTCAAGTCTGTCACAAGAGATGGAATTAGAAGAAACTTGGCATGTTTGCTGCACCTGTGTGTGCTCACTCTTCCAGGATTAAATAGGAGACTTGAATTTTTTGGGCTGATGACAATCTGCCACCTCACACGAGCAGTAAATTCAATTTTAAAATGATTAAAAAGGGATGAATGCCAAGCTGTCTATAAATGTTAGAAATATATCAAGTAAGAGTGTTCAACCTTTCTTTGAACAACTTCTGCAGCAAATGAAAGTTGTAGGTTATCACTGAACATCTCTTCTTTAATTGGTTATGACAGAGCCTTTAAAAGGCTGTCATACTAATAGAGTTTTCTGGATTGTAATTGCTCGTTCTAGAGAGGAATGTAAATAAACTGGAGGAACTTTCAGATGGCAGGAAATGTCCAATTCATCGATCTTTCTCACCAGAGAAAGACCTTTTTTTTTTTTTTTTTTTTTTAATTTAATGTCGGTCGATTATTTTTTTTTTTAAAGTCTGATTTTCATCTCCTCCTTGCTATCCTAATAGCCAGCAACCCCAACACGCACAATAGCAGCGACCCCCATTCAGCCACTTCCACAGAGCCAGTCAACACCAAAGCGAATCGACACTCCCAGCTTGGAGGAGCCCAGTGACCTTGAGGAGCTTGAGCAGTTTGCCAAGACTTTCAAACAAAGACGGATCAAACTTGGATTCACTCAGGTGAGACTGCGTACCTTAGTGCCTGCCAGTGTGGAACCCGAGGTCTCATCTTTCAAGTCTGGAGGGAGACTGCAATTCCATCTTTTCCTGGGAGAACTTGCTTAAGTAGGGTTATGCTCTGGCCTTTATGTAGGGGATTTCTAAGAAATAACAGAAAAAGCCATACATCCGTCTTACTTCCCTGTTGGTTTTAAAGCGTAGCCATTTTCCCAGCAGGGGAAAACGTGCATTTACCAGCTCCAGATGTCATTGCATGTGCACTATTCATTCTATAGGATGTGACATGAATGGGACAAAGCACTTTAAAGCTGCCTTCAGAAGTACAAAGTTCCAAAAATCATACAGCACAATTAACTGCTCTGTGTGTTTAAAAAGTGTATCACATCTGTGCAGTTGCTTTGGATATCAAAGGTTTTTTATCTCTCAAGTGTATTTTCCTATTAAACATCAATGATTTCTGTATTTAATGCTTTTGCTAAGGTTCCTAAACAAAACCTGAAAGGACTGTCACCTTTGAAGTTTTCTCCTTACGGAGGTGAACTGGAGTTGTGGTTTGTTTTCGTTTGTTTAAAAGCTCAGAAATACCCATAGAGCAGAAGAAAAGTAATCTTGAACCTAGTGAAAATGGTTGAATGGAGAGCACAATTAAAACTACAAAGTGCATTTATATGTTCTGTTATTCTGTTGAAGGGAAAAGCTACTTGAGTCCGGGAGTCCTTTCTTATTAATATCAAAATGAACTTTTTTCCCCCTGCAAAATTAAAACATTTGTCCAGGTAAACAGTTAATTTTGGCAGGGTTAAGCATAAGCATGTTTTTTGTTTAGAAGAAAGAGTATGCAAAAATCAAGGTATTTAGAAGTCTGAGCTCAGAGCAGTCAGTCCAACATACGTGATTTGTTCTCCCCCCAGAATATATCTACTCTAGCTGCAAGTATGTGCTGAAGTCAGATTTATTTTTCTGGCAAAGTCTTAAATGTTTGAAAAATCAAAGTTCATAATGAAAGTTCCTGGCAGCATCTTAATTATAACTCAAGAACAGAATGTTCTTAGTCAAATGAGGTGCATTTTGCTGGCGTGTGTGCCTCCTTCCCTCCGTTCTTTCCACTAGAGGGAGGCACAGAAATACAAGTGATGGACACACACAAAAGCCCGAGCAGAACAGAATAGAGTAAAATACAATAGCTTTCCCATAGCCTGACTGAGGAGGTTCATGTAGATCTCTCGTTATTATGTTTAATCTGCCCTCCTGTGAGATGATTATAAAGGCTCAACTGGACTTTTTAAGTTGTGTCTTAACCCTTCTTTATCGACCTTGTCGTGAGGAAAAACGAACCCAACTGCTCAGGCTTACATTTCAGTATTTGCTTTTGAGATTAAAAAAGGGGAATCTTGAGAATGTGCAAAAATTGCGTTTGGTCATTCCTATCCTACTCTGAGTTGGTATGTGTGTAATTAGGCTGTTCTAATAACTTCTACCTAATTGCATAATTGGATGATAATTAGAGACCCTGATTACTTTGGTTTCCTATAGTTGAATAAATAGACTGCCTTTCAGAGGATAAAAGAAATTTATTTCCAGTGGCAGTGCAAGCTTTTTCAGACTCATGCCACCCCTGCATCTCAAAAATAATTGTAAGATTTAGTTTGCATTGCAAACTAATCACTTACTACATTCTGCCGTGAACAATATAACACGTTTTGAATTTCAGCAGTTCTGTCTCTTCTCCCACCCTGAAAAGTGGGTGATGGATTTAAATTTTTCTGTTTGCTTCCCTCAAAAATATCTCCATGTTTGACATACAGAGACACAATGAACATACTTCATCTTAGCATGATTTGCAGGCCTGTGACTAATTGCTTGGTCTAATTCAAGCTACGTGAGTGTACTTTTTAGACAATGTTATTTTTATTCTGTAAAAGATATTACCTCTGCTAGTCCATCTGAGCTTCTTAACAGACCAGTACATACAACAATGATGTATCTTATAATCAGTTGCAGTTCATTACCAGAGCTTCATTCAACGTGCAGAGTAGATCAGATGTGTGTACAGTGCCTTTATACTCTGTTCGATCCATCCTTTCAGTGGTCCTTCCCAATATATAAAATTCTCATCCCTATATGGAAATTCCTTTGCCTACAGCTGAAATGCTGCCACCTTTTGGCATTGACAAAGAAATGGCTAACTATTCATTTTAAATCAGATGGCAAATGTTAGTAAGAACAACATAAATACCAGAATTAAATTTAGTTGGGGGACTGCAGCAAATTTCATAACTCTTTCCTGCCAAGACATAAATCAACTTATCTCTAAAATGGTTTACATAGCCAGGTTTTCTTCTTCATAAACCCAGCAGAGCATCCACGCTACTCTTCTTGGAATGATTTATGAGTTTTAAAATGCACAGAATCCTGGCATACAAGTAGAGGTATAAATGTGAATTCCCACGTGTTTCCTCTGATTGAAGGGCACACAAACCAATTGTTCTGGTCCTCTTCTAGGGAGGAAATTGTTTTCTTTGCACAACCTGCACAATTTACGAAGCTTATCGAAGGTTGTTTTCTTCCTCACTTGTGTGTGGCCACTCTGCATGCTGTTAGTGTACTCACACCAAACTGTGGGTGTGGATCTGAGCTAAAAGAAAGGCAAGCTTTATGCACAACCCAACTAACCTATTTGCAATTAAACTCCACTAACGAAATGCTCGAGCTTTTCAATCTCTTCTTCTAGACTTCTCGTACTTTTTTTTGTGTGCTAAAAAATAAAAATCCAAGTAAAGCTACTTCAGATCAAACAGTGTACTTGAAGTATAAAATACACTTTTTTTGAAGGGCAGGACCTTCCAACTTTAAAACAAAGCAAGAAAATGCTGTGGTGTTTTTAATGGCCACAGTCAAGAACAGATTGATTTTTTTCTTTTAAACAAAACTTTCAAAGTATATACTACATAGATAGGTAGATAGATAGATAGATAGATAGATAGATAGATAGATATTAGGATAAGCAGAATGTCTCATAGCTAGCTAAAACTGGGTTTTGAAAAGCAATAACAGATATAAAGAGGTGAACATCTGTCTGTAAATCTCCTGGATAGCTTTTTGGCAGATGGGTAATGATAGTCAAGACTACAGTTAATCATTATTTGAGATGGTTCAACTTCTTATCTGCTTTGAAATATGTATCTGTTGGGGAGAAGTTTGGCTTGAACCTCAGAAGATACTAAAAGTTCAGATAAGAATATTTCTGCATCTGTTTAACTGTGATATGTGTTTGCAGCCATCTTTTCAAAAGTGTTTTCTAGCAATTTGACAACATGAATTTGCTGCATTTCTGCTTATTTGAACTTTTTTCCTTCCATGTGAAATATCCAGAAACTTAAATCTGCTCCTAAAGAGAACTTGGCCTTTTTTTTTTTATTATTTTAAAGAACTAAGAAAAAAATCACAAGTTAATATTCAATGGAATGTACTGCTCAGTGATAATGCTAAGAAGACAAAGCATCAGGGATTTCCTGGAAAGAGTTACATGGTTAAAGTGACTGAGGTTTGACATTTCTCTATGATTATTGCTTTAGCATGAGTCTTGGTAGCACTGAGAAAGCTTCTGTGCGACTGAAATCCCACACAGCAGTGGAGTCACTAAGAGAACACAAGAATGTGACAGGATTCCTTGCTTTGGAAGTGCCTATGTCAGTGAATCCCTTTTTTCTCTTTCTTTGTCCAGGGTGATGTTGGGCTCGCTATGGGCAAACTCTATGGAAATGACTTCAGCCAAACTACCATCTCTCGCTTTGAAGCCTTGAACCTCAGCTTTAAGAACATGTGCAAGTTAAAGCCACTTCTGGAAAAGTGGCTCAATGATGCAGGTGAATGAGTCTGTGTATTTCTTCACCAGCCTACCAAAGTCAGTAGGATTCGGAAAAACTGCTTCGTTGGTGCCCTTATGGTTTTATGAAGCTGCCAGTCTATGTAACTGTCCATGGGACAAATAAGGGTGTAGAAATAAGGGTCCATGCTTCCCTTTCCATGTGCCTGTATGCATCCAAAATAGTTCCAGTATGAACTTCTAGAAATGCGTTCTGCAGACAGATGAGTCATTGCATGGGATGAGGTACAATATGTGTCATGGTTTTCCTCCTTCACGTATGTTAATGCATATAACTTCTAATCCTCTTCCAGCTTTCTTTTTCAGATGTGTATTAGAGAGAGGTTTGCATGATTTGTTTTTTCAGTAGGCAGAGCTTATTGCATCCATCTCCTTCCACACCCCTATGTGCATTCTTTTCATCTCTCTCCAAGGGTCCGTATAAATACTCTCTTTCTCCCAACAGGAAGAGTTTTTTGGTGGGTTAGGTTTTACTTTTTCCTTCCTATAATATTTTTTTTTTCCTGGGATATGAGTTATTCATTATGTCAGTGTTGGTAGTGTTCTTTTTTTTTTTAAATCTTCCACCAGCAAAAGGAGCTTGTACGGTGGTGCTAGGTGTCAGGATAGAAAATGTTCAGGAGCTCTGTCAACCAGTTTTTATTTCCAAGAATGCAACTGTACATGGTATAAAACTGATGGGTATGTTAAACAGATGGCAGAAATGGTGTGTGCCTTCCTATTTTTACCGAAATGGAGAGAGCTTTATGCTGGTGCCTGCAGTATTCTCTGAAATTTTGAAAGTAATTGCATGCAGTGTTGAAAATTTGTCCTGCCTTGAGAAAAGGAAGTGTCATTCTGTTGTGCTGTCAGGGGTTATCTTTAGGTATCTAGGTCTGTGATGGAAAACATAAAAATCTCCACACTGAGGGCTCTAGCCCACAGGCCAGTGATCCCCAAACCTTCCAGCAACCCTGGAAGAGTCCAGTGCTGCAGGGAGTGTCGTCATTTGCTTTTCCTGCCAGCCTGAAGAAATACTTGGATCTGTAAAGTTAAGGACTCTAAACGGTGTTGGGGTCCTTCACAGCTTGGAAGTGGGGAACTGTTGTCTCTGGATCTGACTCAACTTCCTGAAAACCTCTGGAAAAAAAGATTCAGATGACTTCAAAGGCTATTCATTTTACCTTTTGGTAAAAGCAGGGAGGAAAAGCATCCCTATGGTTCCTTCCATTACACTACATGGGAGTGTTGTAGGATTTATTGTCACAGAACTCAGCTTGTTCTGACAGGTTTCAGTCTGAGGAAGGGTTTCAGCACATTTACGGTGCCATTACTGGGAAAAAAGAAAATCTAGAAAATTCTTGCCCATTTGAGTCTACAAAAATGATGTTAGGCATTGTGAACTTTGACATCTGCTTACCACCCACAAACCCCAGGGCAGTGAGGGAACTCCAGGCATAAATTCCCTCTTTAAATTCCCTGCAGGAACTTGCCGGTTGGTTGTATTGCACTTCCTGCTACAGAGTGGGGTGAAGTGTTCTCTCTTTGTTGCTCTGTGAAGCCAGGAAGACAGGATTAGGGGTTAACAGCTAGAGCCCTGGTGAAGCTAAGGAGGGGAGCTGCTTGTAGACTGTTTGGTAGCACTGAATGTCTACTAAGATGTCCAGAGAGAAGAGTTGGAACACTGTGAAGCTGACTGCAAACTTCTCTTCCTCTAGTGGGTAAAAGAAAGTTCAGGCTGCTCAGATTTTTTCATAATTGCCTGTGACTTTCAGCTCTGGCTCGTGGATATCAGTTACTGCTTTTTTTCTTTAAAGTGGGACTTGCAGTGAGTGAGTGTGGAGTGGAGTGAGATATGGGAGACAAACTTTGTATGGGTGTTATAAAAGGGATAACGTGGTAGCATAGAGCAGAGAGCACCCTCTGGGCTTACTTGTAGTTTCAAATATATGTTGTAATTTGTAGATACAATGACTAATGCATGTGATCTTCATGAATCTCTCTGTATTTGGAGTAAGATACAGAGTGGGTCTTAACATACCTTGCACAGATGAAGAACACTTGCATTGGACTGCACTGCATTCAGAGAAAACCTCCTGATCTGTCTTACTTTCTTCTTTTTCAGAAAACCTCTCATCTGATTCAACTCTCTCCAGCCCAAGTGCCCTGAATTCTCCAGGGCAAGGGATCGAAGGCTTGAACCGTAGGAGGAAGAAACGCACCAGCATAGAGACCAACATACGTGTGGCCTTAGAGAAGAGTTTCCTGGAGGTCAGTGATCCTGTTGCTGGGCTCAGCCTTTGAAGAAAGGAAGAAACTTTGTTTAGCAATTAGAGCTGTTAGAGTGAGCCCATTACTGTGCTATTTAGGACAGTGTTAGCACTAAACAAGGTGAATACAAAAGCTGTGCCAAGAAACCCACATCAGTGTCTGCTTCACTTTACAAAACACACACAAACCCCTTCAAAAAAACTCATTGGTTCTTGCAGTTTGCTGACTTTGTGATTTAGTATTCCAGTATACTGAGCAGTAAATCTAAACATTACCCTTTCTGAGGATGGATAAATGGGGCAACAGTCTATACATATATAATGTGAGGTTTTTAGCTGGAGGGCAGAAGCACCTATTATGGTTTGTCTCTGCTGATCTACCACTGATCCAGATTTCTGCCTGCTGAAGAAGAGGCTACAGTGTAAAACCTCCTAAGGTAATTTCACAGCTTTTCAAGCACTGTTTCCTTTCCTCAGAACCAAAAGCCTACCTCGGATGAGATCGCCATGATAGCTGACCAGCTAAACATGGAGAAGGAGGTGATCCGCGTTTGGTTCTGTAACCGGCGCCAGAAGGAGAAAAGGATCAACCCACCCAGCAGTGGTGGAACCAGCAGCTCGCCCATCAAAGCAATTTTCCCTTGCCCAACCTCACTGGTAAGAATTAAGAACTGTGTTGGCAAAGTTCACTCAAAGAGGTAGCTCTACTCTGCTCACTGTGGAAGTTACACGTGCTGCACCTTCTTTGTACAGCAGACTTGTTCTCACATATTTAGGTTTTGCTGGCATTTTAAATATTCCACTTGGATACTGTCTAAGATAATATTTAGAAATCAGGCACTAGTCAGGCCTTCAGTGTGGGTGTTTTATTTAGTCAGCTCATAAACAAATATTCTGGCTAGCAAATTTGCACTTGGGTTTATTGTTCTGGACTTATTTCAGGTAGTGCCTCCAGTTTATATCTGGACCTTCCCTCTAACCCAAATTTTTTTTTGCAAAATAATAGTAATAAAAAATGTTTAACAGCTCTACCCCTCCCCTCTTGTTTTGGCTGCTCTGGTAAGTGAATGAGCAGCAGTAAAACGTACCATGCACGGGAACAGATTGCCCAGAGGGGTTGTGGAGTCTCCCTTGCTGGAAATATTCCAGAACTGTCTGGATGCAGTTCTGTGCCATGTGCTCTAGAATGACACTGCTTGAGCAGGGAGGTTGGACCAGATGACCCACTGTGGTCCCTTCCAGCGTGAGCCATTCTGTGATACTGCATCCTTTGGAGACTTACATGATGCAAATCCATTGATACCATTGTTGTCACTTTTAGTCAGAAATTATTTATATAAAAAAAAAGGCATGGAACAAAGAAACAGTTTAGCTAATACTCGTGTTATTAATTTCCCACACTTGTATTTGCCTCAGGTAAACACAAACTTCATGAAAATAAGAGTAACAAAACACATGCATCAAGGTTCCTTCAGCATCTTTGCTACCAATGCCCATGGAGGTCTGTTTTCATAAATAGAAACAGTAGCTATTAGATTTCATAGTAGCTATGCTAATAGGAATGTGGTGGAATTTATGTAGCCTGTAGCTGTCCTTTTGTAGTATTTATTCCACCCTCATCACCGTAGTAGCTAATATCTTCCAGTACTTCATTAAACCATTAATTTTGGTGATGTGTTATTCTTTCCCCTCATCCTTGTCTTAGGGTGTGTGCATGCAACCTTTTGTTTCAGGGGAAGGGATTTGTTAAATGTACTTAGTCTCTTTTTCTATTACTCTTTATTTTTTCCCCAATTGCAAAGCAAGGTTGCATGCCTTGCTGCCAAAGCAGGGAGATTTATGATAGTGTGTTCTAGTAACTGTGCAGGTTCACTCAGACTGCAACTTAAAGAAGCTTTCCTACAGAAATTTCCCTGTTATTATAATCTGCCATTGTGTGTAAGAAATTGAGGTGTGAGCCATGGTCTCCCTTTTATCAGTGATGTTTCACGAAGCATTTTCACTCATCGTAAACTTCTCCTAAGACTGTGCTATGGCTCAAATGGATGTTCCAGCCCTGCTGCCCCCAGCCTTCACTGACTGTGTGCTTTGTTGATTCCTTGTGTCAGCTCTGGAGATTGTGTCCATAGGATGCTTGGGCTGAGTCTACTAGTTTGACTGCAAATTAGCCATGTGAGGAACAATGATGAATTTTCCATATGGCTGGATAACCAGTGTGAGTTGCAGCCTGGCTGCACGAGGGCAGGGGCCCTGAAGCAGGATTGGAGGGGAAGGCCCCTTTTGGTGGCAGCCTGGTTTTGCATTGGCTGAAGTCAGTCACTGTGACCACGGGGTGAGCTGTATTAATTCTAGGTCATTCCCTGCCCTGAAATATGGATTGTGACCTTGGCCTTAACTGCTGGGTGGACAGATGACAGATGCGACGTCTGGGCCGCGTTAGTGGGAGGTGTGCTGTGTATCCAGCTCCTCTTTATCTCATGCACTATTCCAGATAGGCAGAAAGCTTTAAGATCTGTCCCAGTTGCCCCTGTCTTGTTTAAAATGCATGAAGCATTTGACTCCCTATAAGAGGATATGCAGCATGAGAGATATTTCTCTGATAATAAACTTAAGGTAAGAGAGGGGAAAGGAGGAATGTTTTAGCCTATATCCTTGGCTACATTCTCTTGGGCAATTTCTAAAGGATTCATTTCTCTCATTGATGTATAACAGCCTTCAAATATTACTGTTGGACACCATTTCTTGTCCATAAAAAGTCCTTTCTCTCCTTATATTTCATTTTTCCTCATAAGCTGGTTTCTCCAGCCTTAAATCTTTTGTGTTTATTTGTGATATCTTCAGTTTATTGTAGCTTTCTTGTAATAAGCCATCCGCAAGTGAAAACTGCATCTGTATGTTTTAAAATCCAGAGATCCTTCCTCTGGCACAAGGAAACTTATCCAAGTAAAGCTTATAGTTTGGTCAAGTAAAAGTGAAATGTTATTCTGCTTCTCCGTGTAAACACATTACCCTAAATACCTTTGGTAATGCTGGCATTTACGTAATTTTACCATAGAAAGAGATGTGAAGCTGAAAAGATGTTTAAACAAGAAAAAAAATGTAGAAAAATGTGTTTTCTAACTCTTTCTATAAGAATGACAAGGTGCTCTCCTCAAAGGAAGGCAGAGAGAGAGAGAAAGAGAGAGCTAACTTGAAGTCTTCAACAAAATGGATATATCTCCTTTCAAATACTGAGTTATTAAGAATATTGCTGGTAATTAGAGAAGGTATTATGGTTGTTCCACTGAATGATAAAGTAATGTAAATACAAAAAAGTTAGTTCATATGCAGTGTTTTCCTTGATAACTTCCTCAGCTGAGGACGGGAAGAAAGAAATCCAGCTCTAGTAGCTGACTCTGTCTGTCTCTGAGCAGTTGAGCAGTTTTATTCGGTTTTGACCTCCAGGTGGCAACCACGCCAAGCCTTGTGACTAGCAGTGCAGCTACAACCCTGACTGTCAACCCCGTGCTCCCTCTGGCCAGTCCTGCTGTAACTAGTCTGTCAGTCACAGGTAAGGGCTGATTTCTCCTGACACTACATCAACCTCTATCATTTTTCCCTTTTTATTCTTAAAAATATCATTCCGCGTTGGTCGCTGGTATCCCAGAACATTCTTGTCGTTGTTCCTTGTTGTTCTGCTCGGAAACTTTTGTCTTTGTGACCAGTGAGTTGACTTTTCTGGGGATAAAATCACAGGTGATGCCGAAATGAAATACTCTGTATTCCATTGCTGGCTCCTAGAGCTCCTCAGCCTTCTGCTGGGAAGTGTCACTTCATTGTAGTCCAAGCTTTTCATTTGAACCCCTGGTGCTTCCTGGTACTACAGAAATGTGTGTTTGTGCCTCTCTCAGTTGGGTGTGCAGCTCTGTTCAGGTGGGCAGGGGTTTCTTTTTAGCCATATCTGTGTTTTGTACTGATCTAACCAGGCTCAATCTTCCAGGCACAACAGAAACCACCTCTAACAACACGGCAACAGTGATTTCAACAGCACCTCCAGCTTCTTCAGCAGTGACATCACCCTCCCTGAGTCCTTCCCCTTCTGCCTCAGCCTCCACTTCAGAGGCATCCAGTGCCAGTGAGACCAGCACAACACAGACAACCTCCACTCCCTTGTCCTCCCCTCTTGGGACCAGCCAGGTGATGGTAACGGCATCAGGGTTGCAAACAGCGGCGGCAGCTGCGTTACAAGGAGCTGCACAGTTGCCTGCAAATGCAAGTCTTGCTGCCATGGCTGCTGCAGCAGGACTAAACCCAGGCTTGATGGCATCCTCGCAGTTTGCAGCTGGGTAAGGATGAATTTTGCACGCCCCTTCTTGGTGAGGTGAACAGAAGAGGGAAGGAGGATTCTTGGGATAAATTGGTGTTATGTATCACTGTTTTCATGGTGATTCTAGTGCCATTTATCTCGAGTTCTGAAGGTTTACTCATAGGTGGTAATTTGCCATTCCCATCAATGTACACAAATGTTGTGTTCACTTTGAAGGTGAAAAAGCTGCGTTGCAACAACATTGTTATTTGATAAGTCTTTCATCCACTGCAGAGCTTAAGAGCTGCAACTTACAACTGAATCATAGAATCTCTCCAACTAATTGTAAAATGGAGAGAGTGCCTAGACCCACTTCACCCCTCTGTATTCATTTCTCCATCATGAGCAAGGAATTGTAAAAGATGCACGATTGTTGGAGTTGTAGGTTTTAAAATGTTGCTCAGACAGATGACTCTTGGTCTCTTTAATTCCTCTTTGTTTACAGATTTCTTATCTCAATTTGGGAGAGGATGATAGCTCTCTAACAAGAGACACTTTCCCTAAAATATTCTACAAAAATATTTTGCAGCGACAACCAATGCAAGTCATGTATTTCCAGTGCCCGTACTTGTCACTAACCACTCATGGAGGGAAAACTAAAATCAACTAAAAATAGTCCTTAGTCTCTGGTCTTTCTTTCATCCCCCTTTTTTTTTTTTATTTTAAATATGATTATGTATTTATGAACAGTGACAACCTTTCCTAAAAAGTAACACTCTTTCCCTTTTCCCCTTCTTCTGTGATCTTGCTTCCTGCAGAGGTGCCTTACTCAGTCTCAATCCAGGGACATTAGGTGGTGCTCTCAGCCCAGCCCTGATGAGCAACAGTACACTGGCAACTATTCAAGGTCAGTAGTGTTCCTATTAATGCATCTCTGTCATACAGCTTCAGTTTACAGGCTTTGTTTTTCTGTGCCAAAGAAGAACACTGACTTCTCAGCACTGGACATAAATTTTATAGGAGTTGAGGTCTTACAAAATTTAAATGTGTATCACAGAGATAAGAGCAGGTGCAACTACAGAAAGGAATCAGATGTGTATGATCTTAGGGTGATTTACAGGAGGCACTTAAGATATTGAATGTGTTCTAGAATTTATTTTGTTCTCCTCCCCTCGTTGGCCTGTATCTCTAGCAGGTTAGAGATTTGCTTTTTATAGCTCTTCTCTAGTCTGCTTGAGCAGAATTGCACCATTCTGAGGTCTGTTAGGAGGGCAGTTCTCAGCAAGTCTTGATCCTGAATTCTTGTCCTCTTATGTGTTTAAAAAGAACCTACAACAAAGATCCTGCCTCCTAAAGTCCTTATGGAGAACTTTAAATACATAAATCCTCGTTTAGAAGAGTAAAAATTTATTTTGTGAGTGCCAGACGTGGCCAGAAATTACCACTGACTTCAGCAAGAGTTGTTCTCAGTTCATGGTCTATCATAGTACAAGAGGTCTAGCTAACCTGTCTGTTCAAATATCCCCCAAACTAGCTGAACAAATCTTGTTTGCAGGTTACAAGAAAGAACCATTTCGTAAAGCGTCAGAGATAAATTTAGGAGATCATAATCTAAGGCAGACTGAACACTAGACAGGTGAGAGTAAGTTGCAACAGTGGTTGGTTATATGTCAACATTCAAAATGTTACAGTCAAGGTTACATGACCTTCTTCTTCTTCTGATAGCTGTCATTTCACAGGAACACTCATCTCAACCCTTTCAACCAGTGCAAGCTGGTCAATGTACAGGCTCTCTTTGACAGGAAACATAGATCACTGTTGTGCTTAAAGGTCTGAAGAAAGGCTCAATGGGGTTAGCCTAGGAGCAAACAACAGAGGCATTTTAGTATCTGCAAGGTCTTGTCTGATTGTTATTTAAAAAATTAACAACCTATGATGAGACAGCTGTCGTTAGTGGTGCAGAGAGCAAAGGCATCAGAGAAAGGAAAATGCAGAGCCCCCTTGCTTTTAGGCCCATTTTGCATTGTTGCTTACTGCTAATGTTATCTCCTCCCTGCTCGATTTTTCCCTTTTTTTTAGCTCTTGCATCTGGTGGCTCTCTTCCAATAACATCACTGGATGCAACTGGAAACTTGGTGTTTGCCAATGCTGGAGGTACCCCTAACATCGTAACTGCCCCTCTGTTCCTGAACCCTCAGAACCTTTCTCTGCTCACCAGCAACCCAGTTAGCTTGGTCTCTGCAGCTGCAGCCTCCGCAGGGGCCTCTGGACCAGTCGCCAGCCTTCACGCCACCTCCACCTCAGCCGAGTCCATCCAGAACTCTCTCCTCACGGTGGCCTCTGGGAGCGGGGCCACGTCCACCACCACTACTGCCTCCAAGGCACAGTGAGCCGGGCTGAGCTGTGCTGCCAGCAGCCTGTTTCACTGTGCGGTGGGATTGGCTGCCAGCAGGGTTTATAAACTGAAAATGCGATGGGCATCCTCTCACCGTGTTGCTGGGGACGAGAGAGAGAGAGAGAGAGAGAGAGAGAGAGAGAGAGAGAAGGAAAAAACAAACAAACAAAAAAAAGAAAAATAATAAAAAAAAAAAAGCGAAACAGGAAGGATTTAAAGCTGGGACAGACATTTGCCTAATTTTATAATAAACACTGTCTTTTCAGGATCGCTTCATGGATCGGAGAACTTTCTAACCAAAAATGTAAAAAAACAAAAAAACAAAAAAAAAAAACCACAAAAAAACAAAAAACCACAAAAACACAAAAAAAGTGAAAGGACTACTTATCATTTCCAGCAGTCACAATGACAAGTTAAGGTGGGTTATCAGTTCAAACATAGGAAGGGGATTTCTTGGTTCTTTTTGGTCTAAATATCTTTCTTTTTTAATTATCATTTTATAGGTCTGTTGTACAGGCCATTATGTCATACAAGGTGTTTATAATCGTATCAATCATGTTGGGGGTTCCTTTCTTAACTGGTACAATTTAGGCAGGCCTGTATTACTGGTGTATCTCTATTATTATTATTATGATTATTATTATTATTATTTTTATATATATAGTTTGGACGCGTTTGTCTTTGCTCCTGGATTATTTTCAGCGAGCTCCCACACCACGAGGGGGAGGGTGGGGGAGGGGGTGGAGAGGAAGAATGGAGCACAAATAGACTTTCTGTCCTGATCTTCTGGGAACGTTCTGAACAGTTTCCTCATCCTTGAATTTGTCTAATGCCTACTCGTAGGGGTCAGAAGGATTTACGTTCATCGTTTGTGCAGGAGGCTCAGTGTAGCAGCAGAGATCGTTGTGTGCAAACTTCCAGGCTGGTCTCTGCTCTTCAAGCAGAGGTAGGAATTAGTTCCGAGCTGCAGTTCTCTCAATTATTAGGGTAAAAAGGCCAAATTCTGCTCTGAGCTTTGTGTGCTTGGCTCCTTTTGCTTCAGAGAGCGGGATGTGACCTCCCGAGTGCAGGTCGTGTGACGACGTAGCGATGGCTCTTCTGTTCCAGTGATTTCCTTTGGCTGTGCAAGAGCACACACAAAAGTTTAAAAAAAGTCAGATTACCCAGGCTAATTGGCAGTATGTAAAGCAGCATTTACAATCCTAAATTCCCACCAGGTGAGTTGGCACGGGATTTCAAAAGGTCGGATTCTCCCCGTTCATAGCAATATTCCTGTTCCGATGCTTCCAACGTCGTATTTAGGAAAAATTGTCCCGTAAAGGAGCGCTTCTGGCTGCCAAACACAGAAGCCAAGAATGTGGGAGCAGAAGTTGCCGTTGTTGATGCCAGCACAGCTCTGGGGCTTTGCACACAGCCGAGTCATCTCACGTGGTCTCTGAGCTGCGGCGCCGCTCGCTGAGTAAAACCGGGAATAAGCGTCTCTGAGCGGCACGTCGGGGCTTGCCTGTCACTGTCACTGCCTTTGCAAGGTCGGTTCTGATCCGTGTAGCAAAGGGATGTTTTTGTGGATGAGGAAGAGGTAATGAACTCCACAGAAGTTAGAGCCGTATATTCTTAAGTATATACAATCCGGGATCTGAACCAAAAAAAACAAAAAAAGATTTTTCAAAAGAGAAGACTGGATCACTGCAATGCAGTTCACTTGGAACTTTCCATTCCTGATGGATTTAAAGGTTTCTGCCATGTGTATAAAACTAAATTACTTTTAGCTAGTGAGGATATTAGAAGAGTCCCTTTCCCACCCACCCCCCTTTCTTTTGTCACCAGAGTGTCCTAAAATAATGAGCTGATGCAGCTATATTCATTATGTTGATGATTCAGGGGGATCCTGGAGCTTCTCATCCAAGATCCGGAAGGCAGCAACTTTAAATTCTGCATATGCTTTGGTTTGTGACCTGAGCATGTGGGATTTGTGTTTGCACTCAAGTGGCAGAACCCCTTATCTCTCCCCCCACCGCCATGGTTTTGCTCTGTTCATCTCTAACTCTCCACCTTCCTGTTTTACTGATATTTAAACCAATTACCCCTAAAACTTCAAAACTAGTGAACTGCAAGCAGGGAAACTAACAAATGTCCGTCCACCGTTTCTTATGTGTTTTTGATTTTTTTATGTTTTATTTTTTTAAAACTAAGCTTGAACCAAAGTCAATTTCTAGCAAGCTGCTGTACTAATGGACTAGTTTGTATAAGTGCAGTTCAGATGCAGAGAGGCGATAGATGCTACTGACAATTTCTTTTTCATTTGTCTTTTGTTTTTATTAATTTTATATAAAAGTTGCTGCTTGTTTTTAATCTTTTTTTTTTTTTTTGGTTGGTAATTTGTGTTATCCTTGGGGCAGACTCTTAACTTGATTTTGTTTTCTTTTATTTGATGTGTAAATAGAATGGCGATGTCAGAGGATTGTTAATCCAACAGGTCCCACCTTTATCCCCCCCAGTGTGGATGAATCTAAGTGTTTTTTATGTGTCTCTGTGTCTTCAGGCTGTGTGGGAGACTTTTAGGGCTATGAATAATACTGCAAAAGTGGAAATGGCCCACAGTAATGTCTTCAGAGCAGTAACAGATATAGCTGGGTGAGCTTCAGGGAGGCAGGGGAAAAGTAGAAGAGGAGATGCTGGTACCCACTATGTTGCCTGGAGGCCATAGCATGGACTATAGTTTCTACCAAAGGAATGCCAAGTCCTTGGGACTTGTCTTCAGTGAAGTAAGAGGATGGGGAAAACTGCAGCTATAGCGTTGGTTCCTGGCTCTGAAAGTTCCTGCTTACTTCCAATGCCTGTGCAAAAGTACAATTTATCAGGAAGCTTTTTTTGTTAAAGGGAGGATACTCCTGGTCTTTTCTCCAGTGTATCCTCTTCTCCCTAAGGGTTTTGTGGTGGGGTGGGGGGTCATGGTCCTTGCATATATCTAGGAAACACAAAGAAAGGTGGGCCTTAAATCAGTGGAAAATCCTCTCTCCAAAGTTCAAAGAGACTGTGCCATTAGCTGTCTGAATGAGTTTTCATGTCCCATTCTTGCTGGTTTGTGGTTGGGAGAGGGTCTTGTTGAGTACATATCTGGAACACTAATGCAGCTTGGATGGTTTATTTATTATAAAAATCTGCTTTTTTTCCTGACTACCTTTGCATTGGTCACATGGCTTTGGTGTGAGCACCTTATACCCCCTTACCCTCCTCCTCTCTACCCCATCACCCTCTCTGGGGCCCAGATTCCAGGGAATTTCTTAGCAAGTCTTTTTCTGAGAGAAACTGGAAACTCAGTAACCACATATCCAAGAAAGAGCCTGGTTTTGCTTGCAAAAGCTGACATATTACCCAAACAGCACATATCCCATGGCATCCATTGCCAGTGTGCTCTGATTCATTGTCCTAAAACATCCCTGTGACTGACTGACTGTTGTTCCTGGAGCCTGCTTTTTGTCCCTATCAGTGTTTTTCCTTGTGGATTCTGGCTACCTCTGGCGTTTTGGTGAAATATGGAAATCAGATTGGCAGGGAATGTACATCTGCCTAGTTAGAGCATATGTGTTCCTTCAGAGCATGAAAATATGAGATCACGTACTATAACTTAGCAGAAGTTTCCTTTTAAATCATAATCATGCTGGCAGCAGAAATTGATGCCTCTGAAAAGAAACAATAACAGTTGTATACAAGGCCCAGTAAATATGATCAGAAGGAATTTGATAGTGTTGTTGGAAAAGGATAATAGCATCTCTTTTTCAGAGCTCCATGTCCCTGTATTTAAAGGTGAGAGGGTTGCTTTTCATAGTCACAATCATGTCACGGGACACGTGCAGGAAAAGAGAAGGTGAAAAACTCTCTCGTTACGGATGAGAACAGTTAGCTCAGAAAGCAAAACATTTACAGAGGCACAAATGCAGAAGGTCAAGAATAATTTAGAAAATGGCTTCGGGAGGAGGTGTAGCCTGGTGATGACATTTTTTTCTGATGTTAAGAAAAACATGTTTTGCTTTAGCACACTTTGGCTTTAGCACACTTGATCTCCTGAGAACACAATAGTCACCACAGAATGATTTATGAACAACCCATAGAAAGTACACAGAGATGTGGCTGCTTACAGTAGTTACATCTGTGTGTTTAAACCTCCTTAAGAGGATTTATTTTGTTTCTGAGTTACTGTACAGTATATGTTAGTCTAAGTACATTTTTATCATGTTACTCTGAGATGGTGTGTATGTACATATACACTTCTCTTGGAACTATGACCTAATGTTTAAATGCCACTGTGTTGACACATTTCTGCAATCGAGTTAGTAAAGGATGCAGGAGTGTTAATTCCCTAACTCTGTCCACATTCCTGTAAAGTAACATTCTTTAAAACAGAAATTCCCTTTTTTTTTTGTTACAAGCGGAGCAGCACAACCGTTACAGCTGGAATCATATCACAGATATTAAACCTAAAACGACATCTGAATTAACTTAAATATTAATATTTTCTTAGATAAAGGTTTACTATACAAAATGATCTTAGAGAAACAAGTAGCTTCTCATGATCATTAGAGTGCTTTAGGACAGACATCTGCTCTGAGCTTTCAATGATACTTGTTTTCCAACTGGAAGCTTAAAATTTCGATCTATTTATTGCCGTGTTAACTTGATGAAGAATCACTGTTCCCTATTCATGTTCTGCTCGAAATGGTTAAAGCATGTTTATCCCCAGGGCCTGGGTATCCCTGTTGGATGTACACCTGACTGTTGTCCAGGGTGGAGTGTTACCAAAGGAGTAAGCTGGCCTGCTGCCCCCACTGTGTTCTCACACAGCCAACTCAAATTCCTTTTTATTTTTGCAACCAGTACATCTTACCTGTCCCTCCCAAAGTACTATAGCAATACAGAATTCAAGATACCTGCCTTGCACAAGTTCTAACCTTTTCAGTCATTGAACCTCCTGTTGCTGCTTGTGAGTTTTTCCTCTTCTTTCCGGCAGGGAAGTCTCCTAAAATACTTCAAAGATATTTGACGGAGGAGGATTTGTGGAAAAGTTGCTGGGTCATGGTTTGCCGTTTCTTAAAATGTTCATATCTCTGTGATCTGAAAGGTACCTGGTTCCCTCTGTGTCAGTGCAAGCAGTTTCAGTGCTTTTGGAATGATGAAAAGCAGTTCCCCTGCTTGCATATCTTCACACATGAACACACGAAGTAACACATGGAAAAAAAACTTGGTATTTTTTTCAGCTTATCTATTTTTATTGGATCTGTCTGCCACTTCTCCCAGGATAGTCCTTTTACCCCCATGGGATGCTGTTAGGAAGACTGCACTGTGATTAGAAATAGTTTCACTGTGGGAGAAAAGACATCTTTTAGTCAAGTAGACAAATAAGGTCAGCATGCAGAACGTATCAGGTACTTCTTTTCTGACCGAATTCCTAAACCCAGAGCAACTACTGAGCTTTGTCTCGGGGCTGCTTTTAACTCCGTCAGTGATACCCTGCTAAGAACCGTCCATAACTGGAATAATCTGGGCCCCCTTCCCTCCTCCCTTCTCCCTCCGTGTCCCTTCCCCATCTTCCCTCAGCAAAAGGTAGCACCATACAGCTCTGAGAACAATACTTGTGGGTAGCAGCTGGCTTCTGGCACCTTCATAAAATACCTCAGCATAGCTTAGCATTGTCGCAGAACTGGTTTTAAACTGAAAAAAATCAGAAGAGAAAAGCAAACTTTATAAATAGTGGAGATAATTCTAGCTGTAGAGTTTAGTTGAACTGATGTTTATTATGATTGATAAACATGATTATGCTGTATGTATTTGAGATCCTGTTTATAGGTTACAACTTTATAGGGTCGGGTGGGGGTGGGTGGATGTTGGGGGCAGAGAAGGGGGGTTTGACTGTGTTAGAAGGAAAATGTTTGCTCATGAATTTTTTTCCTTGTATCTGTCTTGCCAAAGGAAACATTTTGTCGCTCCTGGGTTTGGGATTGTTGTTTGGTTGGTTTATCTGTGGTCTAATCTGCAGCACAGCACGTGGTGGCATGCAGGTTACTGATGGGGTTGCTGTTCAGGGTCCTTTCGAGTGTGCGCACACTTCCCTCCCTCTTGGCCTTTCCTTGCCCTTCGCTGGGATCTAAAGATGAGGCAACACGTACCTGGGAGGCTCGGGGGAAAGGAGATGGCTGTACTGGGTTAGAGTCAACCTCAGTGGTGTAAATCCGTTCCAGTTGAGTTGCTCCAGAGCTGAACTGGGTCCGTTGTGTTTAACTTCGGGAAGGGACAAGAATGGTTGTCGCATCTTAATCTTATCTGGGAGAGCAAAAGTGAAACAGGTTCCTTTTATCCCCCTTGTCTTGTTACTGAATGTAGGGCTTGTAGTGCTTGATAATAGGTGGAAAACTTTTTAAACACTTCCTTTTCTAATAGCAATGCTAATCCTGTCTAGACCAAAAACTATGAAAGAAAAAACCAAACTGAGAGGTGAAAGCTAACCTACTCCTAACACCTGGCTGGTCTGCCTGAAAGGGTTGAAATACTGTGAGACGGTTGTGGGAGAGGAGCTTTGAGGTGTTGTTGGCGAGGGAGTGGGTCGTTCTCCTGGCCTATGTCTTGGTGTTGCGCTGGGAGTAGCAGAAGAGCGAGTGGTTGTTGCCTTGGGAAGGGCGTCACAGCCCACTCCGACCGGACTCCAAGGCTCCCTTCCCGTTTCCCTTCCAGGCTGATGGAGCAGGGGAAGAGGGGAGGGGTGTGCGTGGGTGTGTGTGCGAGTGCGTGTGTGCGCCTGGCTGTGTGCGGTGATCCAGAGAGGTGGGTTTCTAAAGGAGCTCAACTCCACTGGGGCGGGAGAATTCCCAGTGGCCTCGTAGGGAACCAAAGGCACTGATAAGTTGTCAGCTCTGCTGTTCTCAGAGCGGGTAAGAGGAGAAGCTGGGTGGGGGTTTTTTGAGCTTTGGGTCAGTGTCCCTTTCTCTAAGGACCTCATCTCTTTCGGGTACTCCCACCTTTTCTGCACAGAGTTGCTTTGGCTCTGTGAAGACAAACAGTATGTGGGGTTTGCCCAGTGCTGCAGGTCTTAGGCTGATGTTGGGATACAGTCAGGGAAAACTGTTTCTTTCCTTCAAATGTGGAAGCAGTGTAGTCCAAGGTCAGAGTCTGTTCAACAGCTTTTGCATATGGTCTTTCTCTTAAGGGAGGGACCTTGAAGACTCCTTTCTTTGCTCCCCAAAGCAGCCTTGTACATGTTCATGTATTGTGCTATTATTGGGCTGAGCTGTTTTATCAGTGAACTTGGTGAGCTCTTGTGAAGAAAGGGAGGGAGGAAGGGGGAGAGGCGAGTTGTCCAGCTACTCTTCCTCCGGACACCAATCGGGTTGCAGAACTTCACTGAAAGCTTTACTAATAGAATTGTTGTTCTGACATTATGTAAAAGTGGTATTAATATTGTGTGACTTTTCAAAGAGCTAGTTAGATTTATAGATAGGTAATAGGGATATTGAAGAAATGACTTCTCAAAGAAAAGAGCACTTGGAACAAAAGAAGTGGAAAACAAGGTGTGCTTTATGGAAAACAAATCTGAGGAAGGAAATGAAACAGCTTGTGGGAGGCGAGGGAAGATGATACCCTTTGGCGTTCCTTAGTGCTGCTGAGGCTCAGCCCCAGAACTGGAACAATACCCCCTCTGCCTTATTTCATCTCTCTACCAAACAGGACATTGTCAAGTAGCTCAGACCAAAATGCTGATCTGTCTTAAATCTGTGTTGGTCTGCTGGTGAATATTCTCCGGCAGAGCTTTACATAATACCGTAAGATACTTAATTTATCACGTTAGTTTCCCCTTTCCTCCCAAAATTGTCTTATCTGTTGTAGGCCCCACTTCAGGATTCACACTGCCTTTGCTGAATTTTGTAGCAGCAGCTACTGAAGCCCCATTCCCTGAATGTCGTAACTTTGTGCGCGTTCAAAGCCGGCACGTTGAGGTGCTTTAAAGACCTGAAATTATTGAACAGTAGGAATCCTGAGACCTCGGGAATGGCACGCCAAGGGGCAAATCGTGGAGATCGCACAACCCCCTTGGGAAACAATTTAGGAACAAGAGCACCCGTGACGGTGTCCTGAGAACAAGGCAGTTGAGACAAAACCTTTAGTTCTTCCCCCGTTCACTCTGCGTGTGTCGGCCTCTGTGACCCCGGTGCTCCCTGCACCTGAGCGAGTCCGAGGGGGAAACGCAAAGCGAAAGACTTGGAGATCAGGGCCGCTCCCCGCGAGTTCCCGGGGGGCCGGACTGCGCCTCCCTGCGAGCCGGGGAAGGGAAGGGACCGCTGCAGAGCCCCCCTCGGGTGGCTTGGCGAGGGCTGGAGCAGCACTGGGCCCCTGGGGCGCCTCGTGTGCCGGCGGTCCTTGGGAAGGACCTGGGCAGGAGCTTCTGCGTCCCCGCCAGTGCTGTTGTTCCATTTCCTTCCTCTGTGGTAGTGTCTAAGGCTAGGTGTGAGTAGGTGTGGGGTGTTTATCCGCCACAGGTACAGGAGCTGTCGTATACCTCATTTCTAACTCGTAACTGAGTAACTTGCTTTAACTTTCTCCAAACCCCACAGAGTTGCCAAGTCTGCCCTTCCTCCTTTGATTAACACTGAACTCTGGCCTATAGCACCCCGTGACCTGCAACCTGGGGAGGTGACCCCCTAACGCCTCTGAATGTCGCTGCTTAAAAGCTACTGCAAAGTGAGGGCAAATTGCAATCTTATCTTATTTCCTTTGGTTACAAGGGGTCCTCTTGATTAGTCTGTGAATATCCACCCCCTCTCCTCCTCTCTCTGGGGAAAAGGGCCACCCCGCGCTGCCTTTTCCCACCCCGGGGCCACACTGAACTCCAGGGCCCCGAGGCACTCTCAGCCCAGTGCTGCGTACATGCTACTCACTTTTTAACATGACCAAAAAAAAAAAAAAAAAAACAAAAACAAAGGAAAAAAAAATAGAAATCTCCAAATATTTAATTTTCTTCTTTATTATTTGACAATCCTGTATCCCTTCCCCCACTCCCCAACCTGGCCAGAAGCTGCATCCTTAACCCGGTCCATCTTTATTTGAATGTAGTTCCCCTACCCCCATGGGAAAGAGAAGCTTTGTCAGGTCACGGTGGCTGCTATAAGTCGGGAGGGGGCGGTTTCTTTGTTTTGTTTTGTTCTTTTAAAATTTCCAGCCAAAACCAAAGATTTCCTAATGATTGTATAAACTCAAAACAAACAAACAAACCAAAGACAAAGGGCGTCTTCAGCACCAAGCCCATCTGTGAGGCCGGTCTGGCCAGGGCAAGGGTCTCTGCCAGCCCGGGGCTCCGAAACACCCCAGGAAGAAATTCCCTGCTCCAGGGTGAAATCTGGGGCGCAGGCCCTGGGAGGGGGCGGCCCGGGGGGGGGCGGGCTTCGCAGGTGGGTTGAGGAGCTGAAGACTTGGGTGCAGGATTGGCTGCTCTGCTGGGTGCTTTAACCCTCTGGGGGCTGGGTGATGTTGATTAATACACGCTGAGGTGCACTTCTGAGCTTCCCCCCCCCCTTCACTGCTTGGAAGAGGCTGTCCTGTTGTGAGAAATCCCTGAAAGAAGAAGAAGCAGCTTTTCATTTCTCCTCTAGTTCCTTTTTTCTAGATTTCTTTTTATTTTTGCAGCACCACTGTGCAACTATGCATTGTATTTCTCAACCTTTTATGCTAGGTAGATGCCTGTGACTTTTTAACTTTTGGGGGGGGATTGCAAATGGAGGAACTTTTTACATGGATCTTTTTAATCTCAGTTGATTGGGGGGTGTTTGGTTCTAGGGTCATACAAGCTCTATCCCAAAGCAAAATCCAAATGTTAATATTATTAGCCTGATGCAGATACCAAAGATAATTTCTTTCCTGCAGAACCTTAGACTTGTGTATTAAGTACGATTACCCAGCACTTGCATTAGTCTAACCTCAGTAATTCCAAAGCTTAGATGTATATTTTGGTATATTTCTGGGATATTAAAAAATTGTCGTTTAAATTCTTGTTTGTTTCAGTGTAATGCTCTTAAAGTCATAGCATGGAGATAACTGAACTTGTCCTATTCTTAGTAGTTTGAAATAATAGTATTTTTGTATGTTTTGGGTGTGTCTATGTATGTATTAACATAACAGTTTTCACTGCCTAGGTGTTCATAAATAATAAAAAGAAAAAAAACCAACTGCAAAGGGTTTTTAAACTGTACATAATATTCCATGAGGAATTTCCACCAGACCGCCAATTTGGATTGCATTTTCACTGATGGCCGCTCCCAACTGGGATTCTTTCTTTGTTTTTAAAGAGACAGCATGTTCTTTTTTTTTTCCCCCCATTGACCTGAGGTTCTTTCTCAGTGTAAAGGGGTTTTCACTGTTTTTAAGGGATGGGCCAAAGAGGAAGTTGCTTAAATTTTATTTAAAAAAAAATAAAATATTTAACATGTTAGTTTGAAAAGTACCCCTTTGTATGAAGAATTGAGAGTGGAAAACCAAGCCCTTTCTTCTAAATCTGGTTATAGTTTCCAAAGAGATGAAGATTTGTGAATGTCTGGAGCATCTGGGCAGTCCCTTTTTGCTTTTTTTTTTTCCCCTAAATAAGGCAAGTTTTCGGTCCTAATGGTTTCACTGCTCTGTGCAGCTGCCTGCTTACACTGGCTGGGAGGTTGTTTTTTTTTCTCTTGCCCTTCCTCATACACTGCATTTATATACACTTGAGGTCAGCAGAACACTTGAAATCAAGGGCCATGTGGGAGTACCCTACCCAAACCCAACCCAAGCTTTTCTTGAGACTGAAATGTGAGAGTCCCACACATTTCAAAACCTTGCTGATCACACTAAGGGTGAGGAGGAAGGCGAAATGCTGTCTCTTTAAAGATGTCCTTTATAATTATTATTATTATTATTATTATATTATTATTATTATTTTCCCAGTGGTTGCCTACAGATAGCTGTGGGCATTGAGAGATTGTGTAGATTACAGTAAATCAGAATGAAAAGGTAGATTTTGTGTAGATGCATTTGTCTGCTGTAATTTTTTATATATATTAAACTTACTGTAATTGTACAGTTAATTTCTGTTGTAAACATCATTAAACCATTTTCCAAGTGTTTTAACATGTATGCACTTGTTTGTAGTTTTTGAATGTACTGGGGGAGGTGGATTCCCCTTCCCCCCCATGGATCACAGTGGGCCAGAAGATTGGTCCTTCGTGCCCTTTGTCTCAAAGTGGAGGAGACAGAACAGGTTTTTTGCACTCTGCTTGAAGCTTTTCTGCTACTTCTCTTATTTATCAGCTCCTCTCCTAAAAGCAGAAACATCTCCAGTTGCTTCCTGAAGGCAAAGAGGAGACTCAGCTCACACCTATGGCGAGTGTCCCTGAAACAAGTGTTGGATGCTTTTGAGTCAAGATACCCATTTATTTATATATATATATATATATATATATAAAGAGCATAAAGGTGATATTTTTTTCCCCTAGGGAATTTCATTCCTATTGTTTAGTCGTTGGTATTTTATGGCTGCCAGAACTTGTGATTTCTACATCTTGCAGATAGGGTTGTGATTATTTAAAAAGAGAAAACTGTTTTCAGTACTGTTTGTTCTTGCATTGGTGTTTTGTAGTAGTAACTTTACTGTAATTTTCAGGTCAGCTGGCTGAGGTATGACCCACTTCTCTCAGATTTTTCTTGTCATTGCAGAAGAACAGTAAGGGATCTAGGAATTTGGGTTTTTTTTTCCAAGAAATACTCGTTACCATCTCTCAGTTTACTTTTTTTTTGCTCTAATTTATTGGAAATATTCTTTAGAAGCTACAAGCACCTACTGCAGGTACAGTTTTACTGCTGAAGATGTAAAACAACCTTGTCACTTGCACAGCAGCAACTTCAAAAAGTTTTTCTGCTGCTAACCCACCCAGTCCCTGAAAAGAAGACGAGACTTCATCCAGGCAGAACTTTTGTTCCCACAGTCTTGCTTTAGCTCTGCTTCTTCTGTGAAGACTGACAAAATGAGCTGGTCAGCTCCTGACCTGAGGTAAAACAGGATTTGTTTTGCTGGGCTGTTTTTGTCCTTGGCTGAGTTCTTGCAGGTGTCATTGTGCAGCCTTTTAAGTCACAGGCAAAACTGAGGTTGCAGCAGCAGGAGGTGAGTGTCCCTTTTATACTTGGGCTTGGGGCATTTTTCCAAAACCCCATCCCGCTGCTCAGGATGTGTTTAGAAGCTCCTGTTGGAATATTGTCCTCCTCAGCCTCCCTGGGAGATGATGCTGCTGGGTGCAGGTCGGTTCAGCCGGGCTGAACCTGGCAGGTCACGAGCTCAGGCCCTTCTCACAGCTGTTCCCTGCACACACAGGGCTGCCACTGCCTTTATTAATTCATCAAAAGCACATTGCATTATTGACCTAGAACATCTTAGGAATCACACCTGCATCTTTTAGAGGTAACCTGATGATAGACTGGTCTGGAAACTGGATTTACGTTGGCTTTTATACCGTTTCTGTCGCCCAGAAGTGATATATGGGAGTCCATTCTCCTTGTTTTCATTGTAACAGGGGTATCATCTTCTGCCTTTTGAGAAGTCTCTCCTGCAGATTACCTGGCTCATATTTAGCTCCAAGTGCTGGCTGAGTGGCAGTGCCATTGCTTGATCTTTTCTGGGAGCTCACTGCTCATTTTCTTCATGTTGAAATGTTGCCAGTCAGCCTCTGTCCTGCACTACACTAACATCATGTGACTTTTTACAATTAAAGGGAAAAAAAAGTAATCTGGAGCAGTTTTGTAAAAACTGAAGCAGTTTTTTAAAGGCAAATTTAAAGTAAAAAGTGTCAGTCTTAAGATAAATTCCACAGGAAATAACTACAGCCCTATCTTCACAAGTTGTTTAAATGCAATGAAACAATAGTTACATGTCATGATACCCCTGCAAGGCAAGGAAGAGCTGTGGAAACAGCTGTGTTTGTTAGAAGGTGTGGTCTGGTCCCACAACACAAACCTTACCAAAAAAAACCCCAGAAAAACCCCAAAAAGAAAATCAGCCTAATAACCACTATTACTGGAAACAACTTTACAGATATGTACATTTTAATAGCAAAAGCTTTGCAGTTGCATGATTCAGGAGGAAAGGGAGAAGGGACTGGACAACCCCAGACACACTCCCTCTGTGCACCACCCAAAGCAGGTTATTGCACAGAGAAAACACGCAGTGCTTGTGTGGGATGAAAAAGGCTTCCCCTCCTCTCCCCCCCAGAGCCTGTGGGCATCTCTCCTTTTTGCCCATCCCCTCTGTGACTCCCACTTAGCGGGGGGGCAAAGCCTGCATTTGAAGAGCGTCGTAAGTGTCCTTGGTGGCTGCGCTGAGTCCCTGAAAAAGAGAAAAACAGGTGAAGGACGAGTTCTCCCTAAAATTTACCTCAGTGCTGACTGGCCAGCCATGGGGCAACAGGGGCTCTGTAGCATAATTCTGATTTTTTTTTTTTTCCCCCGCAGAGAAAATGAGTGATTCCATAGATTTTGGACAGTGCCAGTAGCTACCTGTCACTCACTTGAAGGCAAGGTACATCCTGAATGACTGTTATGAACATATGAAGTACAGCAGCTCATCCTAACTGGTTATGAAGATTAGAGTGCATTTTATTTGCATATTATTAAGACCTAACTGATGCTGGAGTGAAGTAGGGTAACAAAATGAAGACATCAAATCGTGAACTTTGTTCTCTGGACTTCTCTTTGATTTGGAAAGGAAGTCAGATGCAACTCTAGGTAAGTAAGTTGGCAGCAAAGCTTCAGATGGCTGTGAACCCTGGGAAGCATCCCCTCACATCCCCTCCTGCCACTCCAGGAGTCCTTTTCCTGCCAGCCTGCTCTGGTGAGTCAGCTGTGACCTGTGTGTTACAGATCCCTGTGGCAGCAATGGGAACAGCTGCTCCAAGAGCAAGGCAGTAGAAGATGTAGCAGAGTTGCAGGTCAGCCCAGGAGCCTTCCAGAGCAGAGGGAACTGGGGCTTCCAACAGACAGGATCTACTGAGGCACCTGGTGCCTGCTTGTAAAACTTCCAGCTACCCTTCACTTCCCTGCTATGAATATTTAGTGGTGTACTGAGAACACTGGGAGGCTGGTGCTTCTTATCAGGCTCCTGTGATATCTCAGTAGAGCTGGGCTTGAAGAAAGGTGTCTTTAGCTGCAGAATCACCATGTTACAGGAAAGCTCCCTGGCATGTGCTGCACCCGAAGAACTTTTTTGTATGTACTGTATTTTTGTCATCTTGAGACGTCAGTGGCAATGTACAGGCTTCTACAGAAAGTAAAATGCATTTTGGAACAATTATGCCTGGTGACCCAGCTAAGGCCTCACTGAGGGACTCCTTGCCCTTTGTCAGGTGTGTGCAACACTGAACCCCCTCCCAGTGCACCAAGGGACTGGAGGTGCTGAGCAGCCTGTGCTCTGTGCCATAGCGAGGGGCCCTGAACCACTGATGCCTTGAGTTACAACAGCTGCTTGGCAACCTGAAGGTTTCCATTTAAGCACTAAACAGTTTGGAGGCAGAACTCTGTGCATCGTCTGCCACAGTCAAAAGGTGCTTCTCCGAGGTGCAGGACCATGGAAATGGTTCCTACGAGGGCAGCAGGTGCGTTTGGAATGTGCAGCCACTTTATCAAAGTGCCATCAGTGTGGTCTTTGCCCTGAATCTCAGAAACTGCCCTCAGAAAGATGCTTTGAAAGCTCTGTTCCATCACATCCCACTGACAGTGCAGTTGGACATGTAACTACAGGCTACAATTAACCCATGAAGACAGATGAGGGGAGCAGCTGCTGGACGTGTTACCTACCTGGTAGACACCTTCATTGCCTTTGCCTCGCCGCCTCTGCTGCTATGGGAAAGAAAAACAAGCACAGATTAATGGGTGTTTTTCCTTATCATGCAAAAATAAAGAACCCCCTGACTTCCCCCGTCCTGTACTGAGGGTTGGCAGCTGTGCTTGGCCTGGACCTGCTCTTCACAAAAGGGAAAACACCTGCTGAGTCTGGACCAGCCCAGACATGCTGCAAGGGCTCTGAAGGAGAAAATAGGGTTGGAAGTAAAAGGAAATTATTTTGGTTTGCTGACATATTTTCCTGTCATACTGTTACAATGCTGCTATTCCTTTGATTTATCAGATGTATAGAGATTTGGAGGCATTCCTATAGACACTGACTATTTAGTATTAGACTATCAAAAACATGTGGCAAGGAGTAGTGCCTGCTACAGTTACAATTGCAGCAACCTCTTAAATGATCATATATCTAGAATGGGACACGGGTTTTGGTGTTCTCATCCCTCCAGGAACAGAAACATTCATAAAAACACAGTGCAACTTTATAGACCCATAGCTCATGAACAGAGCTTGACTATGGCAAAGGGGCATCAGAACATAAAAGGGGAGGGGATTAAATGTCAGTGTTACTTCAGCATTTCTCAGCACTAAACCTTGCTTTGAAATGCCCCTTTTTTCATGTTTCAGGAGGAAATGAAAGGTTATATATATATATATATATATATGACATTTTGACATAATATAGAACCTCTGTAGGTCAGAGCAATTTTTCATGTTGCCATAAACAAGTGTCCCCAGATGGTTTGTTTTCAACACAAGCTCCCCTCCCCCAGCAGTTTGTACACAGAGCAAAACCTGTCCATTTGCTGTAGCTGGAGATACGACTGGTGTGTACCTTCCTAAATGTTTGAGAGGGGAGCTGGGGGAAGGAGAATGTGTCCCCCGTTCCTTATCTGAAGGCAGGCCCGAGGAGGAGCTCACACGTGGTTTCCTGTGCCTGTAATGCCATCCAGGCTCAGCATGGATGTTCCCCCCATGGAGGGGGAATGGTGAACCTCCAGCTCCAAATTGCTCTGGAGGAACATGCTCAGCTACTGCGAGTTGCTGGGCCACAGACATTGCAGCACTTGACAACAGACACTCCTTCAGCTACTCCTCACCCATCTCAGGCCCTCTGCCCACTCAGCCAGGGCAGCCAGCAGAGTTTTCTGTCCAAAAGTTGGAATGTTTTCTGCTGACGTTATTCAGCGCACCCGGGGACGCTGCTGGCGTTTGTAATGCCAGTGGGACAAAGCTGCCTGATCTCCACCTGGGTTTATGGCTTTTCTAAGACCAGAGCTACGTGTCTGTCCTGCTGCTGCACTGAAATGGTTACTACAGGAAACCGCTCCCAGCTGTGCCTGTAGGTGCTGTGCAACAAGGACACTGCCCATGCAAGGGGCTGTGTGCAGCCAGGACTGCTGCTCTGTAAGGGAGCAGCAATGAAAGATTTTTCATCCTGGGAAAAATTTCACCAGGAAGGAAATTAAAACTCACCTCTCCCTTCATTCTGATTTCGCTGTATGCCTCACCCATCTTGTCCTTCTGCAGTGCCTGCAAGCAGAGAGGGGGAAAGAGTCAGCTTGTTTCTAGAAAAGCCAAGTCAACCCCTGGGTGACCACACTCCAAGCCTCTACTTCTGGGGCTGCTTTGCCTTCAAAACTTCAGTCTATTCCAGAGAAGAAGGGATAGCAGTGGGACTTGTCTGATGTGCAGGTAAATAGATGCTATATGTGATGAAATCTGTGTAGCATATCAATACCATCTCATCTCCAAACACTTGAATATATCTCTGCTCTCAGCCAAGTCATTTATCTATATGAGTACCAGACACTACAACCAAAGCTCCCCAAAGTAAAGCTTTAAGAAGCAGCATTTGTTCAGGAGACAAACCCAACCATGAGGCTCAGGCCCAGAGAAAAGGGAATTCTTCACACTGCAGGGTGAAGATTAAGAAAAAGGAGCTCTTCCTTTCTTCCTCCATCTGGGGAAGCAGTTCCCAAACACTTACAAACAAGCTGTGATTAGTGTCTGACTCAATAATGATGGAGGCCAGCCTTGGAAACAAGGCAAGAACACCCAGAAAGACCTGAGTTAAGACATGGTCATTAACATTAATGTATCAACCCTTTGGAGCACAGACCACCACATCTAGCTAAAGTCAAATCAATTAAAGAGCTTCCTAAGAGGTTCCTAAGCAGCCACTCTTAGATGCACTCGCACTTGGCCTTTGCCAGAGAGCAGTCACAGAGGCTGGAGAACAAGCACATAAAATACTGCAGCACTGATGACATGGGATAAAGGTTGGTTAGTCACTAATGGCTAACATGAAGGGATAAGCAGGTGTCTTGATCCAAATTCTTTTCCACATCTCCCCAGACAGTCAGTGTTTTTCTCTTATCACAGAGATGAGAGCAGAAATTTTCTAGCCAAAAAAAAAAAAAAAGGCTTGGGGGGGATTTTTTGTGTAAGAGGAGAAGTCTTGGAAAGCAGCTGTTAAATTTGAACCAAAGCTGAAATTGGATAGAGGGGGAAAAGGTCTCCCATGAAACAGAAACTCTTCTTTCCAACCACCCCTCCAGCGCTCTCTACTCACACTGTAGACAGTTTCCTGGGGATTCTTTCTTCTCTGCTGCAAAACAAAAGAAGAATGTTGCCCACAAGCTGCACCACCAGCATCCCCCTCCGCTTTGTAAGTGCCTGTGCATTTGCTCTATGGCACAGCTATGGCTCTGTGGACTTGCCCTGCCCATCACAGCCCATCTTGCCTCCCCCCACAAGGCTCTGTTCGGGCAACTTGTTCTCTGGAAAACTGATTTCCTTTTAATAACTGGTAAAACTTAGTTCTTCTCTGCTCAGTCCCTACCGCTGTCACCTGCGGGCAAGCCCTTACACACCGATGCAGGAGGTTTTTCCCTCCCTTTTTCCTTTGAAAGCAATGGGCTCTGTAGCAGAAACGATTGTTTGGGCCGCTGCTCCACTTCGTGGGCCCTTGTTCGGCGGCAGCACATGCAGCGAGCTCTGGTGGAACACCCACCGCTGCCTCGCCCGCTCCGCATCCGCCCCGGGCTGGGTGTCACTTCCTACCCCGGCTGGCTGCAAGAGCTCTCAGCAAAGAGACCAAAGGGCAGGGGGAGGTTTGCTCCTCTCCCCCTGCTCGCTGCCAGCTCCCCAGTTACGACGCGGATCGTGTCGTTCCCTCTCCAGGAAGGCACCTTGTGCTCAGCAAAGGCGCGGTGAGCGCCTGGGTGTCTGAACCGCGGTTACATGAGAGATGGAAGGGACCAGATTAGAGGGAAGAAGGGGCACGTGTGGGAGGAGGTTACCTGGTGTCTCCCGCCCAGCTCAGGGTCTGCACCTCGCTTCGCCCCCAGAACATCGTAGTCATCTCGGTGCCCACGAGTCAGCTTCTGAAACAAGGAAGCAAGAAGCTCGTTATCATGGACGTGATAACGAGGTAATAGATCTCAACACAGGAAAGAAAGGGAACCCAGCTTGGATCACAAGTACTGTAGCTGAGCTAGAAAGTAATTTTACTCCTTATTGCAACTGTAAACAAAAACATCTACAACTAAGCCATGGAAATGACTAACAGTGGTCTGTGCAGCACAAAAGTGCAAGCTGTTGCATCAAGAACCTTTCTTAAGTAGAAATGAGTTGAAAATCAGAGAGTGTGAGGAGGAGGGACTGACTTTCATGCTTTCTCTGCCACTGGAGAGTGAAGATCCATGAGCTTTGTTTTTCTTGCAGGGCAGTTCATCTAAATCTGCATCAAGACGCTGCAGGAATTTTATGGCCAACACAATTCTCAGCTGGGAATGGTTACCTTAGACCAGGGCAAAGGAGGGATTTCAGGTCAGCATAACACAGCTGACAGAGTGCTACTGAAAAGGTGACAGGCTACACTTAAACTGAAAAATATTACATTAGTGTTCATACATTACACAGTTAAACAGAACTCACAGCAGGATGTGGCTATGGCCAAAAGCCTGAGAAAAAAAAAAAATTAAAATCAAAAGACAACTAGACATAGCAAAACTAGCTAGTGTTTAATGCTGCCATGAGTGAGCAATTTAGTTAGGAAAGACAGGCAGGATCTTAGCTCTGTCCTCTTTCAAGTCAGGAACATACAGCCCAAATATCCATGTACCATCTGGCCAGATTGGTGACAGCAGAAGCTACCCCTGTGAGGTTTTATCTTTCCTCTTGTACAGCCTACTCATTAGCTGGATCATCCGAAGTTTTTCTAACCCACAGGCAATTCACTATTTTATAAGTGCCCAAAAAGGTCTGTCTGGGTAACAGATTTAGAAACAAAGACCAGCAGTTACTTACATTGTACGTGTCATCCTGGCCTGGTCTCAGCTGTGGTTCAGAGGCCTGGCTAAGCTGGAAGAGAGACCAAACCATGAGCAGAGAGACAGTGGCTCCCTTCAGTCCTTTCATTCTCTCTCTCCTACGAGTTACTCTCATCAGAAACAGGGCAACTCTATGGCACTGATGGGGCTACAGGCAGTACAAGCCACTGCTGCACTGGCACTTTTGTCCCCACACCAGGTTGCTCTCAGCAGTCAAGTCATTTTACTTGCACATAACACCAGTTCGCAGGTCAAGACACCTGGGTTTGTTCCCTGCATTCCCCCCCTCAGATTTTGTTCCTGCCACGGTCCTGTGCCATCAAAAGTAGCTCCACCAGGCTATAAAATCACGGCTGCAAGCCTGTGTTAAGGAAAACTGGTTGTCTGGGGTTGCTGCTGAGCATAAGCACTCCCAGCACCCAAGTCCTCCAGCAAAAGTGCTGCCTGCAGAGTTCCTGGCGTCCTGCTGGGAATCACTGCTCCCCTCAGCAGCAGCACCTGTGGTGCCATCACAGTGGCATGAGTGGTGACTAACCAGTGGGTAAAGGATTTCCCTTCTGTAGCTACTCTGGTTCAGCTGCTCACACTATTTATGGGCAGCCAATTGCTGAGCCAAACTTTCAGGTAAAAAGGTGCAGTTTTAGGGCAGTGAGAGCAGCTACTCTGTGTTCTAGTCTTTTTAAAAAAAACCCATCAAACTACATTCTGTATTGCTTTAGCCTTCTTGACTTATTATCACGTGTTAAATTTTGATTAAAAGTAATTCTCTAGCTATGTTTATATTCAGGCATAGAATCACGTTTGTGGCAATTACAAACTCCTCTTCCGTGGTTGTTTGGGTTCTATCATCTGCATCATCATGCTCATACTACCAAAGATGTCTGAATTATTGAGGCATTTTAATACATCCTTCACAAGCTTGTCATCTATCCTGAACTTTCTGTATATCCCTTTCCAGTGACAAAGTAGCAGAAAATATCCACATCACACTTGATCAGGCATTTCCAAGGTACAATATCCAGAATCTCTGATGGCACCCATAACTGTAGCATCAAAACACTCTCATATACTCTTCATCTCCATTCATGAACCTTTGGAAAGAGCTTTCCCCAGGTTGCTCAAGTGGACACCAGAAACAGAGGAAAGTTTAAAACAAACAAACAAACAAATGAAAACAAAACCAGAAAAAAAAAAAAGGAGAGAGAAAATAAAATAAAAATGTCTCATTCTAAGAGACATGCTTCCTCTCCACTCCCACTTTCCAGACCAGCCCAACTAGTTTGCACCAGCAAAGCCATCTGTGTTTGGTTAGACTGACCTTGGCTTTCACAAACAGAGCTGTCATGACGACTGCGTAGAGGAAGAGGAATCCATCCAGTAAGTAGCAGAGTCTGGGATCTGTCAGTCCAAGAACTGATGTAGCATCTGTACAAAAACATCAGATACATCAACAAACAAGGCCATTGGTACCACTCGGTGCTTGAAGGTATAAATGTGGTAGTGCTGCATAGCTCTTCTTGAAAAAGTAGCCAATATGAGGGCAACACTGTCCCTTTGCAAAGGAGATGGAATTCGGAAGATAAGAATCCTGGGATTAATCAGGTAGAAAAGGACCATGGGAAGTCCAACCCTCTCTCTAAACAGGGTGAGTTAGACCAAGGGTTGCTAACACTGCAGTTACTGCAAGAAAGCCCCACACAGAGCATCTATTTTCTGGCTTCTTTTATATTTCTGAAAAGAATCTCCTGCAGGGATTCATTACCGGTTGGGGATTCCTTTATCAACTAACACTTGAGTGTGTGTGAGAAAATAACATCTGTTTGGAAAAAAGTTGTATGGAAGAGCTTCTTAGGAAAAAAGATTTGTGTTAAATGTAAAGAGAGACTGACACTATCGTATTCAGTGGGAGACTCAGGCTGAAATCACTACTCTGCTTTATTTAGAAGATCTCCTACTACCCTAATTGAGATCTTGATGTTCATTTACTCATCCATTTTGCATATATTTATATGTCAAAACAGTAACACTGTTGGGTTTTAGCAGCTAAATCTGAGGAAACTGCCCATGTATCAGTTTGTAAACATGTAGCAAGTTCACAAAGTATAGTTAAAAAAATCAAAGCCTAACTAACTAGAAATCCAATATGCAGCTCCGGGTCCATCCCCAAAAGGAAAAGCTGTTACTTAAAAAGGAAATAAAATTACTTAGTAATTAATCTGAGTTGTGCTTTTTGCAAAAAATTCAAGGGAGTTAAAAAGAGAAAGACAAAAATGATCAATAGCCTGTGAAGCCCTTTGATGAAGATAAATTGAAAAGAACAGGTGTGATTCATCTCCTTCCTAAGGTGAACAAAGCGTGGCAATTCTTATTAACCACAGGTGATGGAGGGTAGTTGAACTACCCAGTGCTGAGTTACTGCAGTGCTCCATTCCACAGGCTGGGATTTCTCCCCAGCCCTTCGGGTCACCCCGATGACTCCTTCAGAGGACATTTGCAGATGACATTCAGGTGTCACACACACACCACCACGAGGAAAGTCTCCTTAGCAGAGATGTAGTTAATGGTGGTGGCCTGTTGCATTGCTCAAGTGTGCACTCTGATTAAAGCTTGACTGAAAAGCCATGCCTGGATACTTGGCAGCGTAATTATAAATTCTCAAGCAGGTGATGATACAATCAGTGTTCCCACTGACAGCCTAACACAGCCAGGAAAAAAAAAAAAAACAAATTCAAAAATTCCAAAGAGTAGATTTGTTTGCTTGTATGAACTAGGAGTTCACATTCATTTTTTTAAACAAATAGGATTAAATTCCTAGATGGTTTCTCTTCTCCCCATCTCTTTTTCTGTTATTTAAAAAATATAGTTCGTAGCACTTTACAAACAATAACCTTCACCACATTTCTTCAGGATTATAGAATTTCACATACATGGGAGAAATAAAGACAGAGAGATTGTTATTTGCCCAACATTGTATATTAAACCAACAAACAAGCTGAGGTGAACTTCCCGGAGTTTTTCTTCACAGGGCAATATTTTACACCAGAGTTGGTTCAACATAAAATCAGCCTGAATCACATTTGACTTGGTAGGTGAAATGCAACATTAGGGAATAAAGCTCTGCAACACCCAGAGGCAATTTGTTTCTAGCTGCTTCTCCATAGTGCAGCAGTCTGCCCAGCGTGCCCTGGCCTTGAGCTGGATGTGTCCAGAACACTTCCAGGGATGGTTCCTCCTCCCTTGGGAACCTGTTCCAATGCTTAACCACCCTTTCAGTGAAGAAATTTTTCCTGATATCCAACCTGAAGCTTCCCTGGCACAACTTGAAGCTACTTCCCCTCATCCTATCTGTTAGTTCGTGTCATTTCTTTCCTTAATATGTTTAACCTCTGCATTCTTTAAAAGAAAAAAAAAAAGAAGAAGAAAGAAAAGTACAGAGCACTTTCTAAATAATAAACTTTGCAGCAGGTTTCTGGAGTAGAAAGTGAGAGAGAAAAAGACAGAAGATACAAAGCCTGTTGAAACAAAGGTCTAAGGGAGATAGGAAGCATAGTGAACAAGTAGCAGTTAAACCAGTGAACATCCATTCACATAAACAGGACCAGACTGGGTTTTTAAATAGCTAGAGGAGAGGTTTACTGCTTATCCAGTATTTGCACAACATGCACAAACAGGTCCTTTGGGCACCACCAAAATGTATGTTCTGTCTCTCATCAGCCCTGAGCCGTGGCTTGAGCGGCTGAGGCCAAGGCTGCAGCACTGCAAGGGATTGGAGCTGGGCAGAGCCAAAGCTGCCAGGGTGGAGGGAGCAGTCACACTCAGATGCCTCACACAGAGCAAAGCACAAATCATAAACATTTCACTGATAATTCCCACTTTTTTAACCTCACAGATTACCCAGTGCCTACTGGAAGTCGCACAGCATCTTTCCTGTAGTAATGTATCAGTGTTTCACCAGTCCAAATTTCAGCAGTCCAGTGAAATACAGAAGGGTTTTAAAGCGAGATGTCTAAATACAGGCACAGAACAGGGCTAATGTCAGGTCACAGGCCGGCAAGGAATGGGAACCTTGCATGAGAAATGATGACAAACTCACTGCTTAAAATGCCTCAGTCAAACAGCATCTCTGTCTCCTGATATCCAAAAGCAGCTGAGGTACAAGTCGATGCCTGGGTGCACGAATACACAAGGGTTCGAGGATGAGGTCACTTGGTCAAGGGGGAAGGAATAACACTTAGAAAGTTTGCATTTACTCTTGCTCACCACGTGCTCCTCTGCAAGGAGCTGCACAGTTCTAGTGCCCGTTGCATGGCAGGGATGACATTTACTGGGAGACCATGTGGATGTTAAGGACAAAAAGAAATAAACTTATGCAACTTACTGCATTTGGTAATTACTTTTTTTTTTAGGAGTCTGTGCAGGAGAAGCTCTGGAAAGCTTTGGACAAGGAGCTGACACAGCCTGGGTAGGGATATGCAGAGCCATGGCAGATGAAATGGCAGAAAAGGAGATGGAGTCAATAAGTGGAGCTGCATTTCATGACCAGCTTGCCAGCCCTTCTCAGTCCCAGTTGCCTGCCAGTACATTTGGAATTCCTTCACGAGTTGTGCTTCTGCTGCTGAGAAGTTTCTTCCCAGCACTTCCTCCTTCCAAAGCCTGGTCTTCTGCTCCCCTCCTCTTCTCTGCTCCCACCCAGCAGTGCAACCCTGCTCTCCCCTGTGCCCAGGCACTCTCTCCTGCTGCTTTAGGTCCCTGCACTCACATATCTGGACCCCAGGCTGTCATCTCCCTCATCCTGCTCCACACTCACACCTCTAAAGCAGCTCTGCCAGCACCTCTACAACAAACCTCTGCGGCCTTTTACTTTTTAAAGTACGGTGGTGGGGAGGGAGAAAAGAAAAGGTCATTCAGACCAAGTGCTGCTGACAAGAAGGTAAGAAAAAAACCCTCCATCAAGACCCCAGCAGCAGCAACCCTACCAGCTGAAGGAGAGGAAGCCCTGGGGCCGAGGAGGGAGGCCGTGCTGCGGGCGTCCGCCTCGAGAGCCCTTCGTGGCAGCTCACCCAGTGCTGTGGTTTTGGAGAGCAGCTTCAGCCCCCCAGGCTCGGGCCCAGCAACAGCCTTCCTGCACGTGGCCCTGGGTTTGTCTCCAGCCACCTGCCCACCTTCTGCCTGCCTGCGCTGCCGGCAGCCCCTTGCTCCAGACTGGGACACAGCTGGGGAGTCCCAGCACCTCCATCCAGGCCCATCCACGCTGCTCCTCAACGTGCACGAGGCAGGGAGGCTGCACACCAGAGCTGCCCCTCACTGCTGGCTCAGTGCACGGGGTTCACCCTGAAAAGAATCACTGAAACATGGCCTGGACCCTTGAAACGTGCCAGCACATTGCTTTTTAATAGGATTTTCCTCCTCTGACGTTTTTAGTGCGCATCTGGATTGAGTTAGACCGTGGTTCCTGGTAATAGTTTAAGAAATACAGACCGTAAAAGCTGAACTACTTGTAAATCCAGATTAAATCTGTCCACCATAAAATTTTCTCTCTCCCAGGGCCCTCATTAAATGATTCATTTAAGAGTTTTACTTTTAGGGGTTACCAAAATTCAGTAACATGGCTATAAATGAAGCGTTTTATCTTCCCCAAAACTGAGTTTCTCAGTAAAGCCCGTGAAAACCAATCCCAGCACAAGAGATTTATTGATGCAGCTGTGGTTACATTCAAAGGCAGATCCTGCAGTGCCTTCTCCCAACAACCAAGAGCTCCCACAGCTACATACCAGAGCAAAACAGGCAGCGTTTCTCTGATGCCACCATCGGACAGCCCAGCCCAAATGTCTGAAAGTTAGCCAGCTAGAATTATGGAAGATAATCCTGTTCATAAGGAATGTAGCTATCCTGGGTTTTATTTATATATTTCTATGGGTTTTTTTACTTGTAGATATAAATAACAAACAAACCTGGGACAGTCCAAGACTGAAGAAGCAGAGGTCAAATCCTCCTTCACTCGCAGAAGGAAGAGGCTCCTCCACCATTGTTTGGGCACACTGATGGAAAAATCTGAGCAAAAACAACTGAGGGAAGAAAAAACCTGGATTACACCAGGCATGGTGTATTAACAGCTCTGATGTTCGTGATAGCCAGTCATGAGAAATAAGTGAATGGAAAGGTGTCCCTTGCATCAAACCCAGTGTGTGGAGTCAGGAGGCTCCTCACTTCATGCAGGGACCAAAGGTAGTCCTGCTGCTGGTCATTAAATTATATTAAGATTACAGGGTCAAATAAGACTTTCAGCTTAAAACTTCTCCACTACCATATCTGCAAAACCAAGACACCGAAGGAAACGCAGCAGGAAGATGCAATAACTCCACCACAGCAAAATGGCATTGAACTGGCTGCCTGAAAAAATGTCCAGCCACTTGCTTTTTCAATAAAAAGCTAAAAACAATTTACAGTACTGGGTGGGTTTTGGGGTTTTTTTACTCCTATTAGGATCCCTTTTGGGCAGGTACTACTACAAAATTTAAATAATTCAAGTTTCCCTCTGGTTTATTTGGGAAGAAAGAGATTTAAAAGAAGGAAAATATTATAATGCCACAAAGGGCCAAACATTGGTGCCTCTGCCTGTGGCAGGGTGGTTAGAGCTAGATGATCTTTACGGTCCCTTCCAACCCAAACTATTCTATGATTCTATGGCTTTCTGGTACATCATGGAATAAAGACTCTAATAAATAAAGTTCAGGGTACTGTAACAGGAACAAGACAGGTATATCTCCAACAGCTGTTTGATTTGTGGAAAGAGGAATCAATGTGTGCAGAAAACAACAATAAATGATCTACCTTTTGAACCTGAAGATGAAGAAGATTAACTTTGAGTATATAATTAAATAAGGCAAATTTTTACCCTCCAAATCCTTCCAGAGCCTCCTCAGAAACAGAAAGGAGGGGAGTGCCTTGCTCATCTCTGGAAGGGGACTCCTTGCTTCATCAAAACAGTCAGTCATTCTCAGAAAAAGCAACTGCTTTCACTTCTCAGTTTAGCAAGAACTTGGTGCAGAGGGCTTTCCTGAAGCAAACCTGCTGTTGCCTCCTAGAGACAGCAAACCTTGTGCAGGGCAACTGCAGGACCTGGATATCACCAAGCTTGGGTGACAGATGCCACCTATGCAGCTCTGTCAGCTTTTGTGGGGGTGTTAGATCAGGCACATGTGCTTTTACAAACCCATCTTCATCAGGGATAGCAAAAGTTTAATCTAGTTAATACAAAAGGTGTTCCCTGCTGTAAATTTTCTGTTGTCTAATCCAGTCTGGTGCTAAGTGTACAAAAAGGCAAGAGTTATTATTCAAATGGTTGTTTCTAGGTCACTTAGCCCTTCCCTTCCTCTGCCAAGTCTGTCTCACGGCAGTAACTCACCCCAGACTGATTTACTACCAGGTGGCCTTTTCATGTTTAGCTTCTACAACCCAATGCATGTGATGGAGGACTACTTAAAACATTTCAGCCCACAGATCTCACTGGGAATCCCAGAGAGGCTACACGCTGCGAGGCTGAAGAGACACTAAGTCAGACGGGAGATGCTGTTGATCACAATCAGATGTGTTTCTCTGTTCAGTGAACACTTCACAGACAGTGGCAGAAGCTTGTCTAAGCACTTTCAATTAGCACTTTTAAGTCAGACTTTTACAGAAAGCAGTGGAAAGTGGGGTTATGCTAAACAGCTTGCAGCTACCTCACTGCCAATGGCCCCAGTAATCAAATACAATGATCAAGTGAAGAACAATTCCCGACCAGGAGATTTATAAGGCAACCCCACACCCTTTCATCCCAGTTTCAGACTTCCAAAAGTCATTAAGCTTATCACTATTGGGGGGAAACAGCTTTCTAATTGGCTTTCTAATAATGGCTTTCTAATGGGGAGTAAAGTAGTAGAAACATCCCTGCACAAAATATTCCAAGACATATCAGTGTGTTTTTTTCTTGTCTCAGTGTCAGTGAAGGGAGGGACTGCTTTGATTTCACAGCTCATGTCAAACTAAGTGTAGAGATGCACAAGCCCAACAAGAGCCTCAACAGGGCTGTTTTGTCTCAGACTGAGCTGAACTGCCACTCCCTTGATTCACTGCAGGCAGAGAAGAAAGGTAAAATATCCATCATGACAATGCAATCTAAGGGTGGAGGTGCTGGAGTGCTGGAGGGAGAATTGCAGCTACAAGGCTATTTACAGGGAAAAGTCAGCCCATGAGCAATTCCTTCCCTTGCAGCCAACATGGACCAAAGCTGGGACAATTACAGGAGCCATCCCTGATGGATGGCTAAAGCCATGACTGTACACTCATGACAGTTAAACCTCCTGGAATGGAACCAGCTTTCCTTTCCTTTCCCCAGGATCAATTCCCACCTAAACTTGCTGATAGCATCGGATCTAACCGGTGCCAAAAGAGCCAGAGTCAGGAAGGGGGCCAATCCCCAATGCTGAAAGCCATCCTCTTTTTAGATTAAGCCTTACAGGAACATTTTTCAAAACCAGTGTCATCCAAGGCTTTCAACCTATTCCTCATAAAATGTTTTTCAGCAGATAAATATCATGACTGAATCTTAAGGAGGGCAGACACACGAAAAGCTATGGAAAGGCTGCAAGATTTACCTCAGCTCATCCAGCAGGACAAGTGGGAGCTGCCTGTTCTGAGACCTACAAAGCCTCAAGGTGTTTCCATTGCAGTCCCTGCACAGACACCCACTTGCAAGAGGGCTTCTGAGGGTGAAGACATTATTAGTGAAGCTTGGTGTCGAGCAGAGAAATAGTTAAATCATCTACAGAGGCAGTGGTGGCCTCAGGTTATGAAGCAGGAAGGAGGTTTATACCGGCCCCAACGGCTGAGGCTCTAAACCTTGTAGTAGCTACACACATCAGGGAGGCAGAGGTTTAGGAGCAGAACCCTGCTGCTGACCCATTTAGTGGAGAGCTGTGCATGTCATGTCATGCTTCGGGTAGAAGATGCACAGACCAAAAAAACCCCCCATGCAACAGCAGTGACGTACCGAGGGGAGAGAAAGGTTGGTTAAGGATTTGGTTTGGCATCGATTCCCTGCACATTCTGTTTGCAGTGTTGCTCACCAGAGCTTGGTCACAGTGGTAAGAATTTTGGGGAATATTTCACTCAGAACATGGAGCATTTCACAGGCCTCAATAAAAAAAAGAGTCGATGGACAACCTGTCACAAAATGGGAATATCACAACAAACCTTCTCTGGGTCCTTGACGGAGTCCTTCAGCGAAGGGTCTCAGAACAAACTCTAACTCCATGAATTTAACTCTAACTCACGAGTTCCACTTGGGAAAAGAAAGAATTGCTTCTTCCACCTCCGAAATGTTCTTCCTCTGGTTTGGGAGCGTTCACATTTTCACAGCATGTAGCAACTACACAGCTAAAATTTTACAGCAAAGTAAAACACCGCTAAAGAGAAAGGGCTTCGATCATGGATCTGCAAGTGGGGCACAGCTTTATTTATCCCCATTAACACCTCACTGCTGAGGCCTGTGCTCCTCTGTCAAGTGATAAAACTGTGGCTGGCACACCTCCATCACTGCATTTTATTACAAGCCACCGGAGGGTTTACACTCAGTTTTAGAAAACCTTCTCAGATGGCATTACAGGATAAGGTTGGGGGACAAAAAAGCTATATTCTGAAACATACCTTCTCATACATAGGTAGGAAATGGCAAATGTGAAGAGTGCATATATAAATTTCGACTAAATTAAAGGTTGTTAAAAAGCAACACATTCCTATGCGGGATGGGAGAAATAGGGGGAAAGAATTTCCTTATCACTGATGACTTTATGCAATATCTTTATTTTACCTGTTAGCTGTCAAAAGTATTGAAGCGCTCTCAAAACCTCAGACCCTAGAAGCTAGTACCTTCTTAATTGCTTCTCTGTGGAGTCAGACTTGTGAAAAAAAAAAAACAAAAACAAACAAACCAAAAACAAACAAACAAACAAACAAAAAACCAAGAGAAAAGACCCCAATCTCTCAACAGGAAGAAAATTTCCCGCATATTTACAATATGAGTTCAAACCATCCTATGTCAGTGTTTGCAACTGAGATGAAACAATTATGATTTACCCACATTTACACTACATGCAACTAATATTAGAAGTTAGCAAGTTAATTCCAGTAATCAATATATACATAGTACATTTAGTATACAATATATACACTGAAAACTTGGAAACTCATGGGCTGTCACAAGTGATTTAAACTCATTTCATCCACAGCGCTAATTTTATCCCGTTGTTTTTTCTTCTGCATTTTTCACTAAAACATTTTCCAGAAACTGTGCACACAGAAGTCCCACTTTGTTGCTTATGACTGGATTTAGTTTAGTTTTGTTTCCCTGGAGGAATGTCATAGCTGTTTCAGAGGATTCAGATTCCTTGTATTTATTCTTCGCATCTTAAGGTAGACAAGTAGCTCCCAGCCAGTGTAGACAAGTAGCTCCCAGCCACTTACCAGATATAGTTTAGAGAACAATTCTGTTCACATCTTCAAGTTTTAGAGCACCTACCTGAAGCAGCCACTTAAGATGGTATATTATGCTGTCTCTGATTTTTCTCACTCAGACTAACTTTGTAAGTGTAGCATCATGCACTGCACCATCACTGCACTCATCTAATCGCTTGTCAATCTCATAAAACATGTTCCTTTTAAGGTATTTAATGCTGCTTCTAAAATGGATGAAAATTCTGAAATTATGTTTACTTTAAACACCCCCTCTCTCCCCACAAAAAGCCCTATCGGGAAGCCTCTGAGATGTGCAGGGAGATAAAAAGGCTGCGTGGAAACTGTGTTTGTTTTCTTTCTATGTGCAGCTGAGATGGAGTTAGAATGCAAAGGAAATTTATACGAGTTCCATTTTTCATAGCACTGGAAGCTTAGGTAAGCTTTATTCAAAGCATAGTGTTGGAAAGTGCAGTCACAGAACTGTTGGATTGTGTGAAAAATTGCCGAGTGATCAAATGCCCACAGAAAATAAATTTTCTCCTAAATGTGAAAAGGATCCTTAGCATTTCATTTACTTTTGCTGTGTACTCTCTACAAAAAATCTTTCTTCTATCTGTTACAATTTCTTCTTGCCACAGAACCATTTATTGTGCTTTGTACTCCCTAAAAACACGTAACACAAAAGCTGGGCTGCCCATGGGCTTGTATAGAGCAAAACACTCTCCTCCCTCCACACAAATGCTTTTCTGAGATCAGCTTTGATTAATCCATAATTCATTCACATCTGGACTTTGTGTGTGTTCCTAATATGATAAAGGGGAGGAGGGAAGGTACTAGGGACAAATATTACTTCAGGGTGCCTCGTTTGTGCCTCCAGGAGTTTCATGTATATGCAAGCCTGGAATTAATCCCATTAAGCAAAGTGTTATCCCATAAAATTAGCCATTAGATGTGCATTAATTATTTCAATCTACCTCCTTGAAAGCTGTTGGGAGAAGTTGCCCTGTTTTTACAGACAAAAAAAGTAGAGCTATTCAAACTGACAGCACTCAAGAGGGTTATATTGAGGTTTATCGCATCCAAACTGAGGGATAAACACAAGTGAGTGTGAATAAATGTCCTGGCTCTCTTCCCACTAAAGACCAGATTTAGTAGTGGGGTGAATTCATTCTCCACACCACTGATTTCAAGAGAAGTGAGCACAGTCCACTTAGTAAGAATAGGTTTAGCCCCAGGCACACACTCACCTTCAAGGACGCACAAGAAACAGGGAGCAATAGTCAGTAATTAAAAGACAGATGCAAATGTGTTTTTCTAACACGATATTCATTATACAAGAAATCTTAACTCACTGTGACAAACCGAAGTTTGGTGAGTATGATGCTAAGGTATTTTTTTCTGGAAAATAAAACTTTTCAGTACTTTTTAGATTCATTGTATTCTAACCCTGCTTTTAGAGTAACTTGTCAGTTTGTTCTTCTGCAATCCATTTTCACGTGCCTACACACCACAGGTCAGCAAAAAAAATTAGTTGCCTCCGAACCCTTCAATTTAAACAGCATTATTTTTCTAGAAATACATCCCAAAGTTGCATTTCTATTTTATCAACGAAAATTAGCAACGGTTTACTCCAAGTCCATTGCAAGAGCTACATTAAAATGATTTACTACAGGGCAAAAAAGTCGGGAAGGACGGGATGGTTCAGCTCATTGCACAGGACCAAATATATCTACTTAACTCTGCAAACATTTTCTCTGAAGAAGGGCACAGGACATGCACAAAATACAAAGGTCTGAGGGAAAAGACCATGTGCATTAAGCAAGAGAATTTTGCCTTTGTAACCTGCTCTACCTGATACCGCTGAGAATGTAAAAGTGATTCACAAAACATGACCCATGAAAATTCACAGTATGTTTGTCCTGTCAGTCAGTGTTCTGCTTGGACATGACAAAAAAATTAATTACCTAATAGATTCCATGCAGTCACCTGAAATTTCTAGAATGCTGTCACATAGTAGGTTTTTATCAAATTAAATACGTACACAGAGATGTAGGTAGAGCTATAGAGCAAACATTTTTTTAAATTAAAAAGGTAAATTTAATTTCATGTGCTGGGAAAAAAAAAGAGTAAAATTTAAACAGAGAAATTATAAAACTGCGTAGACCTTAGATAATTTTATTTTGCCAAATTATTGCCTAAGCCCTCACAAGCCAAATTTCCCTGCTAAAAGCCCTGTCCTCTTCTACTTACGTATCTCAGTCTCATGAGTTTATGATCAGAATAGTTGAAGTCCCAAAAGAGAAAAAGTCTGACCAGCAGGGACAGAGAAAGTGTCTGTTCAGTTATTTTATTACCATGCTAACAGTTGGTGATCTAAATCCTATGGTTTTAAGACATACTTCACCAGCATGGAACAGCATTTCTTTTCTTTTCCCTACCACATTTCCAGCAGTATTATAATGCTTAACAAAACTATGCAAAACTGTTATGTACTCTTCAGAAGGAGAAATTGGATGACAGTTTTATGGTGCTATTTATAACCTGGGTAAAACTAAATAAAGTATCACACTGAACATACTGCTTCACTTAAAATTCTCAGCTGACTACGACATAGAAATACCCTCTAGACAGGCTGTTCAGAGATTAGTGTTTCTGCAGCTTTTAAGAAATTAAATTATGCAGCTGATTATGCTATCTGCACAATAACCCAATACAGAATTTATGCACAGCCAATTTGTAATTCAAGGCACAACTGTATCATTAAGATTTTTAAAAAATCATGTTTTGAAGTCAGTTGTACTTTCATTTTTTTATGAAGTGTCAGTAAATTATATCTTAAAACCGAAATAAACTCTGCCATTTGAATCTATTTTAGCAGATTACTGCAATACTAGTGAAGGGAGTACATTTCTCTCTTTGCACACAGACTCGCTTCTAATCAGGAACATATTCTCCTTTTGCAAGCTCAGAAAGATCAAGTCCTACTGGCATATGGACAGCTTAAATTTTATCATCCAGGAAGTTATGCATCAGTGTTGAAATCAATGACCAAAGCTCTAAATAAAGTTATTAACACGTGGGTCAACGTGTGAACTCCTGACTTCCAGAAACCCTGACTGATTCTACTGATTTCCACAGAAATGTTTTGTGCTTATTCTGGTTTGGTGGTGTCTGATGGCATCAGCATTTTCATGGAAATAATTTATAGTCATTTTGTTCAATAATTACTCACTTTGCAACTGATAAAGCAAAATTAATATAATTGGTTTCAGTCAGGAATGGTATTTTATATTTATTACTGGGCAGAAGTGTAAAAGTGAAAGAAGTCAGTTCCACATGTGGCTTGCAATGTTACAGAGAATTTGGCATTACCCTCACAGTTGTTTTTCTCAGGTTCCTCAAATGGCAAATACAGCCATTAATTAAGTCAAAAGAGCAGGACCCTAGCAGTTTCTGCAAAACCATGCCTGCCTTTATTTTAAAATATACTTTATAACGTTATTAGGTCGCATGGGAATCAAAACCTATAGCACTGAGGTGATAACCACGTGTTGAAATCAGAATGATCCTACTCAGACAACTGATGCACAAAACTTCCTGAGTTCTTGTCAAAAGGCCAAGAAAGTGCATTTTATGCAGACAATCTTCAAGGTGCAAAATGATAGAAAACAAAGTGATGTCATCAAATTATTTTCTATAGTTACCTACAGACTGTTCACTGCTTGTCCTATTTTAAAAATTATTCTGTGCTGTAAAAAGTTAGACAAAATAGGACTTTTGAGCACAAAAAAAGTGATTGAACTTGTAGTTTAATGCCATTCTCAGTGCTGGTCAGGATAGTCCAGAGAGGAACAGAAAACCTGGAGCCATGACATCAGCCAAGGACACTTTTATGCTTGCTGCTCCTCTGGGCATTGCACACTAGACACTCTCCAGGTTGGTTTCAATAATAGCTTTATAGCCATAGTTAAGTAGAGAATTACTACTTTATTATCCTTTGCAGACAGAAAAACCACATTCCTTTCACCTACACGACTGGCTCAATTCTGTGTTACAGCCTTCCATCCCGACCACTAATTGTCCTCTTGTCAGGTTTTGTTAACAACCTGCTTCTCTCTGTAAACATTGTACAACACTGTAGATATTACATGATTTATGCTTGTCTTTTATATTCTAGATATGCTGTGCTTTGATCAGGAGGGACCAGATCTGTGTTTCAGTGTGGACCATACAAATCAGAGCTCGATGCCATACCCTCTGAAAACCAAATGTATTTTCCTGCTCTGACACCCGGTTGCCACATCCCGGTGCAGCCTCAGAAAATCCCCCCCTCGTTTCCCACAGGGAGCAGCTTTCCCTGCATGCTGCATGAAACCAGTCTCAGGCCAGCCAGGCCATTTTGGGAGCTGCTTTCCTGGCAGATCACCTGTGATTTTTCTGGTTTAGTTTCTCCTGCCAAAGGGCAGGACGCAGGGTCAGCGGAGGAGGGACCTGCTCCCTGCACTTGCTCCCCTCCAGCACTGCACAACCTGTGCCCCATTGCCACAACACAGGCTGGTTCCTTCTGCCAGAAATCTCCATCCTCCTTGTCTCTTGGGTCAGGTTGATATCACTAAGGCCGAGTTTATTCTTTTCTATTCTTTTTCTTCCACCTTTTTTTTCCTTGTTCAAAGCAACCGATTTCTGGGAGACCTTGCAGTATTTCCAAGACCTGGTTATGAAATGAACACACTTTTTACATGGATCTGTTCCCATGTTGCTGGTCTGACAGCAACCACACCATCCATGCCCATCGAGTCCTTCCACTCCTGAGCTGCAGCAACAAAACAAGGCTCCTGGTCCCTCCCTCACACACACCCCAGCCCCTTCATAGCCTCAAAGCGAGACATTTCGCTTCCCCTCGACAGATACAAATCTGCTCCCCCTACACACCCGCCCCAGCAAACACACATCTGAGACTCTCCTCTGCTCAGAGAGGCAATACCAGGTGCGCCTGAGAAAGCGCTTGCTCAAAGCAGCTGAAAGCTGCTCTGACTGAGATAGAAGGTTTTACCTCAAAATGAAGTAAGTGTAGGAGACAGCTTTATCATTTCAGGGCTCTTCAACCTCTCTCTCTCTCTTTTTTTTTTTTTTTGTACAAGAGGCAATAAAAAAAAACCCCGCAAAAAACCAAGAAGTGCTTGACTAAAACAGGGCGACATCTTAAATCTGGGTCACAGGCATCCTTCCCAAACTTGGGACCCTAAGGAGACTGAGCAAGCAAGCAGTGCCCTGAGAGACACAGGGAACAATCAGACAGGCGACCCCACGGGCGCAAGAAGCAGCAGTAACACCCGAGATCAGCGTCCCAGTGCTCGATGTCAGACCCTGGAGAAAGACTGCACGGGTTTTCAGCCAGCCAAGCAGGCACAGCGCCAACCCCACTACACAGCGTGAGCAGGGACTGCTGGTCCTTTGATGTTTCTGGCTCCAGAGAAAGCCCTTTTGACACCCTCAGGGCAATACGTGTATGACACGTTCTTACACACCAGTACTTCTTTTTAAGCCAGATGCTGGTGGCAAGGGGTTGTTTGTTTGCTTTCAAGACGTGGTTGTCTTTGCAGGAGTTGTTGCGTTCATCCACGGAACGGGATATTCCTGGAGAGCTCAGCAGGGAGAACCAAATGCCCTGGCATAGAATGTTGTGGACCTCTGCTGCTGGAGGTGAAAAATTTGGCTCTCAGCACATCCTGGGATCTTGGAGGAAAAAAAAACAACACTAAAGGATCTTGTGTTGTAGAGCCAGACTCAGAGCTACACTGCCAGGGCAGTGTGAGTGCAAACGCTGCCAGACAGGCTAAGGCAGAAAGGGAAGGTGGCAAGGTTGTTTCTATCTTTTTCTTCTATTATTTATATAAGTCAAAATACAGATCTTTTTTCCAAAAGGCAGCTTTCACTCCAGAATGAAAATTGCCAGAGGGAAAAAACAAACTCACATTCATGCAGAGTAACCACTAATACACAAATTCTCTCTCCTTCTCTTTTGTAAGAGGCGCCACAAATAGCAGAATGAATTTTCTGAATATTTTTTGCCAACTCCCACTCCTTCATAATGAGCAACTGGAAAGTTTCAATCTGAATAACTGACTTCATAGATTTAGGGAAAAATAAGTCAAGTTGCTATGTCAAAGGGCAAAAAAGCCCTGTTTGTGTTCTCTGGAATATACTGTACTGGCTCCCATGAGTAAGCAACAAAACCCAGCTTCTGTCATTCAGAAGGCAGAATAAACATCCAGAAGTTTAAGTTCAAGTCATATGAAGTTAGGCTATGTCTTTCTCATAAGAAATACAACTTCCAGGTAAACATACAATACAGCACTGCTCACACAGCTGCAGCATTTTAGAACTTCTGGTATTAGCTGCAGTCAGAAACACAAAGGCATCAAAATATTTGTATTTGAAGGTTTTCTGCTTGTTCAAGAAGACTACGCCACTTCATTCCAAACTGGTGGTGGAGTTGGAAAAATCAAAATAAAAATCTGTACTGAGCTTTTGATAAACACCTTCAATTCAACAACGCTGGGTTTGCCTTTTTCCCGTTATTTTGCATAGATGTTGCCTCAGAGCATTCTGCTCCTGAAGTGACTATTGATAAGCCAGTGACAAATACACTGAAAGAAATACAGGGATATAACAAGGTTCTGCTTGGATGCCACCTTCCAGAGCTGCAGGACTTGGCTGAATCGGTGTTACTACTCGGTTGAAATGAGCACCTCAAACTTTTTTGGTTCGCCCGTTGCCATTTTCTCTCACTCAGGTGCAACGTGCTCTCTGTCTTTCCCTTCCACACAAACATGCATGCAGTACCACCTACCAGGGCTGTATGTGCATATATATACATCATATCAATATGTATGGGGGAGTGGTGGTGTATCCATGCATATATGTATATAGAGATATATCCACCTTCCCTCTCCCAAGCCATTTCTTCTCACTGCCTTGGTGGGTGACGGAGTAGAGCAGGGAGGATGCTCAGCCAAGCAAATCACCCGTGAAACACCAGCGAATTCCACTCAGGTGGAAAAAAAACATGAAAGGAGGAGAGGTTCAGCCATGGAGGCAGCCACCTGCCCTGCTTTGCCCGGGTGCAGGACAGCCTCCCTGCTCCCCTCTCACGAGGTGCCGGGCACTGCACCCGCCTTTGAAAGGGGTCTCAGCACTGGGGGCTTCCAACCCCGGGGGTTTCCTTCTGCAGGGTCCTTTCCCATCTGGGCTGGGCTGGAAATGTGTTCCTGTCCCAAGCATGAAACCGTTATCATCATCCAAACAACCTGACTTCACCGCTGCGTCACCCTTCCCTCCTTTCCCATCAGTGTCTGGGAGGATGGGTGTGGAAGGAGCTTGGGGAAGGGCAATAAAAAGCTGGATAACAGCAAGAGAAAGAGTCAGAAGGCAGCTACTGAAGAGTAAGCAGCTTTAAATGGATTCATAAAAACAGACAATAACATTTTCCACTTGAGTGGAGAGGAACTGCAGATTCATTTATAATTTGACTCCTGTATTTAAAGGAAGAGACCTAAGCAATACAGACAAAACAGTGGAAAATTAAAGTATGTCATCTGTTCAGCATTTTCTGTTCTGATCTTGCTGGTGGTAAACACCCCTGTCACTGAACAAGCCCTGCTTCCAGCTCTGGAAGTATCCCTGAACATGTCATTGTAGTCAGGGAACAGCTAATGACCAAGGCACACAGTGAGGGTGCAGCTTACAAAGGGAGACAGGGCTGTTCTCCCTGGCCAAAATAGGTCATTTTCTGGGGAAGAGTGTGATGTTTTCTTACACACAGTCTAGGCTCTGCCAGCACTCATGAAGTGCCAACTCAGCTACATCAGGGACAATGTTAATGCTTAAAACAACATGCACTTGTTAGTACTCACATCCACGTGCCAGCTCTGTTTAATTCACTGGTATCTGTTTCAACAATCTGTTATCTGGGACATCTGTTTTCATGGGTGATCAAAAATGCTGCAGACTACATTAATTCCCACCCCAGGATCATGACAGAGAGAGCAGCATCCCCTGTTTTCTTTCTGCTCAGAATCCTTGCCATCCGCTCTTTCACATTTTTCTGTCATCGAGCAGATGAAAAAAGGGTACACGTGTTTTTCTGAAGAAAAACCCCTAGAGATATGGGCAATCACATGAACCCCAGCAGTCTTCAGGGTTTGAAGAAAAATTATCACCTTTGAGGCAGGTGTAAAATTGATGGCAGATCAGGAATGTGTTCTTCAGAGGCTAAAAAACCCGGGTTAGTAAATGAACTCAGCAGGAGGTGTCTTAGGTTGTTCGAGAGTTTGTGTGGTGCTTTACAGAGAGTTGTGTCTTTAACGGTGTGGAGACAAGAGAGATAAAATCAGCTGTTTGTTTCCTTCCCCAGGAGTTTACTTATAATATTCCTAAATTCTGGGCACCGGCCAAAGCCCAGCCACCACAGCCCAGAAGCCAAGAAGTTAATCAATAAGCCAAAAGCAAAGTCTCTGTGGCAGAGCATGTTGCATCTCTCCTTCAAAATGCTGCACTAGGACAGCCAGAAGATAGCAGACAGCAGAGCCCCAGATACCAAAAGGTAGTTACAGGGCATCAGAAAACAAGGTGATAGAGTACATAAACTACATTTAGTATGGCCTGTTAATGTTTGTGATAAAAAGGACTAACTTGTTAACGAGAGTAGAGAAAAAGGACTTTTAAATAATGTTATTTTAAAAAAAATTACACGTTATTTCTCCACTTTCTTCTGATCATAAAGTCTTCAACTCTGAGCACGTTACTGTTGCACGTGGCATTTATACCATGTTACCACAAGCACATTTTTCTTCACAAAAATAAGAACACTTGATGTGTTCATTTCTGCTAAAGGAGAAGCAACTGCCCAGGGCCCAGATTGCATGCTCCTCAAAGCAGCAAACTAAGGCTTTAATTTAAGCTGGTAGGATAATTGTCTGCTTGAACCTCCTTCTCAACCTTGAGATGAACCTGATAACTCACTCAAAAAAGGTGAAAAGCTGAATTATTTTGTCCCACTGCAGTTTTGAGACATCAGTATGTGTGCTCTAAGCCACCCTAGGGATGGAAACTCATATCTTCGGGTGCTCCAGACTGTTAGTTGAGTTTGCATGCTAAAAAGTTCAAGTCACATTTATCAATGTACTATAAATAAAAACTATGTTTTCATTGCTAACACTCCTGTTGTTTTTATTTTAAAGAAACAAGATCTTACAGCACCAAAAAGTGTCAAAAATACAGTTTTAATACTTCATGCTGCTGGCTTGCATCCATCAAGTTGTTAAAGGAAAGGGAAAGCTCTGTCTTTACTTAAAAGCTCATAGAGCACAATAGCTCAGAGCATCTGTTTGGAGGAGATTGCAATTTAGAGGCATTTCCTTTCTGAAAAACTAAAACTTAAATTTTTTTTTTGTTATAATTTTTGGTTTAGTTTTCTGAAATATCAGAAGGAGAAGTAAACCCATGTACACTTTCATGTAGTATTTCACTTTTAATTCTCATGAAGTCTCTTTTTAAAATATCAAGCAATACGCCTTTTCTGAATCAAAGAATCTTCTGGTTGTTACAAGAAAACTCTTGGGAAAAAAAAAAGAAAACAGATGAAAGATTTCCAGTTGACTCTAGAAAAGAATTTTTAAGTTTCTCTATTTTGGGATCTAAGTTCTGATATGATTCAATAGCATCTCTTTGCTATACTAAAAGATCAGCATTGTTCAGTTTAATTTGCTACAGTTATATGTGAAACTTTGTCGCATTCTGAATTTTAAATTTAGCCTACGCAGTTTCAGATGGAGAAAATCCAACAGCTGAATGGCAAAAACCCCAATTTTTTAAAAATTTCTCTGGATTAGTCCACCAGGACCTTCTCTGGGATATATCCCCCCTTCTTCTCTATTTCCCAGACCCCTGTCCTCAGCCTGTACTCAAAAGGGCGAGTGGGAGAGGCCCACCAGACTGCAGACTTCAACCCAGCTGGTTCACTGCAAAGTCAGAGCTGAGTTTTCCGTGGCTCAGGGCTGCCTGGCAAGGCCCCAGCTCAGCTGCCTGGGGCTGTTTACTGCAAAAGGCGGGGACCCCACGGGGCTCACGCGAGTTCACAGAAGCCACCGTCTTTCTGGCTCTATGTGGGGTTTTCTGGGGCTTGTTTTCAGTGCAGCCACGTAAGTTCCAGGGCCCCAGAGTCACAACCTGGCAGGGCTTCAACACTCGGAGGAGTTCACAGAACAGCCCTTGTACCAAGACCTTCTTCCACCTCAGTCCTGCCCTTCCCACCACAGAAAATCTCTGCAGCGCATCAGCAAGTTTCAGATCAAATACCACGGGGTGCAACGAGGACGAGAACAGCACAGGTGACCATTAATAAGCATTCAGCAGATCCTAAGGCTACATACACAGCCAGGGGCTCCTGTGCCTGCTTGCAGAAGGGCAGACAAAAATTGTGGAGGCAAGCAGGCATATGGCTGTGGACAAGGTCCAAGCAAACTTAGATTAGGATGTGGTGGAAGCAGCAGAGCCACTGAACTGCCAACCTTACATGCTTAAAAAAAATAAAAAAAAAAAAGTCAGGGTTATACAAATAATTAAATTGAACTCTAAAGCAAACAGAAACAAAAGCCAGGATACTTGAGGGAAATATGACATATTGACATTAATCCCTGCCTCTCTATCTGCATAACTAAACTGAGTCCTGCAAAATGTATTTGCCAGTTCTGTTTGTTACAGAACTGTCCATCTCGGGCACCCTGACACAAAGCCAAGCTATCACCTTCCTTCCAAGAGCCACGTTTTCCTCACAACTTATCATGCTTTTAGCACTGAAAAGAAATAAAGAAAAAAATCACATATATTGGTTTAGACTAAAGTTCTTACCCTGCTCCCTCTGAATTTCACAGTGCGCTCAAGGAACAGGATCCAGTGTTCGTGAGTTAAAGACACTTAAGTATTTCATATTTGATGCTATCAATGAGTTTCTTTTGATATGCATTAAAACACATTGAAGGTAAATGAATGCTTGATATATCCAGTAAAAATCACTAGTGGAAAGACTGAGTGGGGCCTCAGAAATCCAGATTAAACTGGCAATAGATTTAAAGGGGGGAAAACAACAGAGCACACTTTCCTGTTTTTGTTTTAAAAAGCAAACAGCCATCTCCTCTTGTTTACCAAGGCAGGAGGCAGCACATTCAAGCAGCGAGCATGAGATTCCTGATATATCTGAGTTACACCAATCTAATCTTGTTACTGAGTAAAATGTAGCTACGGATACAAAGCACTGCAACACTTGCATTCGATTCAGATAAAGTTTAAAAATTATGTCAGTTCACAAAGCAGTCAGTGAATTTAAACACCGTTAGAGCTGGTACCAGCTGTCCATCACCACCCTTGACCTTCATCTACTGCATGGCCTTGGTCCTCCAGGCTCTCAGAGGCTTTAACCTTTCTCTTCTGCCTTTACAAAAGCACTTGTTGCAGGAAGGGCAGCAACGTTCTGCTGGGGGCCAGGCAAGCCAAGGCCCACAGGTCCATTTCCCTAATCCTTCTAGCAGCTACTGCCCACACCTGTTCCACTTGAATGATTTCTTTTTGCACTTGGGTGATCAAAACGAAATACAAAACTTGTTCTTACCAATGTTTACCCAGTGACATAAATTTTATTCTGGTTTGTGGCACATACAGCTTTCAATACATCCCGGAACCGCTTTTCACAAGGCTTGTCTCACTTCTAGTTTTGGTACCACAAAAAGTCAACACAGTAATCCTTCTCCTTCACTGTGTGCCCAACTAGTGTGGGTAGAAATTCATTATACATTCCCACAGAATGTCTACCCTCTCTGTACTGTAACCAGTCCACAAAATTCTGTCTGATGTTGCAGTCTGCTTGTGTTGAAGGCACATTCCTAGCTTGCGTCATCAGTAAATTTTATTCACACACTCCTACTTTTTCTGCCACTGCTATTAGCTATAATATTAAATAGTAATATCCATTTTGGCTCTTGCAGATCCTCACCAATCATCTCTTCAGACCCAAATTTTCACCTGCACGTCCTACTGACACTTTCTTGTGAGCCACTGGGCTCTTCACAAGACCTGTACTCCAACAGGCACAATTCCTCCCTCCTCTCTGTTCCATGCAGCACCATGGAATACAATCCAGATGAATCCACCAACCATTCCTATGTGGAGATAATTAATAATGCTTTACAGGGTAATCAGTTTAGTTATCTTCATAATCTTTGGTAAAGCTGCTTTGCATTTTATTTTTCCATAGTCCTCTCTTGTGTCCTTCGCACAGAATTTACCCTGAAACCCAGCCCACCGAGGCACAAGGTGAACAGATTTATAACTGATCCTGCTTTTTCTGTTCCTGAAGTGTTAGCAGCACATTCACCATTCTTCTGCCATGAACAGAACTGACCCTACAATGGTTCAATCCCAATTTTAGCACTCAGTGAGGGATGGTAAGGATTACTGACATACAAACAATTCATAAGTAACTGAAATATCTGAGTCCACAAAGTTTTAAAAACAAACTCTGGTATGGACAGTTCAGAAGAGCAAAATAGATGTCTATCCAAACCTATGTACTTCCCTGCAAGGGAGGTACTGCTATCCCAGCTTCCTGCTGTGGAGATTCAACCACCACAATCCTCATGAGATGAATCCAAACCTCTCTGAGATTCTGTGCTCTTCCTCATCTATGTAAGCAAAACTTTAGGAAGGTCATTTCTACCTTTGCCTTAGAGGTCACGATCAAAGCAGTGTTTGAATCACATTTTGCCTCTGAACCACAGCTTGGCTTCCCAGGATCATTTCTGACATGAAGAGGATGACACAAAGATAAGTCACTGGGCCATCATATCTACAATTCTCTCCTTAACCCCGTGCTTTGCTGCTTACCTTCTGCTGCTTTCCCTTTTATTCCCACCTTGGCTGTCTCTGTAAGTAGTTTAACCTTTACAGAATATTTGCCTCATTCTCTCCTCCCCTTCTTTTAATCTTACCCTCCACATACATCTTACAGAGAAGTTTTCCAGTTTTAAACCATCCAGCAATAAATTACAGTCAAATTCCAAACAGGACATCAGTAACCACATCATCCCACATAACAGCATAAGGCCTCATTCTGCACAGCCATTGAGGTCTCAGTGCTCTTATTCATCCCGGTGGAAGGTCCAGGTCTGTGTCCCTCACAGCATCAGGCCAAAAGGTTCACCTGCTACTACCCTGTAAACAGTTTAATGGGTGTCTGATGACACCCACTGTATCTTGGAACTATCCCACCTGCCCTCATGTGTGAGGCTTCTGCTCCCATTTCCTCAACAAACAATCTATAAACCCTTTGGAGTTACTCTGTCCTTCCCTTCTTCCCTGACAGTCCTCACGAGCTCTACCTTAGCAAAGAGAGGGCCCATAGTGACTACTTTTGGCACATTTTGTTGCAGCAGCAGCATTCCACAGCCCTGGTTTGCCCTGTCCCCTGAAGTGTTTGCTGCACCTGACGTGCCACAGACTCAAGGATGCTGAGGTACCCACGGGGGTGTGACAACTCACCTGGAATGAGCAGCCCTAAAACCTCCCTGCCTCTGTCTGTCACTCCACACCAGGACCCGAGCAAACCAGGCATCTGACAGAAAGATTTTAGGAAGTCCCTGAAAACTCTCCCAGCCTACTTGCTGCATTTCTACACACAGAGACAAACTTTGCTGATAGAAGCCCTTTTGTTGAGAGTGCCGAGGGAAATCTGTCAGATGCCTAATGTTGCTTTTCTGTGTGAAAAGAAGTCCTTATTTTAATGGCAATAATCACAAAGACTTGCCCCGGAGCCCAGCTTTGAGACACATGCCATATATTCTCTTGGAAAGGCTCAGCAATACTAGAAGACACCTATTTTTAGCATGCAGCATATTTTACATACCAATTATATATTAAAGAGAATATAAAAGAGATGTGAAATAAAGATAATATATAATTATATATCTTTTAAATGCTTGTTTTATCAATATGGGGTTAACTAAACCAGGAGAAAATAAGAAAACATGCTGTAATAGGTTATATTGGTGTAAAGCTTGGGTCATTAAAATTGCTTAGGATATTTGAGTGATTCAAAGTTATTTAGTAGCAAAGAAAGTCGACAGTATTGCCAGAATTTAAGTAGTTTAAGTTATAAAAAAGTGAACTATGCCTAGTACTTGAACATAGTATGAAAGTTAAACCAAAGGTTTAATGCACCTGATGTTATCAAAAAAAAAATCTACATTATTTATTCAAAATAACTCAAGTATGGATGTTTTCTTTCCAGTGGTTGGGATAAAAATAAATACATACCTAATTATTCTTCTCCCCCTTAGCTATTCAGGGAGTAGCTGTCTCCCAGAAGTATGGGTGAGCTTTTTACCACAAATAGCATGGTACTTAATGAAAATTTAAAAAAAAATGTTTATTCCCACTCAGTTGTAGTAAGTGGTAGGCAAAACAAGTCAGTGTCAGACTCAAAACAAGATTCTCACTTCCAAGAGATAAGCCACTGAGCAGTATCAGCCTAACACTATAGGGACAAAGTGAAGAAAAATAAGTTTATAATCCAGAGACACTTAGCACACTGAGACATAACACAACAGAAATAAAAATAAAAATTAAATGTATTTGGATTTGTGCTGTTAAAATGCGAACTAGATTACACTAGCTGCTAGTCCACATCATCTCTTCTTATATATTTGCATTTTTTTACAAAAAACTGGTATAAGAACTGTTAACAAATTTTGTTGAATATATTCCAATTAAAACATCACAGACTCTTCACAAAAAAAAGCCCAAAAAACCCATAACAACGCTAAAAAGCAGTTTCATGTGAGAGAAGGATACAAGAGGAAAACAGAAAACCGTGTCCAAAATTAGGATAGTTAGGAAGCAGGAGGAGATGAGAACTGCTGTATAACTTCATTTAAACAAACTCTTAATTCCACAAAATGCATTATCCCTGTGAGCTGCAGACCCAGTAATTCGTGTCCCCATTTGTTTTTCCTTTCAGCTGAGTCTGCAGCTCCCAGAATAAAGCTGTCACTTGAGCCAGCAGGTGCTTCCACTCCCTCCTCTAACCTACAACAGTTATGACAAGAGATTAAGAAAAACAGCCACCCCTGGCAGCCCGGGCTGGTGCGTAATGAACAGTTTAACCCTGGATAAATCTAATGACAAGTGTGGGTGGCTTTGATTGAAATGACAAGGCAGTTTGTCACCCGTTGCTCTGTCACAGAGATCAGCAGTGCTAACATTTTCTGCTGAGTTGAGGGGAAAGCAGCCTGAAACTTCTGCGTTTCGGAGACAGCGCGCAAAAAAACATTGAAAACAAAAGGAGTCAGACTCGGTGTCAAAGCTCCTCTCTGGCCCTGAACAAGTCAGCTGTGGAGGAGACGTAGTTTGTAAGATGCTTTTGCAAGAAGATGCTGCTGTCCCTGGAGACAGACAGAAGATTTTAAACAAAAACCCAAACCAGACCCACAAACATATTGAGCTCTCTGGCTTTAAATTACCCAGAGGCTTTCAGCAGAGGTGCTCAGCTGCCCAGTTGACCTTCACATGAAACTCCCAATAGCAACCTGCTTTACTATAAGGGTTGTGTTTTGCTCACTGATGAGTGTTCAGTGCCCATAAAATGATAACAGCAAGGCTTGATTGCTATTGTAAATCATTTAATAGTCTTGAGGGCCTGGCCATCAATCATCACAGTTTTAGATGATTCTGTTTATGGTGTTACACATGTACCTGCTCAAATACAGCAGTTGTCCTCCAAAGGCTGCACGTACCTCAGTCCTGTAGAGACTCGTGTTTCTGTTTAATCCTATTTTCAATTGGTGCATTAATTCCTGCACTGTATGAGGTGCAACACAACCAGAATCCAAGCAAACAGGTAATAACTAAGGCTAGTAAGGGGCACAGGCCCAGAAAGAGGCAATGACCACTTGAGGTTCATGTGGCAGATCAGTGACAGTCCTGGACCCAAAACCACCACAAGTGGGAAAGGTGTGTGACAGCATCATATGACAACCAGCAATGTGAGAGGCACCGTGGTTTTCCTGTATAAGAGGAAAATTAATATCACAACTTCAGACCCCAAGACATCATTGAACTAATTCATGGTATGAATTTGAAAAGTGTGGCCATACCATATTTTCATTTTCTACACCCACACACAGCTTTCCTGAAAGCCCCTCTGGTTCTTGCCATTAACTTGTCGTGGCAAGTCTAAAGGGGAGGAATTCAAAACATTTTCAGCCTCTGTACCTGGAGAAAATTTATGGTGGCTCCTCTGCCACCCACTGTCCCCATTCCTTTTCAACACCTTGGAAAACCCCTGCTGTTTTAAATTTACATACCTTTCCAGTTACTGATGCCATTATTTTGAGGTAGTCAAACGTTCATCATCCTGCTGCTTTGCTAAGACCAGTAGCAGCCCAGCTGAGGGTCTGCTACCCAGCAGTAATCCTAAGACATCTGGGTTGATGCATCCACATTATCCAGTCTCATAGGAATCCTTATGACTGCTTTTCATATGTTTTTTGCTTGACATCAAAAGAGAACTCTATTAAAGTGGTGCCACAAATAAGAAACAAATCAAGAAGGTGGACTGGTACACTTTCTCCACTGAAGCCTTTAATTCAAGAGTTGCAGTATTGCCTTTTCAAGAGAAAAACAAGACTCAAAGCAAGAAGATTTCCCTTCTGGCCAGAACAGCCTTCTGTCAGTTTGCTACAGAACACCACAGTCATGGCAGGTTTTTTAGTGGTTATATTCATCTTGACCCCCTTCTAATGTGAGTTGTTGATGTCCAGCTCTTTCAAGGTAAAGGCAACTTCACCATTTCCATCCAAGAGATGGTTGCTTAAGGGGAATACTTCTGCCTCAGTCTTGTGGTTTCCAGCACATCTTTAGCATTCCCAGCAACAAGAGTGGTATCACAGAAGGGTGTTATCATCTTAACAACCAGTCTCAAATCCTGTGTCTAATATCACTTGGGACTTCCCTTTCTGATGCCCTTTCTCTCTTAACCTAAATGCTACCTGACATATCTCATTCACTCCTTATCTTCTTTACATGTATCCTTTTGGACTCTGCTGTTTAGTAACCTTTCAGCATTCCCAGGATCCTGTGATGAGTCCCCAGATGGGTTTTAACCATATCCTGTGCCATAACGCTGCGTCTGGGCCTTCACATGCTGGACATGGCACTTATTTGCTGTCAATCAGGTTTTGTTTTGGCTGATGATTTTTAAATTTCTTTTAATTTCGTGGTTGCAAAGGTGTGTAGAGTATCTTACAACTCATCTACCACATGCTTCAGCACCACATTTATCTTCCAGTCTTTCATTCTTGCTGCAACAGTTTGTGTGGAGATACTTTCCTTATCTTACTACGAGTTTCTATTTATATAGGAGTTTTTATTCACAAATAGCAACATGAAATGGCTTCCCCCTGCCTTAGCTGAAAGCTCATAAAAGTGGGTTCTGAAACACACTTTTGCATAGTTTCTTGCCCTCTCTAGTCCAGTCTTCTGTTCTATTAGTACCTCATGAATTCAGATATGGAAACATATTTTAGCTAATGGATAAACAATTGGGAGTTCTATTGCTGACTTTGACAGAGACCTTCTGAAAGGCAATTAACCACTCTGTGCTTTGATTTACCCCATTAGAATAAAAATTACAAGAACATATTACTTCAGGAGAGTAGTGTAAAGATCTACTAGTGGTTATGAAGTACTTTCAATTTCTAAGAAATCATTAGATTAATGAAAGCAATGAGATTAGTAGCAAGTGCTGATTCATTAAAAAAAATCCTAAAAATTCTTCACTAGGGGAGGATAAGTACTCATGAGATAAAAATTGCTGAACTGTGCTAGGAACGCTGTTTATTCTGAGGTGTAGATGCTGTCAAGCCACATTCCCAAATCACATTACAACCCAGCCAGCACCAAAGGCACATAATTCAGGGACAAGGTAAAGACACGAATCACAGCCCTGTCTGCATTGCAAGACCAAAATGTGTTGGTCTCACTGTAATGTCAACTATCAAAGAGCTAATTTTACAGCATAGCTTGACTAATTTGCACCACAACTTCCTTCTCTTTGCTTTCACAAAACAGTCCATCTAGAGTGGTGCTTCTAGATTTTCCATTCATACTGCAACACTGGTACCTGCTGAGGTGCTAATAACGGCCAGAGATCCGGTGTAGCCAACCAGGCTAATTCCAGCACTCACACACCTAGTTTTTGATATATGATGCTGGGTATGAAAGCAACATCTCACACACTGGGGCCTCTGTCCTTCCATGGTTCTGTACCACCAGCAGTGGTTCACTTGGAGAAGAGGGACAATGTGGCAATGACCTACACCTTGGGATAAGCAACGTGAACAGGTTCCTCTGATCAAAAAAGACACACCAAAGGTGTATTTCCTTACAGCAGAGCATCACCCCTACTCTCCCCTTAATGGCACAAAGACTTAGACCTGTCTCCTCCCTGCAGTCCAGTGTGTCTCACTCTTACACAGCCACTTATATTATGGTGCTGGTTGAATGGTTCCCTGTCTTGACTTCTTTCTCCTCTAAGAGACCAACTCAGCAAGACCTTTCTGGTGTTGACAGAACTGCCATGGCTGTGATCAGCTGCCTGGATATCTCCTGTCGTGAATTCAGACATTTTATTGAAGTAGTATGTAAATAAAACTTTATGTTTTTTGTTTTTTTTTTAATTTTGAATTCAACAGGCAAGCTGTCTGATTTCAGTGGTAACTGCAGAGGCAGTTATTGCTATGCCAGAGACTTCAGACTTGTTATGATTCAGAAAACTGGGGCTTGATGTAAATTTTAGAACCCACGTGTCACAGAACTGAATTATGTTCATATTCGAAAGCTGGCTAAAAATGTTGTCAACAAAAATTCAGAAATTAAACATATTCACGTCTATTATTGTTGTTTGATGAATCCAAGCAAGAATGCTGCTGAAAAGCCCTTTCTTTAAACTAAGTTGCAACTGCCATTGCTCTTCCCACATCACTGATGGTTCAGAGAGCCTGTATATGAAAGGTATACACAGGGGGGAAAAAAACCCACTTGTGTCTCACAATTCCATTAAAAGGATCTGTACTATTCCTTTCTCCACTCAGTTTAAAATTCTCTTGAAGCATCAGCAGTTTTAACCAAAGCTTTCTTACAGCAGGGAAATTACACTTCTCCCAGATAATATCTGAGGTGTTACTCTTAACGGGCTCTTGTTATTCAACAAATTCAATATTTTAAAGGCAGGAAACGTGCTAGTCCTTAACTTCCAATAATCTAATTCTAAAAGGTGACAGGCACACACAGACAATGCCTTTTTTTTATATTGGAAACATATGTGTGAGTAGAATATTCAGGGATATACACCTAGTATGGTCAGAAAAAGACAGAATGAAACCTAAAAACGTATTTATAAATTCACATTTCTGGATTTCCCAATTCCTACTTGCATTTTCAAACCATTTACTATTACAGAAATGATAATAAATCTCAGATGTGCCACTGGTGGGGAAGTAAACAACTAGAAAGGTATACCCACACTGTTTGCTTATAAAAGACAAAATTCAGGTAGGACTCAGCAAGGGAAGAAGTAGGACAGAAATAGAGGAGATCCCATCAGCAATAGCCCTTACTGCCTTTAAAATAGTAATGTCAAGCTTAAAAAAAAGAAATATTCCATTATTCCTGCCACCTGCTGAGAAAACATTATTCTCTCCACCTTGGGTTGCGTGTATCTGATACTAGAACTTCACTTAGCCACAGAAAACCGCTGTTTATCTGGTAAAAAGTGAAAGATGATCAATAGATTTTGCAATTTTAATACATATGTGGACTGTGGCAAACAAACATTAAAGACCATCTTCAATCCTTATGAAATCTACACTTAAAAACGCCTTCAGTAATGGAGGTGAAACACATTTTCATGCTGATATACCAAACAGCACATGTGAACTTCATGGTTTTGCACAGATGTGCTCGTTGCACAGATCTGCTCGTAATACACGTGCACAAACACCTCCAGGCATTTTTATCCTGCTCTCCACACATCCATTTGTGCAGTGCCAGGAGCAGCTGTGTTTGTATCCAGCCATTTACTGCTACAGCACAAATCCGTCTGTAATGGGGTTGATCAAACATTGCTGTTCTTGCTGTGCACCTCCCAAAGGTGTAAATTAGAACCAAGGACTGAGGAAGCTCTCACTGGCAAGCTTTTGCTCCTACAGCCAACCACCTGAAAAAGTCCATTCCATGAACTCAGACTGCTCCCAAATAAGAATTTGGTTTCTGTCCCCTTTGCCCAAAAAATAACCCATGCCTTCTTTTGATCCTCCTGAAGTAATTCAGAAAACAGTTCACAGCTTTTTTTTTAATAACAAGTGTTCTTATTTTCATATTCTCTCCCTCAGTGCATTTAAGACAGCAACCATCACCTCTCGAGTCCCTTGCATGAATACTCAAGTGGGTGCTCTTTTACACCCTACATACAGATGTTGGAGAGACAATGTTTTGAATAATTATATGTAAACTGCATTCATTAAGTGCCACTTGAGTTAAGGGCTCTATTACCAAATACTTCACACTTTTCCTTCTCGGTTTAAGACCCACAAGACTGAAAGGCTTTGGGGGGAAACAAATAAATCTGAAGTAGCTTTCAAACAAGATCAGCCCCTCTGACACAGACAATAGGGAAGAGCCACGGAGCGTTTTCCAAGCCCCATGACAGGTATTACCTTGCATAAGCCAAACCACAGGGAACAAGAGCTCTCTCTGCACAACTGTACTCCCCTTAAGCAAATTCACTTCTCAGCAGGCAAAGACCGGGCAGTTCAGGACCAAGGTGCTCTCCTCGGTGCCCGAGGCAGCAGAGGCCACTGACACCGTGCAAATCAGCTGCAGCCCATCCCCAGGGGCGGCCCCTGCCTGGTGCCTGGTTAATAGTTGTTGCTCAGGAGCTGCCCGTGAGAAAAGCAGTGACAGGCAGACCGACAGTGACAGCCGAACTTCAACACCTGCTGAAAATACCAGCAGCCACTTCCATTAAAAACATCGCATTTTAATTAGCCTAAATGAGATATTTAGGCATTGCGATCATCGGGTCTCAGCGTATCTGTTCCTGGAGGAGTAAAAGGGAGCTGGAATCACTGCTCAAATATTTTTGGGATCCCCGGATGGCTGTGTCTGAGCAATAACACTTGGAGGCCAATCAGGTAAAGCACCATCACGTTCAGAGCCGTGCTGGCAAGAACAGTGACAGTGTGTGGAGTGCAGTGAATGTTCTTCACCCCTTGAGCACGCTTTCTAAAGAGCTCAGGGTGCTTTTTATGCATGAAATAACACACAGTCTGTACAGGACACTAGTTTTGACTCTCCCAACTTCAGGAAGACTAACAGCATGTCCATAACTGATCTTTTTTGTTTCTCTCATCAGTTCAATTGGATCTTGAATGATAAAGGCTTTTTGAAGAGCGGGAAGGGAAAAGGTTGACCATTTCCCCAAGGCAAGTAAAGGCTGTCCTGTGAGCACCAAGAGTCACTTTATGTGTGCATGTAGCAGCAAATTAGATGCAGGTACCATTTTAATTTCCCATGTATAAACTTCCTATTTAATTTCCTATTTGTAAAATATATTGTGTTGGAGGATCTAAAGGATACTCGATAGACCACAGTTTTCAAAACACCATCATGAAAGAGGCAAATAAACCTGGGTGTTGATTAATACTGAAATAGGACATAGTCCATGTATTAACACTGTGTTATTTGTGTATCAACAGCCTGATAAGTAATGTATAGTTAACCAGAAAAGCCAAGAGAGTGGCCCATCTTGATTAAACTTGGACACTGGTATATTGGAAAGCCTAGGAACATTCCAGTGGATTTCTAAAGATTGCACAGCAAATCAGCCACAAGTAAAAGCACAAAACCTACAACCCCATTTTTCCATTTTCTTCCATTATCTAAAAACCAGCACTGTTTCACTAAGGGGAGAAAGACTTTGCAGAGCACTGAGGATGATTGGAATTGTGAGAATTATCTACAAATCCTTCAGAAAAGACCCCAAAGTTCAAACTGCCCAATTTAAAAATGTTACATTCAACTCATATTGATTTTTCTTAGTATCTTAATAGCAATCTTCCTAATCAGATAGATTAAAAAGCACCAGGAGATACTTTAAAAATAATCAGGACTACAACAAAACAAGATAATGGGGAGTTAAACAAAGATGAAAACCTCAAAACAAAACTTCTGTAGGAATTACACATTATTTAACTGCAGATCTCATTAAAACTACTTCTTAAAATTGTCTATACAAGCAATTTGACAAATAAAAGCTGGATAATATAACTGCTTATAGACACCCATTTCCTTGGGTATAAGATGCCTTCTGACTATGGATGAAGCTGAGCATTGCCATGTTTTTATTACAGTATGACCCTGAAGCTTCAAAAGAGGTGAAGACCCCACTGAACCCGAAGGCACAGAATGAGAAACTCTCTCCTTTCCAAAATGTTCGTCTATGCTGCAGCCTTTATGGGGGTGGCAGCGGCTCACGAAACCATCACTGAATTGGTTTTCAGCCATCTGATAACGGCGCCTTTCCTTCATCAGAGATCTTCGTGAGAGCTGCAAAAATCTGGCTGAGCAGCTTGGTAAATGCTCGAGCGGTTCGTCTGAGGTCAAACTCCTGCTGGCACCGCTGGGCAGCTGCCTAAACAAGACAGCTAAATTAGTTTTCAATTGGCTGTGCTTAAATAAACGGCGCTTACTAAAACACTGACGGGACCTAATCAGAAGGGGAAGGTTCCACAGCAACTGATTGCCATCCCCACATTCCAGTTACAGTACATTTAGAGGTGATGCCATGTGCCAAATCTTTCTAAGCACCCGAAGCCCTCCTTTCTGGCTCCAGATAATCCTTCTGTTCAGGAAAGGTCAGCACATGTGCTGGGCTTTCTCAGACTGCCTCTGCTGATCGCATTTCGTGTTGCTGACTTCCTCAGATCCCTGCATATCTTTAAGATTTAGTAGACCAGGACCTTCTTCTAAATCTTCCAGACCTGCATAATTACATGGGGTTTCAGAAGTGGCAGAAATCATCCATATATAAGCATATTTTACCAATGCTCACATGAATGTTATTTTTATATATCCACGTATAGGAGAACAGCACCACCTCTATGCCCCATTTTGCAGAGAGCCTCAAACATAGAAACCTGCTTAGGGATTCTGGTCATGCTGAAATACAGTTGCTGCTAAAGGGAACACAACAGTTTTTGCAAGGGTGGATGGGGAAACTCTTAGATACACATACTCCATTAATCGACTGCAAAGAATGACTCTAAAATACTACAGCTGAAATTGAGATTTATTTTTTTTTTTTTCATAAGTTTGTCAAGTTCATCAGGAACATTTCCCAGAACAAATTCTGATGACCCATTTGCTAGGGAATCTTTCTAGACTCTATTGGAATTTCTCACCAAAATCAGCAAGTGTCTCTCCCATGGCTTAGCACGTCTAAGTCCCATTCAAGCTCCTGCTCCAAATCAGACAGAATAAGGAGCTAAACTGAGGTTTCCTTCTTCCCAAAATGCAGAACACTAATTGCTCACAGATTGTTTGGTGTCTCACAGAAATACTTTGAGTATTTTTTTGAGTATTTCCCAGAGGAAAGCAAG
>NW_020884954.1:145409-264340 GCF_003945725.1 Corapipo altera | reverse complement strand
GAAAAAGATAAAATCAGATCAAAAAACCTTGGAAAAGTGGTTATAGTGAGATGGGGGTGGGGGATCAAATTTGAATTAAAATATTTCCAAAGCTTTGCAGAACTTTGCTTGCCTTTAAGCTCTATTTTAAACCTGATACTCGTTCTGCTAAAGCCATCACGTCTAACAAATAGACATTTGTTAGACGTAAAAAGAGGAGTGAGAGAGAAAGGGGGCAAACCTGTTAGCTACTTCTTTGCAGCTGAAAAAGATAAAATCAGATAAAAACACCCTGGAAAAGATGTTACAATAAGATAGGGCTGAAGGCTCATATCTGTAACTTCTTTAAGAGAGTTATAAAAAGAAGAAGAAAAAAAAAATGTCTCAAGCCTGAAAATTAGCACTGCTGCTTTTCTGTCAGAAGAGATGTAGCTAACAGGAGCAACAATTGCATTATAGTGCTGCTGGGGTTTGAGTCAAGTAATAAAATAACACCTGAGTTATTAGAAAAAAAAGAGATTATTTTAGCTGCATGAATAGACAGGAGATGGAAAATTGTGGTTCTGCCTAGTTCACGTTAATACTAGTGACATCTGAAATTCAAAAGACAATTCAAAGCAAGGTAAATTAAAGCTGCTTCTTCTAGAGAGAAGTAATTTTGTGAGAGAATTTTGGTTTTTCAGCATTTTAGTCAAGGAGAAACACCTGGAGATGGGATCAAAATGAATCCCATTTTGGAGATGGAAAAAAGTCAAGTAATGACTCATGAAAAAGGTCAAGTAATGACCCCGGTTTGCATAGCTTTGAATATTTCATTATGTTTTAGGCAAACCATCTTGGAAAGAAAAAGCAGAACTCTTGAAGATCTGTATTTCTTTCCGAAATTTGGGAGTGAATCATAATTTTAAAGATACAAACAGCCTTCATCAGACCTTTACATCACATCAAGGCGGCATTGTTAGTTATCTGGGAAGTAGTCACCTTAAAAAAACATAATTACTCTAAGATCTCTTGCAAAACTTCTGTATAAAGAAAATGGACAACTTTGTGCTATATTCAATAAAATTATTCCTAATTTGCTAGGGACAAAGAAACATATACTCTCAGCAGACTGCATTGAACTTGCTGCAGAAAGTAGAGGTCATCTGCCAAAACTGGGGATGGAAAAGCAATCACCCCATGCGGGGGGTTGGGCTTTCAAACGAGGGCATTTTACAGCTCGTCAGCAGAGCACGGCCACCCACGTGTGCCCTGACCCAGCTGGAGCAGGAATCAGCATTCCCTGCACAATTCTGCTCGTACAGGGCACGGGGGTGTGTGTAGGCAAAGCTCCCATCGCCTCCCTACTCCAAGAAGAGTGAGAACGGGTCCTACTGAAAACGTAATTAAAGTTCATTTCACTGAACGAGATTTAGAGATATTTTTTTTTCTTTCCTGTTTAGATGCTTATTCTGAGAGGCTAAACTCCAGAAAACCTTTCTGGCATGTGTTAGCTGCTCGGTTTTTTTAAAGTAACTTGTAATGGTGTTTGAATTTCTGCTTGAAATCGAGATGGATTAACCTTGTTTATTTTCTCTGGTCCACTGATATACTTATGCTCATAATACATGAATGCTCAGTTTCACATTTAAAAAGATGAGTTGTTTCAAGAGGTTAAACGTTAGGCAACTAGTGATGGGATAAAATAATTCCTTTTCCTTCTCTGAAAGTTCTTGAAAATGATGGGATCTTCCCGTTTACTTTCACTAATTCTCTTTAAGCTTCCCACCTGCAAATATTTCACTCTTTTACTTCATTCATCAGAGAAACCCCCCCAGAAAAACTTAGGTAGAGAATTTACATGTCCAGAAAGAGATTGAAAGAACCAGAAATACATGCCTAATGAAGAGTATGTTACAGGTAAATGAGGGCAAAAAATGGCAAGTAAGAAACAAGAATGAGGTCAAATCCATCCCTAATATAAACATCCAAAGTCAGTTAATTATCACATGGATTGCTGTGGTTGTGTTGCATTTGTAACTCTTCAAATGCCCATAGACTAGTAAGTGCTGAACCAACATTAATAGCAAGTATTTTTGCATTTCCTGAGGAATATGAACATAAAAAGTCATAATAAAAAAAATCAGACAGCAAAAAGGTACACTGACATTACCTCTCACAGCACTGCTCCCATAAACTTCTTCTGAAGATTCCCTTAACAGATTTTAGTCTACAATGGTTGAGGCTTGAGGAGTGATTTCACCTGTGGACACTGAGTCAGGTGTCACAGCTCTAGATAATAGACCATAAAATAAAAAATGAACTCGGAAAATTAACAGCAAGTTTTTAGAAAGACATCTGTGGAATTTAAATAACATTCTTTCAAAACTTATCAAAAGGCACTAAGTTGCTACAAGACATTTTATGAGCAGAGCAACTATTCTCAGAGTAATTCACAAAATGGTTTATTTGCTTCTTGGAAGCTGCCTTTAGTTTAGGTAGGCTTTTATACAAGTTACCAATGATACAGTATTTCTCTCCCTCTGTATTCCACCTTCCTTCCTTCAGAGTGTGATTATTAACCCAACTTGCAAGCTGTTATTCTATTTCTGCAACCTCCAGAAATGCACCTACACGTTTGCACGAATTGCTGCCGAAATTACCTTCCTTCCATAAAAGCCCAAAGTGGTGATACTGTGCAAATTTACATCAGTGGGGAGAGAAACAGAGACAGAAAGAGAGGGAGAGGACTCCACATCCTTCTGGTGAGGCTCCTTTCCTGAAGTTGCTTTCACAGGGCTGGATGGTAAACAACGTACATTGCAACAACACACAGCGGATAAACACAGAAATTACTCCTCCCAAAGACTTGATATTGGGTTCTCTGACTGAAGCTTGCTGATATGTGACCAAACAAATGAGCCAATGTTATAGTAATAACATACTGTAATGTATAATATTATAGGAGTCTCAATTTTAGTTTGCAAAGGTTTAAAATTCTGCTGTATTAACAGGGAGCTGCAAGGTCCCAAGCGGGGAATCCAGTTTATGTATAATTTTTAAAGGAGTCATTCTAACCATTCAGCTATTTCTGAATGGCAAAACAAACACTTGATGACTAGGAACTAATGTTAGGAAGTTGATCTCTTTGGCTGAAATGACATTTGCTGACTGCATATAAGAAGTGACACTGTCAAACTATGCCAAACGCTTGCTTCAAATTGATCGAAGTAAATTACTGGATACATTAAATTTTAGTTAAATTTTAGCTTGAGCTGAATTTCTACATGACCTGATTCAATATAAATGCTTTGCAGGCAAAGTACCTGGTCAGTTTGGGCCCTGCTCTTACATCCACGTGCCCGCCCGAAGAACCGCGCTCCGCTCGCGAGATCCCATCAGAAAAGTGCTTCAGACTATTACTCTGAGTTAAGCAGCAAAATTCGCGAATTCATTTTTATTGTACAAGTTGTGGGGGTCTTAAAAAACCCTCTTTAAGTGTTCTCGGGTTCAAAATGTTTGATGTGCCTTGCTTTTTGATGAGGAAACTATTTGCAGTGCTTACCAACCACGAGCGTTGCAGCATTTTGAGTCAGGCTGGCCTATCACCCCCCCAAAATAGCAATTGCCTTAAAAAAAAACAACATAAATTTTAAGTGACAGGTTATATAGCAGGTTTTCTCTCTTTCTGTTTCTGGAGCCATGCAGGCTTGCATTTTAAAGGTTTTTCTTTACGAGCTAGAAAAGTTTACTAGGAAACTAGAAAAGTTTACTTATGGTGAAAGTTAAGATTTTCACCTAAGACAACAGCTCGAATTTTAAGTAAATCCTATATGGTGAGATTTCCTAAAAAAAACAAAACCCAAACCCCACAAGTGTTGATAACTAGCCACCCTCTAGACTTACTTGGTGTGTCCTACTACAGTTTACCCTACCATTTGTGGAAAAGTTTCCAACCATTTTCCCTTGTCAGCTTCCATCAAATTCTAATTTGGAATGTATTTCACCTCTGTGTTATCCAAGCTTTCAAAGAGTTGTGTTATCGTTATGGCTTCTCCTTCGCTTAAAAATACAAAACAAAGTAAAAGGAACATTCTGTTACTCAGAAGGAGTCGGGATATAGATGAAATTTTCACTACAGGTACATCTCATGAAAGAAATAGGCCAGATAATATGAGAATTCCATCAGGCTCCACAAACTGCTCGCCAGAAGCACAGTGTTTAACATACTCTCATATACCGAAAGTACATAAAGATGGGAAAGCTCCAAACTTGTTGTTCTTCTTCTTGTAAGACTTAACAGGCTTACAACAAAGAACTGAGGAAAAAATACGTGAAGGGCTTCCAAAGTTTGTTTGGTGGATTGTTTATTCCTAGAAAATCTGTAGGGAATGAAATATTTCCAATTTACACTGTTCAAGAAATTGAGAGGGCTTCTACCACTGAAACAGAACTTGCACAGACACCGTGCTGGTGATCTCTGAGGCTCAGGAGAGCTGGTTTTACTTCTCTTTTTAATAGCTCAACTGCCAAAGGACTGAACAACTGCATATTGGTAAGTCTAACTTTCACCAAGATGGATATATCCATTGTGGATAAACACAGGCATTTCCACTGCCTCCCGAGATCCGTGCGTTTGAGTGAGTAGATCGAAGAACTGCAAACTAAGCTTCTCATTTGCCTGCACATTTTATCTCTAATATGAAGTTATAAACAAATTGCATAGGACAAAGTAGAAAGAAATGCATTTGTTGCTTTCCTGAAAAAAAATAAAATCTGATTTGGACTGTCATACTTTAAAAGCTAAAAATACTATGTATTCTTTAAAGGACCAGAGATGAATTTAATCAAGAAAACAATATTCAAACTGAGTCTCGAAGCATTACCTTATACAGGAGCGCAAATTAGAAAAATCTGCAAAATTCCAGCTTCTCACAAAATCTGGAATAGTATAAATTTATTAACGCTAAAAAGAAACAGCAGTGAAACTTTAATTTAGCTGTTGGCTAAAGTCGTGTCAGCAGAACAGTGAAAATCAGCAATACCCTTACAAGTACACATGCACGTGGAAAAAGCAGACACCTTTAATAGGATACATATTTTAAGTAGTATTTTTAACAAGTTGTATCTTCTATTCATGCCACCTTAAAAATGTGCTGTATTTTCTTGCCAGAATAGCTGATGCATCTCACAGTTCCATGCACAATATACACATTCAAATATATGGTGAGCTGGGGAAGGGGAGGGGGATTCAGTGGTTGCCTGTAATCGTGCAAACAAGTATTTATTCTTTCTTTTTTAAAGGGAGACTGGTAAGAGTTTGGAGATACATAAAAAATAAAATATTTGTTTCCTAGCTATGTATTTTTCCTTGCTGCAGGTTTTACCCATCGTGCTAGCCACAGTTCAAGTTCCGTGTGAACAACAGAAAATGGCTGTCAAAAATGTTTCTCACGTGAATGTTCATTTGTAAATGAATTTCTCATCCCCTTTAAGCTGCTAGTGAAGTTCTTTTTTAACCCCACTTCAGTTTTTTATCCACATAGCCTTACTTAAGCAGGACACACACACACAGAAGAAATATAAATATATTTTGCAGACGGCCTTCTCTATTTTGTATATCCTTCCCATCTAGCACACATAAAAACCCAAGAGGAATGCAATTGTTAGCTTGTTACTTCACTCATTAGGAATTTTGCTCAGAAGGGTTCAGATGGAAAGCACCTACTCTGTAACAAGCATCAGAGAATTGAACATGGCACTGCAAGAGCTCAGAAACCTCCCTTTACAAAGAAAGGCTACATTGCCTGCATTTTGTTCCATTCACCAATGTCCCAGTTCATAGTTTTTTTCCCCATGAATTATTAATGAATCACTGTGACCAGGCGGGAGAAAAAGGAAATAAAACATGTAAAATTAAGCCTTTAAATATTTTTCTCCCCCTAGGTGTAACAAGGATTCAGCCAGGAGAACTTCAGACTGCGCCAAAGGGCGTGGGGATGGTAGAGAAAATAGTCCGAATTTACTTGTTTGGATTTCTCAGACAAGCTTGTAAACAGCTTCTGGTTTGGAAATCTTGTAGTTTGTAGGCCAGGGAAATCGTCTGGTGAAAGGGAAGGAAAAAATTAACGCTAAGACCTTTCTGTGAACTGACTGAAAAAAGGCTGCTGGCATCATGGCACCCAATGGGCAGAAGACACAGCCATGCAGAGGAGAAAAATACTGAGAAAATAAGCTGTGCAAGTAATATCTGGTAAAGACTGACATTTTTAGTTCCCGTGGAGTCAGCAAAAAAAACAGGACACTGCCCAGTTCTGGTTAGCAGAGAATTCTGAGAAAAGTGGGTTTGTAAAGAAGTGATGAACAGAGAAGGGCTGTTCTTAAACTCTTGCACATATATTCATTTGTGTTATGTATTTGTACAAACCAAAGTGTCATCTCAGCCTTAAAAAAAGCAGGGGAGAAATTCTATAATGTTGCCCACAGGACTGTTTTATTGCTATTGAAGCCTGTCATACTTCAGACTAAAAGCTCTGTGAACAGTATGAAGACTTTTGCCATTTTAATTGTGATATTTGAGTAGAAGTCTTTTAATATTCTTCTTATATCTCAATGAACAACACGATTGACAAAGTCATCTGCTCAGAAATTCAAATTGTTAATTTTTATGCAGTTTTTAACAGAGGGGTTGTAAGGGTACCTCAACTGAACTTCCAGATGTACACCTCTGTACCTTTGAAGGGGGAAATAAGGAAAATTAAATGTGTATATGGTATGGCTGCCTTCTGTTACTGCTCAAAGGTCAAATTTGAGCATTTTGAAATTCGTGGCCTGGTGTCAGTAATTGAAAATCTGCATCAGAATTCATGGTCCATCTCTAGAATTACTTATTTTAAAACATTTCTTTTTCTCATGCGTGACATTTACTCCAGTACTCAAAAGTTGAAAAAGAAAGGTTTTGCAAGTTCATCAGTGCTAATCTTGGTGGTATCTTTCAACTAACCATTTGAAGAATAAGCACAAACACATTACAGTAAAGTGAAATGAACTCACTGTAAGGAGATACCCAGCTTACTGAGCCTGTCCACTCCCAGTTTGTTTTATAAAAAAAAAAAAAAAAGTTATTTTCTCTAGAAGTCACTCTAGAAGTGAACTCTAAGGAAGTTTGAAAACACTCCAGGCAGCAGAAAATATCTGTTTCTGTTCATATCTCTGAGCAGAACCCCCCTTTTTTTTCAGTCTCATCTTTGAACTAAATTCATGGCAATCTTACATTTTTTGTTACTGTCTATTTTGCATCAGTAACGTAGCAACAATTCCACACGTTTTGACCTGCATTTCTTCTATTTCTTCTTAGGCTCAATATTTCAATACTTAGGCTAAATTCTTCAAGTTATTCCAGGTATCCAGGCAAAAATACCTTCCCTCAAATCCATAGGCAAACATCTCCAGCCCAGTGACAACAGTATCCAGTTTGAAACTTGATCCCATGTTTTCCTTGTGAGTGTGAATAAGAGTTTTGCACCAGAGACTCCTACGGGTTTTACCCACCTGCAAACTGCATTACGTATTTTTCAGTCGTTTTCTGCTGCAAATGTACAAAGAGGGGCCTGAACTACTGGTACTCTGTGACAGATTAAAAGGAGGAGATGCAAAAAAGATGTTTTTGCAGGTGCAGTTTGACCTGAAGTAATTTCCATACCTTCGTAGCTCTTACATGTATCTATGGATACAGAGCAATGTAGAGAATATAAGTACCAGAAGTATGCTGTAAGTACAGGATCATACTTGGGTGTCAGGGAGAAAGAGAGGCCCCAGAGGTTGAACAGAGAGTGATCAGAAGGCAGGGTCTGCCACAGAGCATAAAACCCCACTTTAAAACTCTCCTGAAAGTGAAGCCCTACAAATTAACCAGAACTGGCCCGAGGGTGTTAGCAAGAAGCTGCAAAACCCTCCTGTCATCTCCAGAAAACTCTGAAATAAAGTCTGTGGCAGTCACCAAAGCTCTCCAGTTGAAGGATGCTGTGTTTGTTAGATGCAGTTGGAGCGTCTGTCATGGGTGAAACTCTTCCGGTGGGTTTTACTTTAATGCAAGCTCAGACGTGGCCTGACTTCTCCACATTCAGACCTCGGCTGAGGCCTTTTCCAGATGTAAATTTTGTTGCTCTTTTGATCTACTATGCTACTTACTAAGAAATAAATTTCTCCTTCCCAAACTCGACACGATTTCCGAGGATTTGTGCCCACTGAAGCTGCTTCACTTTGTGCCCGAGTGGGGCCAGTGTATGCAGCACACGAGTAAACACATGGAGGTAAAAGTGGCTTAAATTTTGTACTGTGCCTAGTGGAGGCAAGCATGAAGGCAGGGGTGTGGAAGGAAGGTCCCTACCCTTTCTCTCACCATCTGTGCCCCCGTTTCCCGCCTGCCGGGTGTGCCGTGGGCTGCAAACCAGCCACCAGCACGGCTCTCATCTTGCCTCACTCAAATGAAAAGCCTCTCCTGTGCAGATTACTGCAAACAACTAGTTTTTCATTAGTATCTCAAATTTCCCCTTTTAAATTGCAAGGAAAGCTGCCCAGCTGAGGGCCTTGTTTAATCAGCAGTTGCTGTTCAGCCGTGGCAGTTGCTCCAGCAGGAGAAGGGCATCTCATCCCAGCCCTCCATAGCATCTCTCTACCCATGGCAGTTCCACATAGCCAGTCCTGCTGCCTTGGTCCCAGCAGGCCACGATTCCAGCCACGAGGAGGAGGACAGATGTGGCTGAGTTGCTCGTGCAGACACCCTCCTGCTACCAAAATGGTGGGGAACCCACCACAGGAACGTCGTGCCCTCTCCTCAAAAGAGCTTTGAGATAGCCCCTCATGAAACCAAAGCCCGCCTTACCTGTGGCTGGGAGCTGTGCCTGGAGGGTGGCAAGGACGGCGATCCTCCTCCACTTCATCTTGCTCGCCCGGACGGTGCTGTGGGAGCAGGAGGCCACAGGCACAGAGGAGAAGCGGCTCCTGCACGGGCTCTGTTCGTCTGCCGCCGCCACAGGAAGCAGCTCACCTCCTGTGAGGGCTTTTGGAGTCCACCTGCCGGCTTCCTCTGCCTTCACAGCCTCTCAGGGCTGGGGTTTGCGTTCTCAGTGTTGATGTTTGGGGTTTCCTTTTGTATTTTTATTCACCCTTTTGCTCTTTGCGAGGTGGTTTTCGGCGGGATGGCTTTTTTCCACTTTGTCTGGTGCTTCCTGGGTCATCCCCAAGTTGGCAGCTGCTGGTCTCTGTACCTGGTATCCAGTTTGGCCTGACTTCAAAAGGGGTCTTTGTAACTATTCCCACTGCGCAGCACATGGCATAAATAGCAGTCTAAAACTGGAAGCTACAAGTTGCTCTTGAACAATAACTGGTTAAACTGGTACGGATGTAAAGCTCATTTCTAAATCTGATGGAAATACAGCTTTGCCACGAGCAACTGGACGCGGCTGCACTCTGAGGGCCGTGGGGTGGACAGCACCAGAGAGAGCTGGGCTTTGCCTGTCCTTGCAGAGAGCACCCACGGGACATAAAATACCAGTTCAGCTGGCCCTGCCTGGCTCTCTGCAGCTGTACCTACCTTTGAAATGCAGGTGCCTTTTAATGCGAACACATGGCACCCTTGTATTTTGAAGGGGTGTCAGTGCCTGCAGAGCTTGAGACACATTTTGTCCCCCGAGTCCCCACAGCCCGTAGGGAGCAGAGCCTGGGTCATCCGTGTGGGAGAGCACGGTGTGCATCTCTTCCTCACTCCATTTGGAACAGAAGGCCTGGCAGCCTGTAGCTATGCCTGACACTCCTACCTGCTGAGTGGGCCACGGGATTCAACCTGCCTGCTGCTTGGAGCTGTCCTCCAGCGACAGATCCCGAGGCGCACCGGCACACCCCAGGAGCGGGATGAGTGGTCTGAAGGTGACTGCAGTCTGGGAGATACGGTTTTTCAGCCCCATGTTGCAGTCCTTGGAGTGACTAAACCAAGCAGGTCTGCCCAGCAGCCATGTGGGAGAGGCCTGGCTTCCCACAGCACGATGGCTGCAGTGATTCCCACATTGCCTTAAGCCCCTGCCACCCCTTGGCTCTCCTGTGCCTGCCTACGTGGGGCAGGTGGCTGAGATCCATTTAGAGCAATAGAGCAGGGAAAAAGCCCAGCATAGCAAAATGAAACTAAGAAAAGTGAAATCTGGAGTTTTTTTCTAAAACTTCCTGAGGAGGAGGTATCAGACAAGTCATTTCTCAGCAAAGCATGTAGGGCATTTACATGAAAATCACAAAACTTGACACAGTGGTGCCATCTCCAACTTTGTAGGAAATCTCACATTATTGTGCTCTTTTCAAATGTAGACAAATAAAAATTTCCACTTTTATTAACAACAACAACTAAAAACTCATTTTAAACAATCATGAATTAGAAAAGCTTGAAAACGTTAATTAGATGAACCTCAAGGCCTAAAGCTCAGCCTCACTCCCATTAAAACACACCTAGCTCAACAAAACATCAAGTGTTTAGTGTTTATAACAGCAGTACTACTAATACACTTCAGGGTCAGGGCTTAGGCTTAGAGGAAGCACCAGTGTGTAATTGAATATTTTTTTCCCCCCATTTCTAATTCTTAGAAAAGAAAGAGGAATGTGCATCTCCAGCAGGTACAGGAACAGGGCTGGTGATAACAATTTCCCAAGAGTATGGCAGCGTGAGAGTTATTGTGCACACATGAAGTAAGTATCTATAATCTTTTGAAAGAAAAGTAAATTGAAGTTCTTGGAGGAAATTCGTCACCTTGCTGTCTGTAGTAACAAAGGCTTTGATAAAACCATCCTTCCCTTTTATGTAGTAAATATTGTGCTAGTCAACACAGAAGTTACTAGACACTAGTATTACCCCAGCACCCAAAACCTAGTGCAGCATGCCATTCTGTGATACCTAGACTGCACTGCTGAGCCTCTGTTCCCTCCCCAGCCTCGGGGAGGGTTTTCTTTGTGGTTCTTCTACCCCAAAAGCTACAAGGAAAGGCTGGAGATGGGCTCTGAGTCACCAGCCGGCAGAAAGCAAAGCACAGCCCATGAGAGCTGCCATGCACTGAACCTGAAAAAGGTGTCATTAGTCCCAGAAATGGCTGTGCTCAGGTACATGTTCTATATTCCAACACAAGCTGGATAAAGCCCTTTCTGTCCGCTCCTCTGTGCAACGGAAGATTGGCTGAAACAAGGAATTAGTGAGCAGGAAAAGACCCCTGTTCTCACTGCAGGCTGCCTAAATCTCACAGTCGTCTTATCCAAAAGCCAAAATAATACCATCCTAGTTATTGATATTTTTGGGTAACGGTATTTTCAGAGGAGCAGATGGCACTGCTCATCACTATTCTGCTGACCCCTGTCTCCTCCTGTTATTGATCATAGCTTCTCCCTCCGGCAGAAAGCCAGCAAATTATCACTTTGAATAAAGAGTTGAGGCCAAAGGTAAGGAAAAGAAATGAAGAGCTGTATAAGAAAGGGAGATTAATGGCAACAGCAGGCACACTGGGAGAACAGCAGTTGGGCCAGTGTGGTTTGATGTCTAGATAGGGAAAGGTCAGAGGAATGGAGTATATGGACTTCAGTTGGAAGTGTGGGTAGAGTCAGAAAAAGGCTTTGCATGACAGTTCTCCTAGAATTTCTCACCTCCCCATCCCTCAGCTTTTGAATAAAGACAAGCTTATCATTATAATTTAAATACAATGAAAGTATACAAAAGAGCACTCATTCTTGTATTATGAGTTACTCACACCACAAGCATGGCATGGGAGATGCAAATCATATGCAGTCGAGCAGTACAGGAAAAGAAAAAGGGGAAGTGGTCTCCTGGAGAAAGCTTTTCTGTGTTCACACAGCTTGCAATTACACAGTGAGGAATTGTTTGCTCAGAGTGTCGCCTTCTTTTCAGCCTGTCTATTCTTTGCATCTCTAGGAACTACATAGTACATAAAACCTTCAGCATCTCCTGCCACACTGTGCATTGGACAATCTCACACAAGCATTTTTACCAACAGTTTAAACCATACTGACATTTCAGTTTACTCACTTCACTCAGACCGTAAGAACTTCGTTAACCCTGGACTAGAAATGAATGCCAACCCTAGTTCAGCTGAACCAGAAGCTATTTTTCTCAATACAGTCAAGGCCACAGTGGAAACATAAAACCCTCCCTGCTGTGTTAAAAAAAAAAAAAGCTCTCAGCTAAACTTGACTTTTTATCTAAACATACAGGTGGAGGAAAGTGCATTTCCGAGAATTACCTGCACTGGGAAGACTGCAAATATTTGATCTGTGGTTCCTGAAACAGAATGGGTGAGGGAACTGAAGTGGTCCCCAAGTACAAGTCAGTGTGTTTAATGCCAGTTGAGGTGCAGCTCATTATCTGCAGGGATAACATCTTTCATAAAATAGTTAAGGTACACGTTCAACAGCTTCTATGCATCCATATGTCATTCTTCCTCTGGACACAAGAAATCCTGAAGCAGCTCTAATGCAAGGGGCTGATTCATCCCTAGAAACATTCCCTTTTCACGCTTGCTGGTTATGCTTTAACAGTGCTATTAAAAAAAGAAAAAAAAAAAAGCAGCAGTGTTTGCAGCTTTAACAGGAAATAAATGAAAACTAAAAAACAAACCCACACCACAGTCAAGCTGAGGATTAAAAAAATAACTACACACTGCCCTCTGGCTCGTGTTTTGCTACCACAGAGATATGCCTGTAATCATCGCTGCAGACTGCTGGGATTGAGCACAGCTCGGTTATCAGAAGCTCTCCTAAGCCCATTTGATACAGGTAGCACTTGCAGGCAAAATTAATTCCTACATCACCTGATGGAGGAGCTGGCCAACTTTAGAGACAGGAACATCCAGACAGACTGCAGAGTCCTGCCCCTGATCCAGCAGGGAGTGACACTTGGCAGCACCGTAACCGACCCAACAAGCATTAAGAACATTTCTGGAGATGTTCACGTGAAGATAATGGGTGTTAAATGAGCGACAATTTTCGCTGGTGGGCAAGCTGTAGCCTCCAGCCAGACATGCCATTCATGCAGGAGACTAATACACTGAAATGGTCTGCTGTTTGTAGTGTGTAAGCCCACAATTTTTATTGACAAAACGTTGCAGACTGACAGTCCTACATTGCTTCACTGCATTTCAATGCACTGTAGTGCCTTGCACTCCAGCTTCGATTTGCCATAATTGGGTTCAACTGTGCTAATCCCCTTGGAATGCAGCAATTAATACTTATTTAGTGATAATTGCTGCATTCCAAGAGGATTAGTCCCTGCCCTGCACTTTTGCCAGCATTGCAAATGGAGAGCTGGAAAGAAGACAGGTCTAACTACAGGTCTTGCTTTGGCAGCTCCCAACAGGGAGGCAAGAGAAGTTGGTCTTGCTACGACTGCTCCCCTCTGTGTGTGAAAATACTACTTTTCTGAGGAAAATCCACTCGACTGTCACCACTCCTTGCAGCTGCACTGAACAAATAGAAACCCTGACACATGCAACAAGAGGGAAAAAAATATCCCCAAACATAAAAAGGAACACCTGTGCAGTACCATATAGACAAACACAGCCATGAGCACGTTTCCTATGGGATGTTATCAACAGGCCCTGGTGCGGTGCAAGAACAAGTTTCTACTCATTATTTTGAGGATTTTTGTGACTAACCATTTCCTGTTCCTCCTGTGGTCTTAAAATTTTCAGTGCAACAAGGGTTTTGGAAACCTCTAAAGGAGTTGTTAGTAGAAAGTTAAAATACACACTCTTTGCATGCTCGGTTTTGAGACTACTGAATCTGTATTGTCCCATTCTTTCCTCCTCAATGAAGCCTTTATGATCTGTTCTGGTTTATTATTTCTTTTTAATGCACTCAAGAGAGCACTGCTTGTGTCATATCTTAAGAAGGAAGAACAAGGTTTCTTTTCCTTTAGGATAATCAAACTGAGCTCTCTTGCATCATCAGCATTTTCACCTGTTATTTGCAGGTGAAATTCCCCAATTACATTAAAATATATGCAGAAAAATCCTGGGACTTGACCACTAAACACATTTTGGAAACACTCTTTTTAATTATAGAGCAAGTCCATTATTTTCTTGCATGGCTGTACAGAATGTAATTTATCAGTAAGGTTATGCATTTTATGAATATAAAAATATTGAGAAGTCAGATTTTAACGCGTGTGACAAGTATCTTCATTTCCTTTATTTTCTTCCCCTCTTCATCCCTAACACATACTTCTTCTGCATTTTTCAAATGCTCATCTGGGGGAAAACTTAATTAAATTATCTGAAATTCATTTAAGCTTTTAAAACAAATCAAAAATCCAATTCATGCTTGATTAGGCAACTGCTCTTGGCTAAATGACGCCAGGAAAGAAGTGCACATTGTTCTTATAATCATATACTGCAACTGTTTCTCTGGTCCTTATCTCTAAACAATTGCTACCTTTCAGTCTAGAAACGGTTACTTTTTAGCACTGGGTGATGTTAAATAAGTTCCACTGGCATAAAAACATTCCCCAGATGATTTACAAGTATTATTACATGAATCTTACTAACTGTCATTTATTTACATTTTTATAAACGGGGGGTGGGGTGGGAAACTGAGGGTGCAAAGTTTACAATCTGAGTCAGTGGCAGCAGCAAAAATAACGTGAAGCAATTCTAGACCTCAGTGGTGTGGGTACACACACAATGACAAATTATTGAGGTTGAGGGAGAGACTTTCCTCTCTCAACAAGACCCACGTCAGCTGTTGGACCCACCACCACGAACACGGCATCTGTTTTGTTTAAACTGCAGAAATTCTATGCAAAAGAAATGCTAACAGCTGCAGGAATCAGAAGCAAACAGTAGTGGGGAATTGTTAAGGCTTTTCTATAGGACATTAAGAGCTAGAGGGAAAAAATAACTCAGAGCAATCATTACAACTGTCAGGTTCTTTGATTAAAACCTACCATCCACTAAATAATACAAAATTTCACCCCTTCAGATACTAAACGAATACCTGGTTGCACTCAACCAGAAGGCTCCAGCCCCACAATCAGCGCAACTAACGAAACTCCAATTTTTAAAACTCATTACTTTTGTAACTTTAATAGACATGAACTGGGTTTTGTTATCTCTCTTGAGCTCCCAGTTGTTGTGACATAGATAGGGACTGTGTGGCTTCAAGGTGAGGCTTCTGATTTCAGGTCTGAATCCAACTAAGTAAAAACAAATCTGACAAAAGCAAGTACCCAGACAACATGATACCTGAGCTTTGTTTCCATAGAAAATCAGGATATGAAGAACATTAACCACTATACCCAGAACAAACAGTCTCACAGTCTAATCTTCTTACACAGTAATTCAACTCAGAAACCCAGAGGAAGGCTCTAGACACAAAAGTTCTTAAGTCAAAAAGCCCCGGGAGCAACTCCAGGAGTCTTGCTTGAGAGGCTCATGGACTGAGCTTCCCAGCAGGCAGAATACAACTACTGGAGAGCACCAAGGACCAACTGCTCCACCAGAGCAGAGGAGCTGGAAGGGGTGGCAGGGCAGGGGCCTTAGCACCAAGACACACAACCCCACACTGGGAGCTCTGGCACAGGCCCCAGGCAAAGAGGGGAAGTTCCAGGCCTTTCCCAGCTCTACCTCACCACCCAAACACCTGCACGGGCAGCCCAGATCACTGGAGAGGGACCAGGGGCACTCAAAGAATCCAAGATTAATTAACTGCTGGAAATTACAAACCAGAGTCAAGTCGTTTAATCCAGCTAACAATAAGCCTAAGCCAAAGCACTGCCACGCTAATGAACACTCTCTCTTTGGATTCTTACACCGGCAGAAATAAACGCTGCAGAGTCTGGAGGTGGCAGCTCCCAGCTGATGTTTCGAGGCATTCTATACCTGTCTCCATTTCCTTTACTAGAGTTTCTTAATTTAAAACCCTTTAAATCATTTTCATGGATATTACTTCTGGCTCTCCACAGCACGAAATGATTACAAAACACAAAAAAATGATGAATGCTTCCTTTTTTTTTTTCCCAGCTAGCAGGCTCCTGTGTTTATGGAGGGAAGCATTCATAATGTAAAGCACTGTAGAAAAAGAATTTCCTCGTATTATACCCCCGTCGTTTGCTTTTCCAGCATCTTTGAGTTATGATGAATTCAATAACCACTTTTAAGTATTAAACATTTAACACTCAAGCCGAATGTGAGTCTATGGTACCCTCTTGTGTTCAACAATAATATATCAGTTTACTGGATTTTTAATCTAGATTCAATAGTTTTTCTCAGGAAAAGCTTTTTGAAAACAAATTAATCTAATACTCTGAGCTACCTCTATTTTATTGCGAAGATCACTAAATAGCTAAGAAATTAATTCCGGAGAGAACTGACTAAAAGATTAAACAAATGCCTGATATATTTAAGTTCTAGTTTGTAATGATGTAGTGCGTTGCAAGAACCTCCTGGGCACAACTCTTGCATTAAAATGTAAGAGAGAAATTGAAAATCAAGAATTGAACGCCAAGAAGAAACACAAAGACAGAAGAACATGGAGTAGGAAGCAGAAGGAAGAAGATGACTGTGTCGTTAGAGAGACAGGCTGTGATTATCCTTGTTAGATTCCCAGCTAACAAACATCCTGTGAATTAGTGAGGTGCCTAAATTATCCTGTGACTCACATTCCCATCTGTGAATGCAGGTACTTATCTCCCCGGGTACGGTGGCTGATTTCATTGCTGTGGAGACTATGACCCGATACTTCCACCGTGCCATGGCAGAGGACACAGTCAGAGGTTGAAACACTGATTCATTGCTTGCAGTTGTATCAATTTCTTATCCTTGGCCTCTTCTAAGCCACAATATTGCTTCTGGATATGAGGAAAAAAGGAAACATGCTCACAAGCAAGTTCCTGAATGAGCCAAATAGAACAAAGGGGCACACAGGGAGAAGAGGCAAGGAAAAACAGGACAGGACAAGCTGGTGACTTTCCTGAGTTGGTGATATTAACATTTACATACCTATCACTAGGGGAGATTGATACCCTCATCTCCTTTACATTCCACTTCTACATATAAAAACACACAAAAACTGTTCAATGAGATGCACAGACACAATTTTAGATAGTGCTTCTCAGGTCAAAATCTCAAATCCAGGTCTGTACATCTATCTTAACCATACTGCTGTTCACCACTTTCCAAAAAAAAACCAAACCACCTGGTTGAGGTCCTTTCAAATTTCAAATGTGAAGAGATTTGGACGATCTAAAATTGTTCCAATAAAATGCAGTAGTGTTACAAAACTGGTTTAAGATTGTTACTGAAAAAAGCCCTTCCACTCACAATCAGAAAAGACTTGGGAATTGGTACTAGTGAGACAAGACAACCAGAAACAGAGCAAGCCTTATGGAAGTGGTACTTCTGAAGGTGGTGTACTGGTTTGGGCTGGAATGGAGAGTTTTGGGGTTTTTTTTCAATAGCAGCTTGTTTGAGGCTGTGTTTTGAATTTATGCTTTAAACGACCCTGATAACACACAAATGTTTGTTATTATTTATGTCCTGCCCTACCAGTGAGGAGTCTGGGGGTGCAGGAACAGCTGGGAAGGGACACGCCTGGAACAGCTGACCCCAACTGACCAGAGGAACAGCCCAGGCCACAGGATGTCATGCTCAGCAATAAAAGCTGCTGGAGGAAGAAGGAATGTTGAGAATTATGGCATTTGCCTTTCCAGCTAATTGTTAATATGTGATGGAGCCCTGCTTTCCTGGGGATGGCTGAAAACCTGCCTGCTAATGACACAGATTTCATGTCAAAATGCAGAAGCTCTGGCTGAAAAGCATAATCAAATAAGGCTTCCTTGTATTCACCTTCACAAACTCCACTGTTATTATGTTCCATTTCACAGTATTAGATGCAGGAAAGAAAGTGAAACACAAAGATGTTTATTTCGTCCATGGAGGGGAAAGCCACATGTAAATAGGGATGTTTTCCCCCTTTATCCTTGCAAACATGAAAGACTCCAGAGGAACAATAAAACACAAACGTTGAAGAGAGAGTGCCTGTGTGAAAGAGAGCAGGAGGGAGAGAAGAATCCTCAAACGTGCAATAAATAACACTTGACACCGCTTGTCAAAAAATATTTTAATTTTAACAAAAGCTCAGCATCATCAGTCTCACACATGAGAAGTTACAGGGTGACATGTAATGCATTCAGGTGTTCTCACAGTAAAGATTAAGTCCATGACAAAGATTCATATGAGTTTCCATAACTGTCATGCCTTATATAAAAATACTTTTCAATTTCATATTAAATATCAGTGTTCCCTGTTCAACATAAATTGTTTCTATATTGTAAGGGGTTTTTTTATCCTAAATTAGTTTTAAAATAGAGGAACAGTAAAAAGTACCTTCCCCCCTTTCTGGAGAAGGAAAACTTAATAAGTCACATAACAAATATTTTCACAAATCATTCCAGTATTTGAGAAAAGGAGTGATATAACAACAACATTAAGATGTAGGGATTTTATATGAGAAATCCCACTGTTCTGTATAAGAATCTGCCTTTAAGGTGTCTAAATTCTCACATTCTAAGTCAACTAATATTTGCTCATTGTAAAACCAACTTAGTTGTTCATAAATAGTTTTTAGTGTTTGTGAACTTAGCACACAGCAGATGAGAAAGAACGTAAAAAGGTGTTAATTTGGGGTTTTTTTGTGGTTGTGTGCAAGTTATTTTAACACAGAAATAACTACGCACACCTTTCATTAATTTTCATTCTCTACAAATCATGAATCATGTGTGTCATACTGTATTGCTTATTTTTCACTTCTGGGTTACTAACCCAGAAGTGATGTGTAAGGCTTCCAAACCCAAAAATCTTCTCAGTTCTACTGTTGAGGGAAATAAAAACTGACACCTTGCCGAAGCTGAAGATTTCAGAATCCTAATCAGAAAACATTTATCCTTCACAACAGTGTCACTGAATTTACAAGCCACTACACTTCTTATACTCAAGTCAGATAGATACTTGAGGTATTATCAGCCTGCTTCTATTAAAGGGTCAGGGCATGTAACCACTGAAGAGGTACCAAGAACTTATCCTGAGGTACATGTACAGTTTGCATAAATACAACTGTATCCTACAGCACATTCAGCATAGGCAGCAAAATAAAAAAATGGCTCAAACGAGCGAGTGTATCAGCGTGCAAAGGAAATTCTTAACAGGATTTGGGAACTCAGCACATCATTTACCCTCGTAACACAAGCAGTTCTTTCCATTCCACTGAGCCAAGTCAGCTGAGCCATCCTGTGGTACTTTGCCATAAAATTCTAAACTAAACTGGTTATTAAAAATAAAACGGAATTGGAGAGTGCTCACAAACAGATATTATTCAACTAAGGCATTGAAAGCTTTAGAACTGGACTAATCCTTTGGATTCCAGTAAACACACTACTTCTGAATGCAGACCATCAGCCACCTTTCCAAAATCACATCCAATTAATAAAATTTAGTTATGGCTCACGCACAAAGGTTTTTGAGCACGACATGATTCAAGTTAGTGAGAAGTTAAATCTGCCTTATAAGGGTAATGCATGCTCATTAACAATGTGAGGTGTTTGATTTACTGTGTTATTAATTCAGCTCTACAATACACAGGAAAAATAAATCTTTTCATGAAACAGCCGAAGTAAATTCATTTCCACATCAGCATCACACGGATCTTCTGCCACCTACAAGGAGCAAGAATAAGAGTGAAATGATTGCATAATTGCTGACTGAGCTAAAATACATTTGAAAGTTTTGAAGACTAACTTTTATGTAGGCAAAAGAACACAATTTCTCTATACTTTAATATCATAATGATGGATTCAGCAGCAATTTTGTTCTGGAATGTATTAGTGATATTGCTGCGATCCCATTAATACAGCTTCATAAATGCTGAATAGTCTTGCTGCTTTTAATCATCATCCCAAAACATCATCTGTCTTGCAATTAATTCAGAGGACAGTGACTGTGCCCACTCTACAGGAGTCCCTCCTCCCAAGAAACGACTTAAGCTGAGGCGCAGTTAATCGTGTACAGTTCTACAGATACTATATTTGATATTGTTACACAGTTGGATCCCCTATTCAAACATACCTTATGACTTCAGACACTGCATCCAGTGGACCACTTAGAGAAAAGACATAAATGCACATAAAAACCAGAGACAGGTAGTATATAGAACATACTGTTAACAATCAGGAGAGGTTTTACAGGTTTCAAATACAGCGAGGGTTAGGCATGAAAAACTCCAGTACTTACTAAGGTTTGACACTGTAATATTCTTCTGGTGTCACAATTTTCAATCCACCAAAGTAGTCGAGGACCCAGATGTTTGTGATGTTGAATTTGGCAAAGAACCAATCGTGATCCTTAGGCCAACTTTCCATTTCAGGGTGGCGACTGAATAATGCTTTTTTTGCCAAGACTGCTTCTGAATCATTCACCTAAACAAAAAAATAGCAAAGTATTACAGTAAGGTAGTCACGTAAAGACAGATTTTAGTTTAAAAAAACCCCACTGCTGAGTGTATTGTGCTCTTTTCAGTTCTGCCATGCTCTGTCACAGGGGACTCGTTACTGAGGCAGAGTCCACTCATCTTCAGCGTGGTGTATGTGAGACAGACAAAAATTCCAAAGCAGCTGATTTTAACATTAAATCAAAAAGGTGCTTTTAAAGTTAGCATGAGCAAGAAAGTACTTCATCAACATAAGAATAAGTCTTTCAACAAAACACAGAACAGAGGAGTATGGATTCTTGCTGAATTATTACAAAGTGATGTTTTATGTGCAATTTTACCTCCTCTGCACATGCTCATTCAAACTGACACAGATCTCAGCTGTGTTCAGTCCTCTGCAAACACACACACACACAAATAGGATGGTATAGCAGAACCTACAGAGAAGGGAAGCTGAAAAGTGTGACAGCACTTAACGTGCAGTGTGCAATGTGCAAACGTTTAAAGAGTTAAATTAACAAGTTGGAGCTCCGAGTATGGTATGAGAAGAATTAACTAAAATAACCCAACTCCATTATCAATGAGAAACTCAGGAAAGCAACTGAAAGATTGCTGAGTGCAATGTGCAAACACAGAGGTGTGAAAACACTAACATTTAGACTATTATCATCTCAGATCTAAATCATCCAGTGATGACTGTTTCTCATCCTCAATCATTGTCCTCAATGACGGGATTAAAATCTTCAGTGAATAACACGTGCAGTTCTAAAGTACTGGTACACAAAAGCATACTGCCCTGGCAGCAATGCCATCAGATATACACTGCACTTTTTTTGTCTCTAATACTGTAACTTTATTGTTGTAACTTTATTGCTCTAATATTGTGACTTTAATATTGTAACTTTATTGCTCGGGCCAATATTTACTTCAACAAAGTTTCAGAAGCACGTTTGTCACAACGCATGGACCAAAGAATTTAGTTGGGCAGGAGAGATGTGAATGAAGTATGAAGCCTTTTCCAAGGGAGTTGCCTTAGATTTCTTAGTTTCAGAACACATCTAGGGGAAGGAGGGAGACTTCCTAGATTACAGTGTTGTCCCCTCAAACTCCTTGTTAAAGACATGCCAACAAAGCTCCTGCAAATATCAACGCAAACTTCATTTTCCTCAAACTACGAACCAGCCTTGGGATATCACAGCACATAACATCTCTTCACATGCTTTTGCACAGAATTTCTAAACCTTTCTCTTCTCCTCCCACTAAACAACACTACTTGATGCACACAGCCTTGTCCAGTGCCAGCTTTCAGCTGCTTACCTTCACAATGCTCCCAACGAAGATTATGTGGGCACAGAGGGGGTTCTGGGGATCATATCTGTGCCTCCTGCAGTAAGGAGTCTGTGCCAAAGACACAGTTAAGGAGGCATTTGAATTGACCTGAAATGCAAGAAGTAAGATAACAGGTTTACATCCTTTTTGCAAGAAAAATGTCATCCCCACCACATTCTCAGCTCTTGGTACTTTATTCAGCTCTTGGTAGTTTCTTCAGCTTTTGGTACTTTATTCAGCTCGGTATTACTGCCAAAAAGAATAAAGCTGTCATCACCTTTTCCTGACTGTATCTGAAAGCCTACTTAGATGAGCTCTGAATCTGAAAGAATGCCCAGTTTTGAAGTGTGCTGAAGCTTTTTAGCATAAAATGCAAATGTCACAAAACAGCACTCCTCAAAACTCTGAACTCAACATACAGTCCAGCTATTTCACCTTCAAATGATGGCATATTCTTATAACTACACACAGAACAGAAAAAAAGGACATACAGTGAACTTCATTAATTCTGGTGGAAGGACAAAGAGTAACTGAGAAGGTAACCAACTGAATTTCACAGCTGTTAATAACATTAGTTAAACCAAAATCAAACAACTCCTTCCTTCAAAACAAGCTGCTGTGAGCCAGTCAGCTCTTTTGAAATTTAAAGTGAATTTTAGACACACTCTTAAAACCTAAGAGAAACATCTAACCTGAAAAGTTAAAGAATCTGCATCTGATTGTTTTTCTAAAACTAATTCGGTGAGCGTGGCTTGAAAAGTACTGGTGCAAAACAGGACTCCCTGATGCAGAATGTCACATACCAAGGTTCATTATCTCCCAGCAAGGAAAGTTCACCTGCTTTGAGAACTTTCACTAGAAGAGCTCATGCCCAAAAGAAACCCCCAAAAGTCACTCAAACACTACGCAGAGTGCCGGCGAACTCCTGAAACGGGAGCCACCACCTGACAGAGAGGAAGCTGCTTAACTACAGAAAAAGCTGACTCATGATTACTCGGCACCTTCTCCCTTGCACGTGACTATCACACGTCAAGTGCCTCTGCCCTGTAACAGCAAAATAAGGATCTGCTGAGGAGCCTTCTGAAGGGAAACGTCCAGCAGCAGTTCACACCGCAGTTTTTAGGTTTTTCTGAAAACAGAAGGCTGTAGCTGGGGGTGGAGGGGGAGATACTATACAAGATAAATTTCTACAGCACTTAGATCCATAACTAAAGCATTTTATTGTAATAAAGTAAAACCCGGCCCGGAACAAACAAAAAGGGTTTATGATAAAACAAAGTCAATAGAAAATTTTTGATTATTTTGTGGTTTGTGTTTCTTTTACTAACACTGCAACAGCTACTGGAACAAAAAAAGTTTTCTTGTAAAGGAGGCACACGATTGCTATGTCCTTAAGCTTTTAGTCAACTCCCTTGGCCACAGGCAGGCAAGAGATCTGGGACAAGGCCAATTACACACACTCAGAGCCACAGTATGCCAATGCTGCCTCTCCTTGTGCGCTTCCCTTTACGGTAAGCTCCAGAGATTACTATTCCTTCTACTAATATCTACTAATAGATCACTATTCCTTCAGCAGCCTGTGTAGGAAAGTCCCACACTGTCAATTTCCAATCTTTTTGATTTTTATTTTGTTTTTTGTTGGGTTTTTTTTTTTTTTTTTGTTTTGGTGTTGGTTTGTTTTTTTTGTGTTTTTTTTTTATGACGTTCTGTGGGGCCTCATTTCTCTGCTCAGTGGTGCTGGAATTTCCAGCCACTGCCTCTATTTGATGCTGCTTCTGCCATTCCTCAAGGCCAGGATGAGCAGGAACTTCTCAGGAGGCCTTTTGAGTGTCAACACAGACAGCACTGCTCATGCTCAGCTGTTCAAGGGATAACAATTGCTCAAGGGATAATAATAAATGAGGTGACATCTATGGAACAGCCACAAACTAAACCACAAGAAGTGTTTCACCTGAACACAAGGAACGACTTTACGCTGAGGGTGGCAGAGCACTAGAACAGCTGCCCAGGAAGGTGTGGGGTCTCTGGAGACATTCCAAACAGCCTGGATGCGTTCCTGGGTCACCTGCTCCAGGTGACCCTGCCTCGGCATCAGGATGATCTCCAGAGGTCCCTTCCTACCCTAAGGTTTTGGGATTCTGTGAACTCAGTGCTGTCGCTCTGCCTTCGCAAGGCTAACGTGAACTTAAAAAACAAAAGAAACTCCAACCAGCGCTTGCCAGTGAGATGAAAAAGCGCAGGCAACCAAGCAAAACCCGACACTCCCTCAGTACCCCGGGCGCTCCTCTGGGTGTCCCGAGGGTGGTCACCGCTCACGCTCTTCACACCCCTTGCCCCGCTCACCTCCAGGTCCTGCACGGAGATCTCCATGTCCGTCAGGTACAGGTAGGGGACGCCGCTGCCGCCGAAGGGCCCGGGAGGCCCGTCGCTGATGGAGAAGATGTTGGCGAAGGGGCGGCCGCGCAGCCCCTCCTGCGCCGACAGCGTGGCCAGCGCGCCCCAGTCGCAGCTGTGCAGGACGAAGCGCGCCATGCGCGCCGCCTCCTCGGGCGGCGGGATGGCCCCCACGGCCGCCAGCAGCAGCGCCGAGGCCGCGCAGAGGAGCAGCAGCCCCGCCATCCTCCCCCTCTCAGCCGCGCTCTCGGACATCGTTCCCCGCAGCGTCCCCGCCACCGACTGAGGGGCCGCCCCGCCGCGTCCCGCACAGCCCCGGCCGCGCGCCGAGGGGGCGGGGCCTCTCCGCTCCCCGCCAATGGGAACGGCGCTGCCCTCCCGCCTTCACCAATGAGAGGCAATTCTGGGAGTGAGGGGTTGGCCAGCCGGGCATCAGCCAATGGGCTCGCGAGGCTCGCGCTCTCCGGCCAATGAGAAGCGCAAGGGGCGGGCCCAGGAGCGCAGATGTTGTAAACAACCTTGAGGGCGCTGACACGGCGCCCGGCGGTCCGTGAGGGAGGGAGGGAGGCGGGGCGGAGTCACCTGCAGCCCGGCAGTTACCGAGAGGTTACAGGTCACAGGATGAATTAGGTGGGAAAAGACCTCTGAGATCACCGAGTCCGACCTGAGACCGAACACCACCGTGTCAGCCAGACCATGGCACTGAGCGCCACGGCCAGTCCGTCCGTAAACACCTCGAGGGAGAGTGACTCCACTGCCTCCCTGGGCAGCCCCTTCCAATGTCTGATCACTCTTTCCATGAGGAAATTACTCCTAATGTCCAACCTAAACCGCCCCTGGCACAGCTTAAGGCTGTGTCCTCTCGTCTTACTGCTGGGAGACGAGCCCGGCCCCCACCTGGCTACAGCCTCCTTTCAGGGAGCTGAAGAGAGTGATAAGGTCATCCCCGGGCCGCCTGCTTTTCTTCAGGCTGATTCTCCCCGGCTCCCTCAGCTACTTCTTATAGGACCTGTGCTCCAGACGCTTCCCCAGCTCCACTGCCCTTCTCTGGACACGCTCCAGCGCCTCAATGTCTTTCCTGGAGTGAGGGACCCAGAACTGGACGCAGCGCTCGAGGTGCAGCCTCAGCAGTGCCGAGTACGGGGGGAGCTGATCCAGCTGGTCACACTCTTCCTGATACAGGCCAGGATGCCACTGGCCCTCTTGGCCCCCTGGGCACACGCTGGCTCGTGTCCAGCTGCTGTGGACCAGCACCCCCAGGTCTGTTCCACCGGGCCGCTTTCCAGCCGCTCTGTCCCCAGCCTGCAGCGCTCCATGGGGTTTTTGTGACCGAAGCGTTGGTCCTGTCGAACCTGGCAGCGCTGGCCTGGGCCCGCAGAATTCCCTGGCAATCAGTCACCTGTCGGTGGGGCGGCAGGAGCGGCTCCCCCGGTCCAGCGGGGCAGGGATCCCGTCGGGCTGCGGGGGGCGCTGGCGGGACGCGGCTCCGGCGGCTCCCGGGAGCGGCTCCCGGCCTTTCTCGGCGGCTCCCGGCGGCTCCGGAGCCGGTCCGTCCTGCGGGGCCCGGGTGACCCGGGATAGCCCATGGCACGGTGCCCCGCAGCACCAGTCCCCTGGCGTCGCCCCTGCCTTGTCTGCCTGTGGAAGTCTGTCAGATCCTGGAAGTGTTCAAAAAAACTCGCGTGGATATGGCACTTGAGGACGTGGTTTAACGGTGCACGCGGCAGCGCTGGGTTAGTGGTCGGGCTTGATCTTAAAGGTCTTTTCCAACCTGAACAATTCTGCGGTCAAAGGGTGGTCGTGGCACCATCAGCCCCGCTGTCCCTACCCACTGCCAAATCAGTCTCAAGGGCTGGTTCTGTGTCACCGCAGGTGTTTGTGGCCCAGCTTTCCCTAAGAGAAACTTTGTCATTAATTACAGCAAGCGGGGACTATCTTGAACTGGTTTAGACACCAAAGACTATAGGATGATTTGCTATTGGGCAGAGCTCAGGTCTTATCTCTTGCACACTGCAGGCTCTGTATGTCAGAGCCCTCTCTTCTGGTTTTCCTAGTTGAACACCATTCCATTGAAGGCCACTTAATTGCATTACTTACCTAAATAAACACTGCTGTCCTATACAGGTAGAACCAAATAATTTTTCCTCCAGCATTCCCCTTGCCTGCAGAGCACGGACAGAGATTCCTGCCTCTCCTCTGGATCCCAGACACACAGAGCCTTCTGCTGCTGCCTTCTCCTGGAAAAAGAAAAAGAAAAAGAAAAAGAAAAAAGGGTGCTCTGAACCCCCTGATGTGCAGACATTCAGCTCAGGTAGGTGGTTGAGCTTGGGAGTGACAACCACTCCAGGAAATAAAGCCATACAGGTGGCCTTGTGTGTAGTACAGGACAAGGGATATTTCAGGGCAGAGTGCTGAGGAGAAAACCAGAGGGAGAAAGGGAGTGAGTTATGAGAGAAGAGACTGTGCTAAAGGTTGTCTGTGTATGCAGGATTATACAACTTGTTCAGGTGAGGGGCAGGAGTGGAACATGTTGGAGGGGAAAAGACAGGAGCTGCTCTGCACGAGTGAGAAGAGTGTGGAAGAAAGGGTCAAAAATGGTCTAGAAGAAGTATCATAGAAAAGAAAAGGGGATGAGGAAAACAAGATGTAACAAACTCACTTTGTTAAGAGTTTTTTATGGCTAAAACAGAGACATTATAAATTGCTCTTTTCTGTCCCTACCAACATGTGTGTGCACACACAGAAACTGCATGTGTCTCTCCATTTTCAGTCCTGCCCTTGGAGAGCCTGGGAGCTCTACTTGACCTATTTGATGCGGCCAAAGGGATGAGTGGGGGTGGTGGTAGGGTATAAGTGTGTGAATGGTGTTACTGGGGAACAGCAGGACATGACAGGGAACAGGCAGGAGGTGGTTGGTGGGGTCAGCACAGGAAAGAAGGGATACCATAGAGAGCATGTGGAAGTAACAAACAATAAGTGCCACAGGGGGAGGAAAAAAAAAGGATAGTAAGGAAAGAAGATAGGATGTGGCAAGCAGGGCTAGCAATTCTTTATTATTGTTATTATTTTGCTCAGAAAAAAAAAATCATGTTCTAGATTTAGATATATGTATTTGCTGAATGTGGCCATCCCTCCTGTTATAGGAAGGGTGCATGTTAATGGAACCACACAGCCCCTGTGGCAGGAGAGTCAAAGTGAACCTCGTAGAGAGAGTGGGAGATCATTCCTCAGTCCCCCTGCCTCTGCTGGGAACACATGGTGGTATCTCAGGTGCCAAGAGAAAAGGTCTGCCAAACAAGGTCTGCCAAGTTTTCCTTGCCTCCCCCTGCCCTTTTACAGCCTTGTGGCACATCTGCAGCCTTCCCTGTCCCCAGCTGCCAAGGGCTGCTGCTGCCTGACCCCAGTGGATTTGGGCTGATGAGTCTGGTGGGAATTCAGTGCTCGGCAGGATTTATGGAAGCAAATAGCACTGGCTTTCCTCTACGGAGAATGGGATTTATTAATCTGAGTGGTCTCTGCAGTGGACAGTGCACAGTGATGTATAGAGTGTCTTGAACATTGCAGTGAAAAAAGAGGGCTTGTTTTGGTGCCCTATTTCTTGGATGGGCTGTGTGGAGTGAACCTGTAGGATGAGGGATAAGGTCTTTAAGTCATTCAGCTTGCTCTGAAAGGATGAGTTAAGTCAATCTCCAGGCTCTCTCACTTGCTCAGCTGGATCTCAGAGAAAGGAGAAGGATTCTCTCTGCTCTGGTGCAATATGTCTAGGGGCTCTCAGCACCCTTGCATAACAAGGTCAAGAAAGTATTGCCAGCCAGTACTTCTCATTTTCAACTCATGTGCTTTATTGCATGAAAAAACCCAGTAAATAGGCAGTTAATATCTCACCAAAGATGGAGCCAGTTTACTCCTTCCTGCAGGAGTTGGCCAGCTCATGGATCAGTCTTTATTTCACTGTGTTTTACATGTGATGGGCTCCAGGCTGTGTCTCTGGAGAAGGTGTATTTTAGCCAGAGAGTGGGCTAGTGTACCATCATGCTCTGTCTGCTCTCTTCACAGTTGGATTTCCCCGAGCCAACTCTCTCTTTAGACGGCCTGGCTGTGGGATGGGCTGGGCAAGGTTTGGCTCTGGGATGGGCTGGGCAAGGTTTGGCTCTGGGATTGGCTGGGCAAGGTTTCTCCTCAGACAGCAGTCTGGCTGTGCACTGGTCCAGGCTTCCTGTCTCAGTCATGCAGTCTGTCCGTGAACAGAAACCTGCCTGTGTCCAGATAACACTTGCAGGCTGTGCAGCCTCGCTGTGTGTAGAGCTTGGCCAGCTCTCTGCATCCAAATGACAGCCAGAGTGATTAAAGTGATTAAAGCCACTTGCCGCTGTGTGTGACAGACTGACCTGTGAGTCAGCTCTGGCAAAAGCTGAAGCACTCAGTGCTTTGAAGTGCCAGCACTCGGTGCCACATGAGACCCACCATGCAAATTGTTTCTAAAAATGTTGGTTAGATACCCTCCTGAGGAGATATCAGTCCCTCCAAACAGTGTAGCACTGCTGCTGTTAGGAAATGGCACACAACACAGACCTTTGCTGAACACAAAAAGGTGTTACGTGCTTTGTTCTTACCCTCAGAGTTCCCGAATTACCTCGGTTGGGAATTTAGCTTTTTTAACTGACCTTTTCATCAGTGTTGTTTTTAGAAGATAGTTACAATGAACGTAGTGCTGGCCTGGTATTCAGCTGAAAGTCCTCTTACCTTTTTTAGCAGCCACCACACAGGCAGTGGCAAGGCAAGCTTCCCTTCTCCATAACCAGTTGGGGATCAGAAATGTTGTCCCATTTTCAGTCAGAAAATTGTGCTGTTCAGTCAGCACTTGAGCTGAGGAAGCTGTTGACGAGGGCCACTGCTTGTGACACTGTTTTCTAGGATGTTGAGAGACGGGCAGTGGGACTGGCCCGAGAACAGTGTAATCAAAAACATGGTTGTATCCGACACAGACACCTGGGATTGTATCAGCACTCATGTTCTGAGTGGTTTTGTTTGTTCATATTAAGCTTTGTTGTGTATTAAAACTAGTAACTGATAGAGGAGTTGTTCAGTCTGGAAGCAAGGTTTCAGTGGCTGATGCTGGTAGTATTTGTCCCATCACTATATTAATACAATGGGTTGCAACCATGCCTCTTAATACCCCAGCTCACTTTGTTCTCTGAAGTTAAGCAGATCAGCAGTGAAAGAAGAGCTTTCCAAAGAAAGAGGTGACACCAGCTGCCTGTACACCACCCGCCAGCCCCAAGTGGCCTGGTGTGAATGAGGGTGAGCCACCTCAGTGTGACCTCATTACTACGAGCATCACAGGTGAAATGCTCCCTGTACCATACAGCATCTTCCTAACTTTACTCTGCTTAGGGACAGGCTTTTGCTCAGAGCCTGGGAATTAAGAAGCCTTGTCCATGTGAACCATGATTTTAGCACTCAGGTGCCAGCTGGCAGTCAGGGACACGTGAAATGATTCAATATTTCAGTTAGTCTCTGTCACCTACTTTTCTGTGTATGAAAAACACACGATCTCACACTCCCTGTCCAACACAGCTCAGCAAGAGTCACTTATAACCTTTCATTTAATGCAGGCACCTTTGGTAACGGGGCTTTCTTTCCCTCTCGCCCCGGTTCCCAGGGGTGCTCAGTGTCCGTGTGTCCGTCTGGGTGCTGGCACGGTGTGTGCCCCTGTGCTCCCAGACGTGCCTCGCTGCAGCTGCACGGCACAGACCAGAGAAATGCCGATGGTACAGAGCGTTCCAGCTGACTTCATTTCCTGCTGATAACTCCCCGAAGAGGAGGGTGAGGCTCGGCGTCGGCAGCGTTAGTTTAAAATGCTGAGGGGCGAGGGCAGAGGCTTCAGAGCACAGTGAGCAGAATGGTGGGTTCAACAAAGGGAGTTTCCCCTAAAAAAACGCTGCTCACGTTCGCTTCCTGTCAGGTTGCCATTGTCAGAGGGGCTGGTGTGCAAAGCCAACCCAAAACAGGATGTTGGCTTTTAGAGTTGATTGATCTTTGAAATGCAAATGCTTTTTTTTCCCCGTGGTTACCTTATCCCCCTTTTTTTTTCAGTTGAGAATTGAGTTGCTTGAGTGGGAACAGGAAGGGTTGAGACCCGTTTTCAGGCAGTCAAAAGCTCAACATAGTAACAGCTGCTGGGTAATAGTATGAATTCTGGGAAATCATGTGGATAGCAGCAGCCAAAGCCAGACAGAGAGGTGGACAGAATGATTTCAGATACTGGCATTGACAGGTGAGCTCTACCAAACCCTCGACAAATGCCTCGACAAAGTACAGAATTTCAATCTGTCTTTCAGGAACCCACAGCTCCCTCCACCCTTTGCTCACCCACCACCCTGACAAACATACCTTCCCAGATTTGGCAGCTACGCAGACACACCCGAATGAGGTTGCTGTGTGGGCACAAATGCCAGAGTCAAAGCTTCAGATGCCCTCAGAAACTTTTTTTACTAGCTAGTCTCTGAATAAAGAATTGCCACATCCCTACATCTCCTCTCTGTCGCTCACTCCAGCACCCTGTGGAGGTTCCACTGTCCATCCTCTACAGCTAAAATGCAGGAGGCCAGCAAATATTAGAAGTGGTGTTTCTGAGCATGGCAGAACTACTTATGCTACCTGTTTTGCAGGAATGCCAGGATAAAGGAGTTCCTTGCACCTCTCCCCCATGTGGTGCCCGTAGCAGGAGTACCAGTTCATTTGGCCTGAAGCAAACTTGCTGGTTTGGCCTCACATATCTTGAAAATAATGAGCTGGGAAGCTGCAAAATCCAGGCAGCCACAGTTGCAACATTTTCTCAGTCCAATGAAATTTCCCCCTACAGCCCCTTTTAACGGCACTTGTACTGATGAGGATGGGGTTTTTTCCCCCAGAGCAGAACAAATGTAGCAACTTTTTTTTTTTTTGCATATAAGAACAAGTTAATCTCCTAGACACTGCTGTATCCCAGAAAGTCTCTAAGCAGAGATATACACAGGGATGTAGAGAGTCATACTCACAGATACCTCACATTCGTACTTGCATATGTGCATCATGTAAAACACCCAGTTTCTCAGTATAACCTCCCTTAATAATGTTTGTTACAAAGTCCTGGCAGTTGAAACATGTGGGTTGTTTGCTCAGAATTTCTAGTGTTTTTCAGTCCAGAAAAAAGAAAGAGGATAATCAAGCCACACTTCGTGTCTTCCTGTGTGGAGAAAAACATGCACCTTATTTCTGTGCATTCTCTCCTTGCTTCAGAAGGAAGAAAGATTTAGCATTAAAAAACTGAATACTGTGCACCGTGCTCAGAGCAGTGGCGTTTGGGAATCCTGCTGGCAGAGAAGATTTGCTCTGTGGCAAGATCCTTGGGAGCAGAAATAGAGTGAAGAATTGTGGTGGGGGCAGCTGCAACTACCTTTGCTTTATTGGTATGGGTAAAGTGATACTGGTTCTGTCTGGCGGTTTCCTTTTCTGTAGAACTAAGCAAACAGTTTCCTCTGCAGAGTACAGCCCCTGAAAGCAAAAAGAAAATACCAAAACAGAAGGTGAGCAGCATGAAGCAGCCATTGGAGATGTGATTTTGACAGTCTGTTACATGACAGAAATCTTGAAAACAACACTTGTGACCCATATCCAGTGAAATCCCTGAGCTTGAAATCCTCCTTCTGTCCTGAGAGCAAGCAAAGCATGGGCAGGAGAAAAATCCTGCCCTCCCTGCTTCTCAATTCAGTTCCTATTCCCTCTCCTGACCTATCATTGTCAGGACTTGAAGAAATGAATAGGATTTCCCATCAAGCAGTTTCATTTTTATGTTTCTTTTAGGTCTTTAATCTCTCTTCTTATATCTACAGTTGCAGTATCTTTTGGTTACTTGCAGCAGAGGGGTTTCAACTAATCTAGTGTTTCAACAACTGAAGATTAATTAGTCCTCTTGCCCAATCTTCAGATTGCAGCAACTCAGCCTATCGCTCTTTTGGCTGGGGACAGAGTAACTGTTATATATTGAATTTGGGAGATAATGAGATCACGATTTAAAGCTGCTAATTCCACAGGAGTCCCACAGCTTGCAGTACAGCAACAGTTAACTACACTGTAAGGACAAGTGTTGGTAACAGTGAACTGGGATATCACGGTGCTCGCATTTAAATCCATTCTGGAGTGTTTTCAGCCATAGCCAGCAGGGACTTGTGAAACACTGCAAAGCAAAAGTATGCATCCCTTTTAGAAAAATATGCTTTAACCCTCTTCTGCCCCCAAGGTATCCTGCCAAAATGACGATATGACATTGTGTCACTCTGCAGCTGCACACAAGACAAGGAAGCCAGCAGAAGACAAAGGGAGCGTTTCCAAATTCCTCTGCACCACCCTGCTCTGAGAGGTGGGGACTGAAATTCTTGAGAAGGAAGCATATGCAAACAGTTGCTAAAAGAGATGTCCGGTTTGCAACACTGTGATCAGAATGGAAAGGGAAACTGTAGCAAAACATTCCAGAGGCTTCGTTTTCCCCCATCTGAATTTTTCTATCGCCGTGGAAGCTTCTCGTTTCCAGTGCACAAGTTTGTCCATCCCTGTGGAGGGAGGGAAGAACAACCTGCACCTTCTGATCTGGTGTTGTGAGGCACAATCTCAGGGTGGAAAGAGCTAGTCCTGCTCTGCAGCTGGACAGTGACAACCTTGCATGGAGACCCTCTGCTTGTGCCCACATTTGAGCAACACCCTGTTGTCTCTCTGGGGAATCACCCAGCAGATATTGTCCTTCCTGGGGGTCCTAGCACCAGGACATGAAAGCCTTAAATTCTGTTCAACCCCAATACCCTCTCTCTCCTCCTATTCTGCCTCTCTAACCACTCTAAAGACAGTTCACTGCTGACCTAAATTACTGAAACGTGTGAAGGAAGAGAGAAGGGAAGCTGCAGTTAGAGGGAAGGAGATCGTCCTCACAAACGACGAGGAGGAGACCCTGCAGACTTGGAAAGGGAAGCGTGGATAGGGGAGATCCAGGCAGGGACGCTGGGGCAGCAACCAGAAGGAGTGGAGAGAAATAAAGACAAAACAGGGGTGGGTGGGTGGGAGGGGAATAAAGATAAGGTGATAGAAAATACAGAGGGGAGAAAGAAAGGAAGGGAGGAAATGCACATGTGGTGTCCCCAAGTTTGGGCGCAGCGGCAGAGTTTGTTGCTTGTTGTCTCCTGAGCCCAGCACTCCGGGAAGGACAGTATCTGTTTAGATTTGTGTCTAAATTTAAACCCTGATTGCCTTGCCTCCCCCTCCTCTCCCCTCCCTCCCTTCCTCTCACCCACCCGCCCTTCTTCCTTGTTCGTAGTGCAGGGCCACTCGCTGGGCTCTGTCCGTTTTCAAGCTGAGCAGGGGCTTGGATATAACACTCCCTCCACGGCGGCACGATTTTGCTCTGGCTCGGCTGAAGTTTTCCCACAGATAAGAGGGAAAGGGGTGGGGAAGAAAGATTGCCCCGAGGACACCTCTTTCTTGCAGGACATGGAGGTAAAGAAAACTTTTATTTCCACTAGCTTGTGACTCGCTCCTCGATCTGCTTTAGCTCCACCTTGCAAAGCAATTTCTCACTAAAGGCAGCTTCAAAATCTCTCTTCGCTGGAGTTCAGATAAAGGTCTCTTCCCTCCCACTCCCCCAGCCCTCATGCACCTCAGACTATTTTGTGGGTTTTAGTCCAGATTTTGAAAGTAGGGGGATGTTATGGGAAGAAATTACATCTGTGAAAGGGGAACGAGGAAGGACTGCCATTTACTGTTTTAATCTCGGAGATGGGAAAGAGAGTTAGATTTTAAAAGGTATCGCTTTGAAAGGGGGTTTTAAGAAGCCTTTAAAAATGGGAACATAAGGAGAAGGAACAAACCGTGCAGGCTTGGGAGGCTGCTTGGGGTTGATTCCTACCCAACCCATGCAGCAGCAGCAGTGATTTGGACCCCGAGCTGTGTGAACCCCCTCGTTCCACGTGGATTGGGAGGTGTCACTTTCGTTATCAATAGAGCATTTTGGTTCATGAAAGAGGACCCAAGAACTGTTGCTTCAGCAAGGTAGATGAGTAGCACACCCCCGGAGGGTTTCTAGTCCTTTTTTCTCCGTGCCACATGTCCCGTGCTTCGGGAGAGTTGGATCTCGTGTCTCGGTGGGGGGGGGTGGGCACACAGCTGGTGGACAGCAGTCTGGCTTCCTTGGTATTTACGTCCAAGCCTTCTCCTGTGTAACACCCTCTTGGGCAAGGCAGTTCATCTCCCCTTGGTTCTTTTTCCATTCATTCAAAATGGGAATGATGGTGCTGGTCATGTCGGACTGGATTTGCAAGCTTTCCGAACAGTTTTTTTTTAAGTGGCAAAGGAATAAAAATATTTATTTTTAGGAGGGGCACAGGAAATAGAAAGGTGATTACAACATTGGCAAAACCTCAAATGACGAAAGAGAGGACATTTGGTATTTCTCTTAGCTAAAGAGAGATCTTACTGAACACTTTATATTAGATAAGCATTTTTCTGCATGGATGCAGTCCCAACAGTTGCAGGCGACACGCAACAGAGCCAGGGAACAGAGTGCTTGAAGCACCACTTAAGTTTGCCTTTGAAGATTTCCAATGCATAGCTCAGCTGGGCAGTTCTGATAACACCCAGGTGCTCACATTGCCAGCCTTGTTATCTGTGCTGACCGTCCCCACAGGCAAGGGTTAAAGATCTGGTGTGTTCAGGCATGTTCATGACAAAAAAAGTCCTCAACCAAACTATCTCAATAGATTTTGGGGTGGAGAAAAGACCAAGCAGTGATCAAACCAACTCAGCACAGACTACATGTGGCATGACAGATGTGTAGCTTTATAAGGGTTTTCAGGTTTGACAGAGCCCGATTCAGTAACTGCTAATACTCCTTTTATTCTTTTTCACTATATAATATCCTGGGATGTCTCAGAGGGGATGGGGAGCTGAGCTCTTAATTTTTATGTCCTCTATGCACAGTAAGCCACATATGGAGCAAAGACTGACTTGGGGCTGAAGCAGATATTTTGTCATGTTGAGGACACTCTCCCCTACCCCCTCTCCTCTTCTCCTCTCCACACACAGAGGACTGCACCCCTTGAGTATTTTCTGTTGTCTGCCACAGCGGTGTTTTGGAGTAGGAAGTGACAGACCTGCCATTTCCTTTGGGAGATGTGTGACACATGTGACACATGTGGAAGGTCTGATGATGGTCAGGAAGCTTCTCTGAAGTATCCAACCTAAAAGTTCCCTGCTCTTGATTTTGCCCCTTTACCTCTATTTCACACTTTTTGCCCTGGTTACCTTTTTTTTATCATCTATAGATTGCCGATTCCATTCTTATTTTTAAAACATCTCAATTCCCAAGCTATTTTATAAGTAGTGCATTTGGTCCTGCCCCAAGCCTCCGAAAAGCTGTTTAATGTCCCAAAGGTAAGAAGATATTAGACAAAAATAGAGTCAAGAGCAAGAACTTGAGTTCCCATCAGTTGATTTTCTCCACTCTGTTTCTTCCTGAGGGCTTTTCACAGGCATTGTAAACAGGACCCAGGGATTCAGCACAGTCTCTTGCTTTAAAACCAGATTTAATGATCCTGTGCAACAGGAACGAGAAGTCCTGTCATTTCCCCCTTTGCTTCATCGTTGGCAGGCAGGGCTGCTCTGTGCTTTCCTGCTGGCATAACTGGTAAGCTCTTTGCTCTAATGGGACACATGAGGATTACCAGCATTAGGGGAAAAAGGGCAGAGGGCTGACCTAGACAGCTGATTTCCATCACATCTCTGGCAGGAAGACCCTAGTTTTGAAAAACCCACAGAAGTGAGATAGCTGGGATTGCTTTCTCGGAGTGGTTAGTGTGGGTTTGCCACTCCTTAGGGACTAGTACCTTAACCATTCTGCTGTCAGAAATGTACCACATCGAAAGAAGTAACTGGAACCATTTAAGACCCTGAAGAGGGAGAAAAAGGCAGCAAAATGCTGTTCTTGCAGTTCATGTAATTTTGGGAGTCTGCTGATCTTCAGTTTGGGATTTTTTTTAAGATGCAGCTTCTTGATGCAAGTTAGATTTCAGAATCATTTTTCTTTTCAGTGTTAGGACTGATGAAAGGAACTTGAAATCACGAAGCTTGTACCAGAGCCTGTTAACATGAGGAGTTCATATAAAAAATGTGTAAAGCTGCACTGATGAAAGCTAAGCCATTTATAAAACACTAAACATTCTTTGCACTCATGGTACAAAAAGGATCAGAAATTTTTGTGTTGCTGTGTTAGTTTACATCTTCGGATTTGGTCCAAGCTGTCTAATTCCCAGAGCTGCACCAAACCTTGCTGCAGATGTGAGCTAAGGCATCCGCTGAAAGTGCTTGTGGCTTTCTGCAGCCCAACAGCAGTCATGGCATTCCTCTTCCCAGCCTCTCTGTAGGAGCTTGGGAGCATGGAGACACTTGAACTTTGTTCACACAGCAAAGGGAAGCAATCCAAGACTGAGTTTTGCTTTAGGGGCTCCCTGTGGTGTGATGGGTTCCTAAGCCGCAAAGGTGCAGCAACCAGGTTTATTTTGGGAAAGCTCCCCTCTTCTTTGTGCCTACCAACAGCTGTAGTTTAATTCTGTGACATCTCCATTCCCATGTCTCTTTTCTGTAAGTACTCCTGCTAGATCTTCCTTTTTCCTGTTGATACACTGGCTCAAGAGAGGGACAGCTTTTCCAGGGCTGAGGGCAGATCTCTGCTCACTTCACCACTTCCCTTCTGGGCAACCTACTGGGCATGGCTCCAGCCCCAGACCCTGTGCTCTCCCTGCACCAGTGTTTTCATCTTGGTCATCTTGAGTAACTGCTTGGAGTCACTGCTTTTTTCAGTAAAGCCCCACCTCCTGTGTCAGGTGAGGATACCACAGAGGGGTCCTACCCCACTCCTCCAGTGAGCAGCAGAGCAGTGTGAAGAAAATTCCTGAGTCCGCCGTTCTCCATCTCACTGAGAGACTGCAGAAACTTCCTGGGGTTCAAACACATTCCTTCCCTCAACAGGCAAGGTCAGAAGCACTGTTTTGCTTTGTGCTGTGGTCTGCCAGACATCACAACATTTCCAGGTCCAGTATCCCAGTTGCTGCATCATTCCCACGGCCACAAGGAATGACACCCTCACCCAAACGACAGGGCAACTTGCTTTCAGAACAGGCACTTGCCCTGTCCTTAGGAAAACTGCACGAAGGATATGTGACCTGTCATCCAAGAGGACTGAAGTGGAGGGGATGTGCAGTTGATGGGGCTGAAATGTGTGACCATCGTGGTCCTCAGAGCAGCAGGACAGTAGGTGAGCTGGGCTGAGAGAGGTCTCTGCCCACCCTTGCAGCTGTGGAGCAGAGATTAACAGGCATTATGCCATGGTTAGGCCTACCAGGAAACAATTTTCCTTTCTCAGGAAACTCTGATGCTTGACTTTCACTCTGAAAGTTAAAACAATAATTGTCCCCTCTTTTTGGTTTTGCTTACAGAACAGTTTAACCTCAAATACACTTGTTTTCAGTGTTTCCTCCCAAACTCATCAGAGTGACACATTTGTGCAGGGTGTCTGTGTAGATTAAGGGAAGAGTATTTAAATACATCAGAAGAGGTACCATATGACCCTATTTTATTCCTCAGGTCTGGGCAGATTTAGGACCTGCATGTCTGCAGCAGAGGCTCCTGGAAAGGATCAGATTTGCCAGACTTCCATATCACAGCAACTGGAGGCCTCTCACTTAAAGGACAGAAAACAGCAAACCCAAACCTCATGGGCTGTGCTGTGACCCTTTCTTGTACCTAGCAGAGACCCCAGAGTAAATGGAATTCAAGCTTTTCCCGTGTCACCAGGGAGGGCTGATTCTTCTGAACCCCTCCTCACTCCCCAGTGTAACCTTTGGTTGTCTGAGTGTCCCAAGTCATGGGATTGCATTTTGGAAACACCTTCTATCCTGTACTCCACAGTCTAATTGAGCAGCATATTATGCATACCTTCTCATACATTCCCAGCATTGCCTTATCTGAAGAACAGGGGGAAACATCAGCATTGCTTTATCAATACCTGCTGCTAGAAAACCTTTTTGTCATGGAAATAGCCAAGCCCATACTAACTAGGGTTGATTTTCCATTCTGTTTTCACCTGGTTAGTTAACAGTAGTTAACAGACTTGCCAGATTGACAGCTGGTGTAGATGCATGGCTTTTTCTTTCGTTCTTCATCATCAAATTTCAAAAGAGCTCAAAGCCTATGCAACTTACAAAGTTGTGAGCTGGTTTTTGTTGCATACAAGAGTCCTCAGGCAAATAAACCTGTTTGCCCTCTGTAACGAGATGCACACAATATTGTGGTCAGTGTGGATTACTGGTGGCCAGTCTGCAAAGGATATTGATTCACCACTGCCAGCTTCGACAAAGTTCATCTCAGGCTTCTCAGATGCACAGAGAATTGTGAAGTGTGTGGTTTGGAAAGCCTAGGTATCTGAAGGGTGCAGACCAGTGACTTGTTGTGCACAGAAAGGCAGAAAAATGCAAAGAAGGAAATCTGGCTCAGGAGAATGGAGTTAAACAAGTCAGTGTGGCTTCGCAGGGAGACAGAGAACAGTAGTCTAAAACTTTCAACACAGAGGAAACAGAAGGAGTTAGTGCACTGGAAAAGCAGCATGCCTGGGAATAATGGGATCCAATTAAAGGGAAGATTTATATCTTCCAAATAGCAGGAAAGATTTGTAACATGAGGTCTGGCAGGGTTTGGGATAGTGTGCTGGAAACCAAATGTAGTGGAAATCTCTTTCCCATGAATGATTCAAAAATAGACTGAGCTGACCATAAGAAAGATAATGGCAGGAGTGATCTGTTGTATTCAGGCAGTAGCATTGACAGGGCCACCAGAGGGGCCAGGACCATACTGTTTCTGCATTTCTTCCACGTGTGGGGCTGCTGGCAGAAGCTAGTGGCTATTCAGCATCAGGGCCCAAAAGTGTTTATGATTCCTCCCTGCTGCAGTATATTGTTCAAGCCCAGCAAACTACTGCCTGTGGGAAGCTTAGGTCAAAATAAATTGGCATCACATCTGCAAGAGTCTGGGAATGGTTATTTTATTGCCTGTGTAAAACACAAAACCAATTTTATTTTTATTCTTTCTTCCTGTTTCTTTATCCTTTAAAACTGTGTACTGCAACAGCAATCATGGCTTATTCAAGTCAATCATCTGGAAATACCTTTCTGCTGAGTGCCATGTCCCCCTGATGTAAGTTCAGGTGAAACATGTCCTGTTTTAATATACACACACTTGAGCTTGTGTGCCAGGCTTCCCAGGAATTTCAGCCCTTGGGCCCTACAGCGAGTGCATGTTTAGCTTGTGAAATGTGCCCAGTTTAATTTGATTTCCCACTTGGTCTTTGTGAAGTTGTCAACACGGTCCCTCCACGAAAACCCAGTGTTTTCGTTCCCAGTTTGGAGCTCTTTGTTCCCAGTTAGAGGCAGAGGGGCTCTCCATGCAAACAAACATGGGCATGCACATGGTCCTCAAGGTGGAAGCCGGAAACCTCTTTTTGTAGCCCATGGGAGAGAAAAGCTATCGAGTAATGAAACTGTCATGCTTTATTTCTTCTGACTCTGCTCTGCAGCAGAAAAATCGTTGGCTCATTCCAGCAATTCCAGTGGTTGTAAGTTGAATATAATTTTTTCTTCTCAATACCTTTCATTTTAAGATCTGTGAATTCAGTGACATGCTGGCCAGAGCTTCCTGGTGCTGCCTTGTTCCCTGAGCAAGTGGTGTGCAGGCACTGAGCCCACACTTCCTGGACACCTGGTTCTGGTGGCCCAGCTTACGTCTGGAGAAACTGTGCCTGAGGTTGAAGGAACTTAGTCCCTCTTCTTGCCACAGAGAGAACGGGTTTCAATCAGCCAGCAGGAAGAAGAAACAGAGCACTGAAGTAGGTAGAGTGTTTTGAAGCTCTTACAAACGTTGGGTTTCTCCGTTACAGCATTTGGGGAGATTTTTATGATCAGGTTTACTCAGAAACAGAGATCATTATCTTCTTCAGATCACCCCAAAAAAATCTACATCGAAGGCCAAGCTGCAGCTCAGGAGTTGCTTGTGTGCATTTTCCTTAAGGTATATAGAGTCATTTAACTATGGAAAACACTAGATTTCTAGTGCATCATTATGGCTGACCCAGACTGGGCTGAAAATTCACTTAGGCATTTTCAAATATAACAGCAAATTAAAGCTGCCTGGGTGCATTTGCCTGGAGTAGGACCTGATTTTCAGGGGTCTCACAAACTGGAGACTCCAGGTGAAGTCAAAGGGTGCTAAGACCTGGATCCTCAGTGCTGCTGGGGCTCCCCAGGGTCCCACTCACAAGATGCCTCCGTGGGTATAACTTAACATTCACACCTCAAGCTGGCTGCCAGATGAGTGCTTGCTATCACTTTCCTCCACTCCATATCTGCATACCTTTTGAGACTAAATTCCTGGCTCAGATAAATACGAACCCCCTTCTCTGATCTGCCTGTATCCAGTGAAGACCTAATTTAATAGCAATGTGTTACAAAGATAGCACAGTCCTAACTGATGAGTCCTGGAAGCTGCAGCAGTTGGAAGCTCTGTGTAGGCTCATTTACCCTTGTGATTTTCTATTCCCAGCGGGATAAATTAGGAGGAGTTGAATCCCTTTGCTGCTACAACTAGACTGTCTCTAGTGTTGAGTTTAAATTGGGAGGTACCACAGTCTACTTACGCCATTTATCAGAAGTGTTTTGAACTGTCCCTGCTTCTTGCATTCTCTGTGTCCCTTTGGCAGTTCAGTGACTTCAGTTTTTAATTTAACCTTCTGAGTAGCTTCAGATTAGATAATTTATGCATATTGTGTATGCACCTGCTTAAAGTCCATCCTCTTCAACCCCTCCTTTAGGCCGAGAGCAGCCTCTTCCTCATCCCACCTGAAGCATCTTGAGTCTGAGCCTCCTCCTGTTGAAACTCACCTTTTTTTTCAGATCTCTGCTAAAAGCGGGGCTTTTTTGCTGACCCCAAGCAATGGAGAAGCTAAGCTGGGTAGCAACTGAAAGGTGAGACCTTCCCTACTGCAGGGATTGTTCCACTCGCTCATCCCGCTTCCTTCTGGACAGCTGCCCAAGTGTCTCCGTGTCCGTAGGTGAGAGCAGGGTGTAGCCTCACGTTGGGCCTACAACTGCAGGGCTGTGTGCATCACTTAAAGCAAAACTGTGATGGAGATGGCACAAAATAATGATTTTCTGCAAGGCATGTTTTAACCAACAGAAAGCTTCTCATCTCAGAGGTTCGGTATCAGAAGGTAACCACGGCTCATGCATTTTATTCCCCACTGAAATAGTGCACGCGCAAGTCCAGCCTTCCTGGCCAAATCTCACTCTGTGTCTTAGTCTAGAATTCTTTGCTCTCATGAGATTGGATACACTTGCCCTGCAGACTGCACTGTATCTCCTCTCCCTGTGGGCAGCCTGGGAGGTTTTTCCGGTCGTTCCTCCATTAGCTCACCCCTTATCCTTCAGGAGCAGCAAGAACTGCCCAGAACAAGGCCTGGAAGTACACACAGAGAGGCACCAATTAATTTGGGGAAAGTTGACAAGCTGTGTACAGTTCCCAGACCATTAAGAAAAACAGATGTCTGGGAGGGAAACATAGGGAAGCTGAGAAGGATCCTGGGGAAAACCCTGGCCAGGAATAGAGCTCCATAGAAGCAGCTGGTGTGAGCAGCTCACTAGGAAAGCAGCTTCGTGTTATGGTGGCCACCTCTGCTCTTCATCAGAAGAACTGCCATGTCACCCATCAACCCATGGAGGAATTTGGTACTAGTGAGAGTGAGTATCTCGAGGGCAGATCCCAGGTCCTGTCTGTACAAGCTGCTAAGGACATGTGGGAAGCAATAATCTCCTGGCCAGCCAGACCGACATCCTGCTCACAGCTGTTGTCGGCTGTAGATCAGGACATCAGCATCACTCCACCAAGGGTACAGACCATTCCACACAGGGAGTGTCTGTGGATTCCTAAAACAACACAGCCTCATCAGTTTACTTTCTCAGTGGATAATTTCTGAGAAATAACCCCTTTTTCCCCACATGCCTTTCATGTGTATTATCTGCAATTTAGATGTCTGCAGTAGCTCATGTCTGGTTGTACCAACCAAGATTTCAGGCAGCATTTATTGCTAGAGGGGTCCCATCAGATGGGGAGAAGGAGTTAATGACAGGACTGTATATCCTGCCTGACACACCAGGAAAGCCAGACATCTTCCTGAACTAAGCTGAAAGCTGCGTAGGTGTTCATCTAATTTAATTTTTGAGAAATGAAAAGTAGTGCTGCTTGAAAGAGAGTGGGGATTTCAATTATTTAGGAAAGTGGTGCATTAGCTCTCAGATGACACTGGAGTCCTGGTGCCAAGTTAATCACAAAACTGTTTAGGTTGGAAAAACCCTCTAAGATCATCAAGTCCATCTGCTAACCCAGCATTGCCAAGGCCACCACTAAACCATGTCCCTAAGTGCCACATCTACATGTGGACTTTTGAACACTTCCAGGGATGGTGCCTCCACCGTTCCCCTGGGAACCTGTTCCAGTGCTTGACAACCCTTTCAGTGAAGAATTTTTTCCTAATATCCAATCTAAAACTCTCCGGGGCAACTTGAGGTCTTTTCCTCCTGTCCTGTCAATTGTTTCATGCCCACTGTCCTCCTTCATCGTGACCTTCTTTAAGAGACAAGCTGTGGGCTATATTTGACAGGGCATTTCAGAGTAAGGGACCTTGTTTTCAGTGTCCCAATCCAAATTTTCATAACCTCAAATAATAGGAATGCTTAGTGTATCTGCTGCAGGATTCTGGCTTGCTGGCAGCACTCACGTTTAAGAGGCACAAAGTATTTCCCAAAAACCACTTAGAGTTATTGTGAACTTTAGGAGCTCTGGAGCTCTAGAAAATATTTCAGATGCGTTACTGGTGTTCATTTGGAGCAAGGAAAGAGCTCTGCAACATCGACATTGTTCTTGTAAGGCCAAATGGTCTCATTATAATGAGAAAAAAAAGGGTTTTTTGAAACTGTTTGTTCCAGATAAATACAGCCCTTATTTTTAAAACAGACATATTAACTCAAAGGAAATATCAGGACACTGAGTTTCCAGTGCTTCATAAAGGGAGGAGGCATATAAGTCTAGCCTTCTAGTACAGTCTAACTTAGTAATTGCAGAGATCTTTGTTAAACTTGCTGGTTTTGTGATTCAGTGCTTAAGATTACTGATGGCTGAGCTCGAGTTTGCAGTGGACAAGGTAACTCTGAGCAGCAGTTGGATGGTTGGAAACAGATTTCCACCTACAATAGCCACACAGTGAACTATCAGCTTTTGAATCTTTCCGTATTTATTTTTTATTTCTCGTATTTATTTCGATCATCTTAAATACCTCATCCTCCTCTAAAAAAAGCGTGTCTTGCCCCCACTGCAGCAAAGTCCTGAATGGAGACACTAAGTGCACCCCAAAGGCTCAGGAGGGACAACCCCTGAGGTGTGGTATGTCTGGGCTAAAAACCCAGGATGGGTGAGTTCCTGGGGTTGTGCTCTTCCAGGTGACAAGAAAACCCCCCTTGCAAGGAGCTTCTGCAGGGCTGGCTGCCATGCTGCCTGTGTGGGCACAGCCCCTCTGCCTTGCTTTGTTTTTCCACTTGTGTGGCTGGGTATGACTGCATCCAGCCAGATATCAGCTTTATCCACAAGCCTTTTCCTGCTGCCTGAAATTATTTCCATGGTGGCTGCCTGGCCTGTCTGCGAGCAGCTGTGCTGGGCTTGTAATGAGGCAATTACAGACGCACGGCCCTTTTACAGGAAAGGCGGGGGCCGTTTCTCCTTGGACTGATTGGACTCCTCAATGAGGCTTATGTGTTTTCCCTTCTGTTTTGGACACCCCAGTTGCCTTGTCTGTAGGAATTGGCCTGCCTGGCAATGTAGATTTTTGCCTCTCCACCTAGCTCTCCTATTTTTTCCTCTTCACTGTCTGCAGGCACATGTTGTCATGCATCTTAAAAACCCAGTAATCCCGATGATCATGATCTCCACTTGCTGTATGTCACAGCTTCTCCCCACTGTAGCCTCAGGCCTCGCTGGTGCTTAACACTCTTTCAGCTTCCTACCACTCATCCCAGCCTCCTGTCTTCTCACTGCAGCAGGATTCACCTTGCCCTTTCTTGAGTACCTTTTGGGTCTTTGATCTTGGATGCTCCGGCACTAAATCTCATTTCAGTTGTTCCGTTGTTGCTACTGCTTTCAAAACCTTTGAGCTTCTCCTTCCTCTTTTATTGTTGACTTAGTGGCCTAGGGAAGCCCTAGTCTGACTCCTCTTGCTGAGCCCATGCCAGTCACTGCACCCTGGTGATTGCTGGGGTAGAGCTGTGCAGCTGCAGGCAGGAGGGGTGAGCTGGACAAAGAGGGGCTGAGATGGGGAAATCTGTTGTCTCACTCGCAGAGTTTCTTTGAGACACCCTTATAATCCTGCTGGATATTATCAAATCCTTAAAAATCTTTAGAAATCACACAGAAATCCCATCTAAAGGTTAGTTGGCTTTGTGGGTGCTGGACCCCATTAGGACTTGCTTAGGAAGTTTTGTGACAAGAGGTCATCTCAGTTATTGTGCCCAAAGGATCCTGTACACACAAACTCCAGAAGGCCACTTCTCACAGACACGGAGGTGAGATGCAGACACCTGATCTGGGTGCTGCTCAAATGCAGAGCCATGATGGGGCTGATGATCCTTTTAGTCTGAGCACAGCACCCAGTGCCTACATCCAGTTGGGTGCCACCATGAGTGGTTGTGCAGCACCGTGACTGTGGGGCTCAGATCCCTCACTACAGGTTTCCTTGGGCTGCTCTGCATCACAGTGTAGCTGTTCTTAGGATGTGTTGTTGAGACATAGTCTGCCATGAAGGTCCAAGTGTCAGGATGGAGCTTGTGAAGCCCTGGACTAAAATTCTCTCCTGGATTTTGAGTAGCTGAGGACAATTATCATGTCCTACATCAACTACAGAACTAATGAAGAATGGAAAGGCTGCAATCCACACCTTCAGCCTGGAAAAAACCTTGCAACCACTGTAGGTTCCTCCTACTTCACTAGGCACCTGCCTGCTCACATTAAAGTTTAACCAGTGCCTGGGCTGCTGCTTCTGCACAAGCCTGGATTTGGCTGCCTGACCTGTCCATGTGTCCCTGTTACATTCTCTCTGTCACATTCCCCCTGTCCCACATCCTCATCTCTCCCCACCACTCCTCTCCCCATGAGAACACTCTGAGTGTGGTGAACACAAGCAAACAGGATTGGGCATCTCACAAAAAGCACTTCTCTCAGAAAACGAAACGGTGCCACCCATGTCTTGCTGGAGGTTTGTACAATCACCTCAGTCATGGGTTGCCAAACCACTATGTATACACACCAAATGACTGATTTACACTTTAAATGAACTCCTTCCCTGAGCAGCATGTTGTGGCTGGACAGCCAGAAGCCCTGCCCAGGGCAGAGCAGAGCCAAGAGCTGCCCGTGTGTCTCTGTCGGGTACGGGCTGAGGTTACACACACGCTGCCCCTGCACAGGCACCGTGCCCAGCAGGGACCAGGTGCTGCAGTTCACTGCCTCTTTTGGTAATGATGGTCCTTGATCAAACCTCTCTTGGCAGCCCTTGCCAGGTGCAATAGGACACTTGCTCAGTGGCCTGGGCTCCATTCTGTACTCACAGGGTGCGGGCTTCAAACTCTTTGGTCTGCCTGGTTTTTAATCCAGGGCTTAGGGCAAGGCTGGGTCAAGCACTTGCCAGCCTACCTGTTACAGCTATGCCAACACTTAGCAAATAATTCAAGGCTTCCTGAATTCTTCCAAGGCAGAGGGGACCTCACACACCTGCCTGGTGGTCTGAGTGCTCTCCTGACAGATAAAACCCTGGCTTCCCTCAGGACCTGTGGAGCTCGGAGCAGTGGCTGATACGCATTAAAAAGCACAAGCCCATACGTTGCCCTCTCAGCAGATGCTCCTAACAGAGAAGGTCTGGGGTGATGCTGCTGAAATGGATCAGCCCATGCAGTGTTGGGAACATGTGGCACCAGGCAATTGCCAAATACTGTCGTTACTGAAAGGTTGACTCAAGATCTCACTTGTGCCTTTCACAGTGATATTTTTTTTGCTCCTTTTGCTAATCTCACCAGGCAGATCTTGGCAAGCAGACACCAGGCACTCCTGAGAGCTTCATACCATGGCACAAAGGAAAGAACAACTTGCCACAAATCCAGCCTCAAAAATTTTCAACACCAGCCACAGATTAGTGCGAGGTGGCTGGCATACCCTTGCTATACAAGGACCTTCCAATCCCTAACATGTTAGGACATGTTGCTAACAAACTCCGCAGAGGCAAGCAGGAGGCTGCTTTCTCCACTTTGGGCCCAGGGGGCTGTGAGGACAGCAGCAGCAGTCCCAAATCATCAAGTTAAAATGAGACTTCATGTAGTTACTCTGCTGAGAAGAGATGCTTTTTGGAAGGCGTGGAGAAAGCCGGCACTGGTACCGACCACCCATCGTGAAAAACGACACTGTAACAGCAGCATCCCACCCACTTTACAAGCAGGAAAGCATCGGCAGCAAAGGGAGGGACTTCTCATAGGGGAGCTTAAAATAATGATTATCTCATTTTATTTTCGTTACAGTCACTCTCTGAAACAGAAGGTAGATAGTTTATTCACCACTTCTGATTTCCTGATGTCTACAGGTGTTTCCTGTAGTTCTGTTGTGAAGGACACAGCTCCTCGCCATCGTGTCTGGCACTGGCTGCTCTGCTCTACCTGTCTCCTCCCGCCTGGCTCTGCTGACAGAGGCACCACGCCACCTAACTCCAGCCACCGCTCAGTGGCCACATTGGCCCAACACAATTTGGGTGTTTTCTCACTCACAGTAACCATTTGCCTCCACGTTCAGGTGCCTTGGGCAGTCCCAAGGTTACTTGGAGGACAGAGAAGGACTCTGAGCAGGGTCTGAGCCAAACAGCAATGCTTTCTTGAGAAAAGCTGATTCCAACCACTGTCCTAACTATCCAGGCTCTATTCCACATAGGCATGGGTACCTCAGACCACTGAAAGATGGAAAACCATCAGGAGTCTCCCCTCTACTTTTAGCAGGCAAGGTGGGGAGTACACGAACCATTTATTTCCTGCATACTGGACAAGTTCAATACAGTGCTCCTTCCTTTGAAAAACATTTGTCCCTTTGCTAGTTCTGGATACTTATCTCCCACCTCCGCCCAATTCCCAAATCTTGCTTTAGTGAACTCTTAAATTTTGGCAGATCCGAGTCTCTGTAGTTTTGAAATTACTGCACTGTGTTTGGGAGCTGCTCGCAGTCTTCTGGACGGAAGATACTGAGCTAGAATATCGTCATGTTACCCTTTGGGCAGTGCTTGACCCTGAGTGCCAAGATGGCAGCAGTTCACAAGGGAACTCTCAGAATGAGAAAATCAAGACCAGACCCGTTGCAAGTCTTGAGAAAAATGTTGCCCTAAAGCAAACTCTTTCCAAACACAGGGAAATGTTACATATTTTTACATATTTTATGTAAAATGGGATTTTTCTGCCCTTTCTCCTAAAAACAAATAAACATACAACCCTTCTTTGTAGTCTGCATTCCTCATACTATTCTGACCTGTGTTACAATCAGAGCTCCTTCTTCTTTATCACCCTTGTTAAGGCTGTGCAATAGCCTTGCAGTTGAGGTCAGGCACACACTCACCCTGTGTTTGTTCATCTGTGGAGGGATAGGTGTTGATGTGGGTGCCACTCTGGGGAGGGATGTCGTACTTCTTAAAGTTGTTCCTGCAGCAAACTTATTTGCAGACTCCCAGACATGGACTGGAGTGATTTACACTCAGGCAAGAAGCTTGGGAGTGTTTCAAAGAGGAAGAGTTTTAGAGGAGACCTGACATCTGTATTCCTGGGATGTGCATTTCAGGAGTTCTAGTCAAATCTCTGTAAGGGCTGCTGTGGTTTTCATTAAGACTAGAACTGAAGAAAGCTGCCCCAGATCACTGGGCTCTTACAACACTGACTGCCTTGAAGGTAGCACCTGTAACCAGGAGTCTTTACTTCCTCCTGCCTGTCTCCAAAACTTCCATGTCCTGTGTTTTTGACTTTTTTTGACATTTCTCAATTAATGAGCATTCCCATGTCTGAAGGAAACCGGAATCTGCAGCTGTGTGGAGATATGTGCAGAAGAGATGTGAGCCAGAGGAGTCTCAAGGCCTTCTTTGGGGCTCAGGAGCTCAAACTGGTCACAAACCTAATCTGAGGTCCCATTGTCTTCGCAGAGTATTTAGAAATCTGGAGCCCAAACTCTAGCATTCACAATTCCCACGGGCTGCAGACTGCCTTTCCTTGAAGCTGCAAGTTTGAAGATTGAATCAGTGGCATGTGACATCAACCAGATGTGGAGGCCTTCTCCGCACTGGCTGAGGTTTGACAACGTAAAAAAAGCTTTATCTTGGAAGTGCAATGTTTCTGCACAGTTGTGCACCCTCTCATGTGAGACATTACCTCCTTTTGTTGCAAGTCAAACCAGAAACCTGTTTACACGACCTTTAAAATGCCAGTCTTGACAAACAACAGCCAAGGATTTTGCAGAGTGTGCTGGGGTCATCACTGTACACCCCCACAAACCCTTGTACTCTTTCATAACCAGACCGTACGTCCTGATATCAGTCCCAGAATCCTCTTTGGATCTTTCAAGTGGAAATCTCACTTTCTTTTCTCAGCCTTTCTATTACGTTTCACTCTTGCATCCTGGTAGAGAGGGACCCATGGCTGTTTGAGGCCAGTTGTTCCTCTTTGCCCAGCCATGGCATAGCAGCTTGGAGGAACAGGATGAGGACTCTGCATGCTGACACTTGTAAAGCTCACAAACTTCTCATCTGGGGTGTGAAATGGAGAAATTTATCTTCTGATAGAGGTTGATCAAAGAAAACACAACAGAAAGATGGAAGTAGAAAAATATTTAGGATACACTTGAAAGATCTCCAAGGTATCCTGGTCCTCTCCTGGAAAGTAACTGTGGTACAGCTCTGAAAAATGAAGTTCTCAGAGGTAGCCTGGCCCCACCAGAGGAAGGTGCAGAGGTGGCTCACACAGTAGCTTTTGCTCTGGTGGAGCACAGCACAGTAACTATCCCTCCTGTTCTACAGCACATGGTAGGAATTGCAGGTAGGAGACTTGGCCTTGCTTCCCAGGGTGCTACAGGCTATGCTGGCACAGTGATGGACAGGACTGGCTATAGGACATCACAGAGCCACAGCTGCAGCCACTTCTAGCTGGGGCTTCTGCCAATAATTAAAATTTACTACAGTGAGACAAGGAGCAGCTTCCTTGCCGGATAAGATACCAAGTGAATAAATAAATCACATAAATCCCTCCTGAAACAGAGAGCTGGAAAGTGTCCAGTGAGAATGATGTGTGAAGAAGAGTAAAGAGAGAGATGGGAAGAAGGATGCTTCTCTGGGATGAAGAGGGGTCAGTGTAGCAAGAGGAGTTTTGTTTATTCAGGGCTTGCATCTTGGGATGTGTTGCTTCTTGAGCCAGAGGCCCAGCGTGGTGCTGAGCTCCAGTTGGAACAAGCATCGTGAGATTTCCTTCTAGGGATGTAAAAATGGGCCAAGGCCATTGTGAGCCCACCCACTTCCTGGGCAATCTCTCCTGAGCCTGCACTGATGCTTTTGTGGATCACAGGGAGAACAGGCAGGCTCAGATTGTGGGTAGCAGCATCTCCTGATTTTTGCTGCCCGGCTCCTCACACTGCGATTTGGGTATTTTTCCACCTTCTTGCCTTTCATTTTGCTCTTTTGGGGGAGTCTGTGTTTTAAACCTACCCTGCTAGTTTGCCTCTCCCTTCTCAGCCCAAACAACGTTCCTCTTTCAAGTATGATCCTGATGCCACTGATGTACTCACATGGATACAGATAAACAAATTAGTTCAGGTTCTGTTGGCAGGAGGGTGCAAACCAGGATTCATCTAAATGTCTGATACAAAGAGATGGCTTTGAATGAAATTACAAACTACATATTAGAGAGATTTTTCCATTGGTAACTTAGGTCCAATATTAACTAAAAACTATTCTTGAGCTTTTTTAGTTCACATAAAGAGGAGTTCCTTATGAGCTGCCCCACCTAATCTTATCTGCACTTAAAAAATGTGAGAGCCAAAATAACTGAGATGCATTCATGGTGCATTCTCCAGAGTAAAAGTTCATGTCCTCTGCAGATAGACAGGAAGTGTACCTTAGATCATGCACTGTGTGAATATTCAGTGCCCTTTTGCCTCCAGCTTTCCTCTGCAGTTGAACAAACGATGGTTCTGGGAGAAGGGATTAGCTCTTGCTGATGGAAATGGTCACCCCAAATAGGTGGGAGGAGCTGGTGCTGCCATCACTTCTCCACTGCTTGGTCTGTGAGTGTGCAGGACACCCCCAGTTCATCAAACCCCATCTCTGCAGGGGGGTCTTTTCAGGAGAGAGGCAGCACCTCACCACAGGAGTAGGAGACATTTACCCCTGGGGAGTCCTATTCCCTATTAATGCTACAGCTTAATACACCATTCCCAAAACACTGCTTTCTGTCTCAGAAACAGGTACTTGAGGGTTTGAGAATGGCTCTTTTCAGCCAAGCCGATTGCAAATGAGTTCAGGTAGGCAGAACAGCAGGCACCTCTATCTGATTAAGCCTGTGTTGCTCCCTGAAAGCTGAGAGAGCTACCCCAGCGTGCTTGGTATAAGCTTTCCTGTGTAGACAAGGCCTGTGACTGTCTGGCTCCTCAAATCCTGCAGCTACCTTGCTGAAAAATGAGAGGGGTAGGTGTCCTGCCGGGGCAGGCTTTGTGCAGAAAGCATGCCCTCCTCCTTCAGAGAGCTGAGCCAGGCAGGGAAGAGGAGATCTGCAACAGGCTCCTTTCCCTCCTGAAATCCAGTGCCTTGGTCAGAGGTGATGCTTTAATTTCAAAAGAAATCACGGCACTGCTTCCCAGTGCTTCTTGCAGGCCTCCAGTCAGATTGTGATGATGGTTTATTTGGATTTCAGTAGTTTCCTCCCCACAGATGCACCCCCATCCCTTCCTTGGCTGAGCAGGTCCTGCAGGCGTAGAGCTTTTCCTCTGCCATGCAGGAAGGAGAACCTGCTCACCAGCCACAGGTGTGGCTGCTGCAGTTTGAAGTGGGGCTTCTGAAGAGACACAGTATTTGCGGGGGTTTTGTGGGTGCTGAATGGAAACTTCTGGTTCACTGGGCTGCTGGTAACGTGCTCCCTGCGGTGGCTCGCAGGTGCTCCCGGGGTTCACAGCCTGCACTCGCTGCACCTGGGCTGGGTAGCAACAGCTTGCAGGGCAAAAGACCAGTGCCACAGACCAGCACAGCCTTTACCATGCAAGCATGCAAAAAATAGGATTTTACTTCCTTATCAGCCCTCTGAACAGGAGGACACATAAGGATGTAATTTCCTTGTGCGAAAGGATAAGGCTCTGGCTGGCGTGGTTAAAGAGGGGCAGGCTGCCCCTGCCACCCCACCATCCCCTCCCACTACAGCACTGCAGGGCTGTGCTGTGCACTCCATTGCTGGAATGATCTGGGTTAAAAATAACCTTGTAAAGAGTTAAGGGATGTATTTTTAGCCCAGATCGTTTCAGTGATCCAGTTCACAGCACAACCCCACCAACCCTCACTGGTGCAAGGGAGGAGGGGAAGGGGGAAAGGAAAGGTCAGGGGAGAATGAGCAGCTGGAAACATACACTTTCTCTCTGCTGAAACCAAGACCTTATGAAACTGCACCCCAAAAGCACTGGCCACCTCTTGTTTTCTTCTATCAATCTGACAACTGCCTTCTCGTGGTGCAGTGTTGAGAGCTGGGTGCTGAATATCACTATTTCTGGACCCTGCTTCTGTAATCAAGACATTAGCCCTGAGCCTCGAGTGCCTTTTTGTATCTGCCTCTGAGACATTGTATTTGTCATTCCTTTTGCCCTATTTGCTTTTGCTGAGGTGGGTTGTGTGTGCAGCAGTGAAAAGCCCCTGTGAGAGTCACAGCGGAGCTTTACAGACCTTGTGGGAGCACAGGGTGCGGGAAGGCGGCTGGCAGGATGGACAGGCTGCAGGGAATCATTCCTGCAAAGCTCTTTGGAAACAAAGGAGGGATGTGGAGGTCAGAGACTGGCCTCAAAACCAAGTCTAGATGCAGCTGCACAGGAATGGGGGGGCAATTGCACAGGACCCATAACCATCACTGATTTCACAGCCACTGAATACTCCAGCCTTGCAAGGTGCTGTGGAGCTCATGCATCTCAGAGAAAAGGTGCTCCATCTGGCCAAACTATCCCACCCACAAAAGCAGCCAAATCAGAGGATTCATGAGAGGGAAGGAGAATAGGGAAGCACAGATCTCTGCTGTTATTCAGCTGGTATTTAAGTGCTGCTTAAGGCAAAACATTCCACTGCATGACAGCTAGCAGAAGGTTGCTCTTTTCATCAGTCAAAACAGGTACACAAGTCCTTCAGTATCTGCTTCTGATCCTTTCAGGCTTGCATTTCCAGTATCATGGACAATTGACTAAATTGGTGGGATACCAATCCCATGGGATGGCATCATGACAGCCTTCAATAGCTGAGGCCTTTTGAACCCCCTTGTGCACCAGTCCCAGCAGAGCTTTCAAATTCACACCAAAAGCCACCTCAGGCTTTTCCAGTTTTCCACAGGAGTGGAAATTCTCTGTGATTTTGATTTCATACAAAAGTCATTGCCTGTAGTGACACTCAAATCCATCACCTTTAAGAAAGGCTCTTTGTGAGTACCCAAACAGTATGCACAGGGTCTCTTGTGTGGGTCTCTAACATGCACCTTTCTCTCACCTGGTGCCCACAGTGGGTCCATGGGCTGTAGCAGGAGAATTGGCAAATGTCACCGAGCCAGGTAATGACACTGCTGTAGTGTGGGGTCCCCTCTGTGAGACATTACTGCTCCCACATCAGGCAGCCTTACTAGTCATCTACTGGCACATCAAATTACCGGTGCAGCTGGGACTGTGTGAGCCAGAGCTGACTGTGCCGCAGCTTCAAGGAGTCTCTGCTCAGAGATCTTCTCAGCTGCCTTGAAAAGATACAGCAGGGATGGCCTGGGACATTTCTAGCGGTGTTTCCACCAGGCAGCCTGTGAGAGGAGCAGGGATCTGTGCTAAATATTCAGTGGCCCCCTTCAGGCAAGCTGCAGAATCAGGGATTGGTGGGCAGCTTTGCTCTCACCACAGAGGCAAAGACTCCGAGGCACAAGGGAAGGAGAGGTTTGGTGGGAGGCTTGAATTGGCTCATTTGTACCTAAACCACAAAGGCAGAGCTTTCTTCTACAGTGCTGCTAAAAAGAAACACGGTGTCGAAAACTATTTTCACATTTACTCAATTTTATAAACTTGTTTGGAAGAGGAAAGTGGAACAAACCCTTTACAGAGAACTTGGTAGTTGCACTTCCTCTTTTGCAGACAGTGCCATGCTTACATTGATGGTATAATTCAATTCCTGTTTGTGGCTCTGTCTGACATTTTTCAGAACACAGAATTCTTAGACACCTATTTTTATGGAACAGTAAAAGACCTCAGAGTAGCAGTTACCAAATTACTGATGGGCGAAGCCTTTAACATTAGCTCGCTGCTCTTAGCCTGTGCAGGCTGATTGTGGTTCTGTTCTGAAAAGGAAAAGAATCAGCAGTTGGCTGCAAAAAGTGTTTATGAAAAAAAAAAAAAAAGAACATCATTCAGAAAAGTGTTGGGTTATATGACCAAAATGTGAAATGTGACCAGGAATGGGAGAGGAAGGGGCAGGAGGGAGCCAACTCTGAGCTCCTGGGCGAGAGAAGCAGATGCATGTCTTGGTTGTGGAAGAGGCTGGTACAGGCTCTGGGGTGAGAGTGGTAAAGTGAGGCTTCCCACCTTACCCACAGTGGCGGGAAGGAGGAGATGAAGACTGACAGCCCAGCTCCTGGAAGTCAGGGGAGTGGTGTTCTCTTTGCAGTGTAAGGAGTGGAACTTTTTGCACCCAAGTGCCCCGGTTCTGCACTTTCCCCTGACTAGAAGATACAGAGCCTGGCACAGCATCTGGAGGAAGGGGGGGGGGGGGGGGAATGCAGAAAAAGCTGAATACAGGACACCAGTGTAATTGCCAGAGAGGATCTGAGAAAGGACTTTTCCTGTTGCAAAGTGTGATCAGAGAGTCTGCAGCTGGCAATTTCGGGAGGACACAGCCCGTGGGCTACTGGTGCTAATCTTAGAATGGCATGTTCGCTGCTTCCTGCGCCCTGCCTGGCCAGAGCTGCCTCGCAATCAGTGCCTGCCACCAGCAAAACAAGAAACACGTGGAACCCTTCTAACCTCACAGCTCTGATCAAAGAAAGAGAGCTGTGTTTTCAGACTGTAAATTCAAAAAAAAAAAAAGAAAAAAAGAAAAAGAAAAAGCACAATCGCCCCAAAAACAAGAGGTCAAACAGGCCCAGGCCAACAGGAAGTACAGTGTCTTTTCTGAGTAAAGACAAAAGGCTGTGAGGGAAGCTTTTGGAGAAAAAGGGCCTGTGAGGGAGGTAACCCTTCCAGCACAAACACTGAACACCTGCAGCTCCTCAGTTTCAGCACAATCCTCACTTCAGGTGTCTGTTCTGCCATTCCCATGTATCCTGGGAGCTGGTATGCTGAGAGCCAAGCCTCCCAAACCATCTTGCCTTCTCCAGGTTCATTCTTTGCTCCCTCCCCTTTCCAGCCTGCCCTGCCTTCAGAGCAGGGATGAAGTCTGCAGCTGGGAACTGCTCTTCCTCCCCACTTAGCCCAGCCATCATTTTTCATGTGCAGCAGGTTGCTGATCTGCCTCCCTCACTGTTTTTTCCATTCCCCTTATCTGCCACTTTCCCTGCCTGTAGTTACTCTAATGGAAGGTGAAAAGATGAGGGGAAGGTGCGTGAAGGTCACTGAGAGGAAGCAGCTTGATATGGCTTTCCTAAATGCAGGAAAGCTAGTCCAAAGTGCATGGGAAGCTTAAAAGTGAAGATATAGTCAGGATCCTGGAAACAGGGAATGGCAGACATCTACAGGGGCTTGTGGGCCTGGGGAAAAGAAGATAGCATTTATTGGGAGCATTTATTTACAGCTCTCTGAGAAAGGGAAAGGCCCTTTTCCAAGATGCAAACAGGCCTCAGCCACACTGGTCTGTACCAGGCTTTTCAGACTAGAGACTCCTCCAAGCTGCGGATTATGAGATGATCCTTAACATAAGCACCTCGATTTGCTTTTAGTCTAGAAACTAGGAGTCTGAAGGAATCCCTTCCTTAACATGATATCAAGTTTCCACAGCCATTTCTTCAGTCCCTGTGGCACAGTTACCCAGAGGGAATGGTCCACACATAGGCCAGGTTGGTGTTTCAAGGGCCTTTCACCTCCAGCGGCGCTGAAGGAGCGGTCGTGTTCATAAAGCAGCAGGTCCCTCCCAGGCAGAGCAGCGTGAAGGGAGAGGGGAGAGCTCTGCTGGAGTCTTTGGAGAAACAGAAATATATTCTTCTAGCAATGGCCTTTGGGGAAACTTTCTGGCTGAGTATTGAGGCAGTGGGGTGAGAGGTGTGGTGCTGGTCACGCACCACGCTGATGGTGGTGGTACAGGGAGAGAAGGTATGAGGTTTCTTACAGATGGTTCACAAGCCTGGTTTCTTCTTCTGACGTCTCCACCTCTAACAAAACAAGGATTGTTGGTTACTTATTCTCAGTTCCTCTGGTTTGGTTTTCCCTGGCATCAGATACCAGAGATGAAGAACAAAGGTTTCCTTTCATCAGCTTCGATTTCAAGGCTCTCTACTCACATTGCTCAATACACACATAGCAAAGAAAACAAGGTAAATGTGGGATGACACCGGGGCAGTGTGTTGTGGGAAGAGCTGCATCATCCACACTCCAACAGGAGCCTCCTGCTTCTCAGCTTGTTGTCGACCCAGGGGAGGGGAAGCTTCTCTCAGCCGTGGTATTTCCTCCCTCCCCCCCACCCGCCTGAGTATTTCATTGCCAAAAAAGCAGAACAGCACAGGGACACATCCCCAAGCAGATGTTGGCTTGCTGCAAGGACTGGGAATGGCTTCTCATAGCAGAAGTGCTGGAAAAGGAAGGATGGTGACCAAGGCAGTGAAAAAGGTATGGGAGAGCTGAAGAGGTGCATGGGAATGTACTTTATTGCCCTGCTCCATCTGCTCACTACAAGGATAAGATGGGGAACAGACACTTGGTTTGAAATGCCCAGTTTTCTTCCATTGAAAAGTACTGAGTGTAGGCTCTTCAGCAAGAGCTGAAAGGCTCTGCATGAATATCTGATTTTCTGGAATATTTGAAAATGCTGCTAGATCCTGTCATCCCAAACCTCTTGCTCACAGGCTAGATGATTGATGCCAGATGTGAGGAACTCTGCTTCAAGTCTGTGCTTACTCTTGAACTTTATAACACATACACAGGCTTGCCTTTCCCAGACTTTGCTCATAACGTGTTGTTCCTGGTTTGTCAGAACAGGCCAGCAGAGACCAACTCAGAGGTGGACAAGTCGGCATCACCCTCAGTGGCTCAGCTAGCAGGGAAATTCAAGGAGCAAGCAGCCAATATCACTGGAAAAGAGGTAAGGAACTCTGCAGCCACCGGTAGGAAATCACGTGGGAAATCAGGCCCTCACCTCTGCCTGTTGGAGGATCAGTGACCTGAGCATGAAGCCACCTTGACTTTGGATCTTCGCAAAGGATTCCTCTCCTCATGCAATGCAAGTTGTGGCAGTATCTTCTTCCATGCTTTGCCGATTTGTGGATGAGTGTTTTGGTAGAGCTGCACCTCAGGACACCCCAGGCACTGTAACTGAGATGCTGTAAAGCTTGGTAGGGTGCACATATTTAGCCAACAAGAGCAGACAGCAACGCATGCACTATTTGGGCTTGCTTTTGTGGGCAGACAGCAGCAGTGAATAACGAATTAGCTATTACTGAGCCACAGGAAAAGAAAGCAAACAACAGATTATGCAGTGTAGGAAGCCAGTGGCAGGTCATCAGCACCTCATTTGCAAAAGGAGAAGGTTTCCTCCAGTTATTCCTTCTTTACTGGTCTGAGAGAAAGCTGTCGCTTTACTCACCTTCGTTGCCTCTTCCCAATGACATTTCAGACTCTGTGCCTGTCTCTGTCATGCTGAAACTCTGATTTGTTGAAAGCCCACTATGCCAAGCATTACCTCACAAGCTGTCTTTCACCAGCTAAGCAAAACACTAGAATACCTCTCTTAGGAAGAAGGGAGAGACATGGTGTTTATGAAAGGAGATTGACACTTTAGGAGAGCCCCCTGTATCATTATGACTCTTTTTTACTCCTTTTTACTGGTGGCTCTCTTCTCTCTTAAAACTGAACTGCTCCCTTCTGCTGCTCAGCTGATTTCAGCATGTCCCGGGCTGGGCCTAAGGGGACCCTCCCTGTCACCCCTTCTGCCTTTGGCTGGATGCGGTGGTGACCTGTGCCCTGCAGGGCTGGCATACCATCATAAGTCAGAGGTTAGCACTCCCACAGCCAGGCCCCCGGATGGGAGTAGCCAATCTCTTCCCAAGCACTATTTTTTTCCCCTCTAGTCGCCAGTGCACCACCGCATCCATCCCATTACAGTGATTTCCTTTTTTTTTTAGGTATGGGATTAAATTGCAATAAGTCCCTCACCCTACAGAAGGCAGAAAGTTCCCAGACCTCTCTTGTGTTATCTGCAGACCTCTGCTGCTCCCAAGCCAAGGCAGCATGGAGGGGGCCTCACTGTGGGGGGAAACTCATTTTCTCCAGAGACAGAGGAGGACAAAGTTTCCTGTCTTTTCTCTCCAAGCCATCTGTCACTTCCCCACTGGCTCTCTCAAGCTGGATTCAGATTAATGGCTCAGTGGATGGTCTTTAACCCTTGCCTGCCCCATGCCAGTAGAGAGGATCCCCTCAACCAGGGAACCTCTGACACATCCACTGTGGCACAGTGCAGCATTTCATGGTTGCAGAATGATGGGGTTTCAGCGAGACATATTATTGCTTCCTAGCATACAGCTTCCTTCCTATAAGGATATAAGGGCAGGGCTGCCCTTGGCTGTTTAGAGATGCAGCATTGCCATGGCAGGATGCAGCACCAACCAGAAGTTAAGTGACATCAAGTCTACAGGTCCTCCATGACAACCAGCTCTACAGAGGGCAAAGACACCCTGATCCAATTTTTCACATTGCCAGCCTGTGAGAAGACAACAAAATTATCCAAATATTTTATTGTGGATACTATCCAAGATCCACAATATTATCCAATTATTTTGCCTGTTAACACATAAAAAAAGTGTGTTAACAGCTTGGCAGGAGACTACAAACCTGGCATACAAATAGAGACAGCTTGGCTTCAAGACCAGAGCAATAGTGATGTGCTATGCATCTCTTCCTTCCTAGGGAGCTCTCTTGTACTTCTGAGAGCCTGAAGACATTCAGAAGGAACCAGTGTCTCTGCCACTAAGTTGTCTTGTTCTTTCTCCCCTGGAGAATCTGTTTCTTAGTCAAATTAAAGGTTACACCTGAGGACTTATCCCTGTAAACTGCTTTTCTTCATTCAAGAGAAACAAATGGAATTGAAATTCCAAAAAAAGTCAGAATTCCCCTTTTCGTCCTTAAAACCTATCAGATGCAAAACAGGAAATCATGAACCAGGTAGGCAGCTGAGAATTAGAAGGAAATCCTGGTAATGACAGGAAAGAGAACAGTTACAACCTCTTCCAGTGCAAGGGGGCTCCAGCAGGATGCTTTGAAGACGAAGTTTCTGGGAAGGTTTCTCCACTCTCCAGAGCTTGGAAGAGTGTCCTTTGCACAGAGCCTGAAGTGTTGTGGCTCATACTGTGCAAAAAGATACAGACTACTTTTCCAACACTAGTATTGGGCTCAAGATGCTGCAGGATTGGGCTCTAGGTGCTACAAACACAGCTGGCATGCTGGCCACATGCCCATGTGCCATGCCCATGTGCCATGTGCCATCCTGCCTTTGGATGACTCCTTTAGGCAAGCTGAGCCCTGCCACCCAAGCAGGTCACTGACACAGCATGCCCTTTGGTGCTTGAGTTTCACTCCCTTTTTAAGAAACCTGATTTCCCTGCTGCTGAGTTGGTTGTTTTCTTCTCTTAGGTGCCACCACATAAGCCAACTCGGAGGAAACCACCATGCTCCCTTCCACTGTATTCCCACAAAACTGAGACAAGTGACAATGATGAGCAAGTGAGTATCAATTTAATAGGGGGCAAGACCTTTCCTCTCTGCAACCTGCTCTCTCCTGAGAAATGGGTTTGGAGGTAGCAGAGAGGTCAGGCTGTGCAGCAAAAGACATCAATCATGCAGAATCAAACCTCCCCCTGCTCACACACACATGTACTGACTCAGAGTCAGCTCCATGCTGTTTTCTGTAGCATGGATGCACATCCCATTTCCACTGCTTTCATTTTTACCCTTAGCACTCTGATGGATCCATCCACTTACCACTGTTCAGGAACCACTGGAATTTGTGAGATTTGAACAGTTCTTAGCACAGGGAGCATCCGTGGTGTGTGTTGCCTTCAGGTGAACTCTAGAGGTTTGAGTATAATGGTGCAATAGTTCTGCTTGTGAGATTTTTCCATCTTCGGAAGAAGGGAATAAATAATCCAGAGTGAAGAGGGGGTTTGTCAGCAATACCCACAGAATATTTTCTTTAGGTGTCCTCCATACAGCACCTTGGAACGAGCAGGTCCCACTAAGCTGGCTGCTCCTCCCTAAATTTTGTGCTCAGGCCCTTTCTGGTCACTTCTGTCCTTTGTACTTTAAGGTATGAGGTCTACCCACCAAATTTCACATTGTCACCTGCCCTTAGCAAGGGAGTAGCTCTTTGTCCTTATATGTCAGCCACATGCCAAAGGAGCAGCAAGCTTTAAAATCTTAGACTCCTTCCTTTTCCTTTGGATCTGAAAAAAGCAATGTGCCCCTTCTCAAAGCAATGCTTTCCCTTTCTCAAACTGTTTTCAGCCTTTCAGAGCTCTGCCTTTCCTGCCTATACTACTTGGATATCCTTTAACTCTCTTAGTCAAGTGGTGGCAGAAAGCCTTTCCCCTCACAGAAAGTTCACAATGTTTGCCAACATTAAGGCTTTAAGAGGTAGAATTTTAATCTGTCTGGTCCTGAAATAATACCAGGGGAAACTATGCCATAGGCTACATACCTTAGTGAAGGCAGTGTAGAAGCAAAGCCATTACACATCACCTAGCTCAGACGCTTCAAACAGCAGACAATCTCCTTTTTTTCCCAGGGAAAGGGTACATGTATCTAGTCCTAGGATGGCTAGCACTTTCTGCTTACCTCTTCCAAGTTTTCTGCCTTTATTAGATTTCCTCTTGTCCTCCTATTTTACTGTGAAGTGTTCGTGTTTCATTTTGTTTTGCAGAAGCGGTCTCCAAATGCTTGCCCCCTTCCCAAGGTTAAGGTGAAAAGCTCTCCCATGATTGAAAAGCTGCAGGTAGGTCCCAGAATAACCCACATGGCTTCCTCAGCAAATTAAATCTGACAGGCATTTGTCACAGCTACTTCCCTTGCAGAGCAGCCACAGGGGAAGGGGATCCAGGAGCCAAGAGTGACATCTGGGTGAACAGAGCAGTGGCCTCACACATAAGGACCCACCATACATAAAAAAGGAAGGCAGAGCAGGTCTGGTAAGGGTAACAAGCATCAGAAGCAGTCCAGTGATCCCCAGGTGTGTCCATAAACACGTCAGTGCCTGGGTCAGGATCATTTGGATCTGTGGAGCCCATGGCTGGGCATGGGCATGGCAGCAACCCTGCTCAAGTAGGGAGCCGGGGCTGGAGCCTCAATTTAAATGCAGCTCTCCAGAGAAAGTGAGGGAAACCCTGACTGAGACTTCTTCCAGCTCTTTCTTTGCAGCAGTCTAACTCAGACTGAGTCACCTGCACCCTGTCAGGGAGCTGCCCTTCAGCACAGGCACTTACAACCCTGGCAGTGGGGAGTGCACTCCGGGCTCTGGCTCTCCCCTGCACGTGCCTGGAAGCTCTGCACTTTCCTCATCTGGGTTCCCCCAGTTACTCAAAAACACACCCAGTGCTTCCAGTCCTTTTTGTATGTCTCTGTGGTGCCCGATCCACGCTGCTGAGGGCAGCTCAGCACCCGATGGCCTGAAGGCAGGGTGCTCTGGCCCTGCCAGCTGTCCTTCCTGGCAGCATGTGCCACTCCAGAGCTCCTGGCCACGCTGACACAACATACCCCTATTCATATCACTGTCCCTCCTGAGGCATCCAAGGACATTTGCCTTTGAGAGCTGCTGAGTGAGAGCCCAGCAGGAAATGTTTTGCCACAGTGAATCACAAGCTCGCCTCTTTCCACGGTGTTCTCACAACTGTGCAGCTCATTCAGAAGATCAGGCTGGAAAATTGGACACACACAGGGAGGGTTTAAATCTTTTGGTTTAAAAGTGGTTGCTGGCTGCTTGTTCAGATATGCTCCCAGCTCAGCCACTGTAGACTGTGCTGGCTCAGCTGGGTCACCGGAAAATCCCGAAAGGCCCGAGGATGACAAAAGAACACGTCCTGAGTTCCAGCTGCCGGGGAAGGACAAATGTCCAGTCATAACTTCTCTGCCCAGACTTGTTTGTTGACAGTGTCACCAGGAGAGACCCAGGACCAGAAGGTCTGTGGGCTATGACAGCTGAGAGCTGTGGCAGAGCGAGGGTTCCCCTGCGTGGCTGTCGCGTGTAGCACACGCCGCTGTCATTCACGCGCATGACGGCGACTTTTCTTTGCAGGCCAATCTGGCTTTTTCTCCAGCTGCTCTGCTGCCGGGAGTGTCTCCCAAAAGCCCTGGTCTGAAAGCCCTGGTTTCTCCATTCAGCACACCTCCCTCGACACCCACCAGCCCAGGCACTCAGACCCAGCCCAGCGAGGCGAGTGAGACGCCAGTCAGCTTTGATCAGCCCCCGGAAGGCACCCAGCTGCAGTTCTACAACAAGGTAGGATATGTGCTGGGATTTCTTGCTTGCTTATCCCCTGGGGATGAAGAGGAAGAGCAGGCTGAGACACCCAAAGTCAGCAGTATCTGTGTAATGAAGGCAGCGTCCTTGGTTTTGGGGTTCTAACTTGGACGAGGAGTCACAGTTCCAATTGGATGGTCCCTGGCACCATCTTTGCAGAAGGGAGGCTTATATTAGGGTGCTGCTTGTCCTATAGAAGAGTCTTTCAGCAGCAGGGAACCCTCTTCTCCCTACCTCTCATTAGCAGAGCAGGAAAAGTGAAGCCACCAGGGTATCGATTAAATTTCCCACGTTTTCCTCTGTTGTGCTTTCCTGCTTTTCCAGTACCTCTCTCTTGACTGCTCCAATGGCTGCTTTTCCTGCCCCCCAGGTGCGGACGCGAGGATCGATCAAGCGCAGGCCACCCTCCAGGAGGTTCCGAAGATCTCTGTCCGAGTACGGAGACGGGGAAGATTTAGGGCTCAACATCTCCTCTCCAGAAAATGGTGCCAGGGAAGATGAGGTCTTTAGGCCCAATGACAAGACACAGGAGGCAGAAACAGGGAGCAAAGAGGAAAAGAAACAGGCAGGGTCTGATGAGAAGCCCCCATCAAGGAGAGGATCCACCAGGTCAGAGGATGGATTTAAAGGGAGCAAAGAGCAAAAGGAAGAGTCAGGGTCTGATGAGAAACCTCCGTTAAGGAGAGGATCCAGCAGGTCAGAAGATGAAGAAAAAGGGGATAAACAGGCAGAGGAAATGAATCCTTGCAAGAGTAACAAAGGGAATACAAAGGAGGAGGAAGTGTGTCATGATGCCCCAGGGAAGGAGAGCTCTGCCCAGCCTACCTCTGGAAACAAGGATGTGTGTGAGGGTCCCAAGGGAGAAGAGCAGCAAGGCACTGCCAGTGAACAGGAAAAGGGGGACAAGGAGAAGGGAGAAGCTGAAGCAAAGGAAAGCAGCGAGAGCACAGACACACAGAGAACATCAGACACTGAAGAAACACCACTGGCACCTGAATCACTGCAGGATGCAGTGGGATTAGAGACTGCCAGTGAGGCTTCACCTTCAGCCACGCAGGAGCAGGGCACGGCATAACCCTGACACACAGGTAAGGCGGGTCAGCGTGGTGTGATGCCTCCTAAGACACCGGAAGGTTTTGGTATTCAGGAAAATGGCAAATGTGACAGAACACAACAATTTTGCTGCTCCCCACATGTCAAAAGTCTCAAATGTCAAGCCTGCAGATGCTGCAAGGCAGGGCATTCAAAACAACCAGCCTTTCTGGGTGGTGTTACGGGGAGAAAGGATGGAAAAGAAGCAAAGCTGATTTTGCATTCAGTATAATGGAGAGGCTCTGCTCCATTGCTGTTTTGAATGCAATTTGAAAGTACTTACAGTAAAAAGCACATTTCCCCAGCAGTAACCTTGTATATACTATATCAATTATGCCTCCTTATATACACATATTTATATGTGAGCACATGTTGTATATATACATGAATACATACATATATTCTCTCTCTCTCTGTGTTTAGCTTGTTAGCTTTGCCAGCAAAAAGTGTGTTTGCACACACACACCAGTGCATGATCAGCCCTAGGAGCATGGAAACATGGCCCTTTGCCACTTGAAATAAAAGAGGATTTCCACTGGCTGAAGCAGGGCTTAATTCCATGTACCTTCTTATGTATTCTGTAACCACTGATAATGTAGCCACAGATGCCTGAGGAAACGTCTCATTCCACCTCACCACCTGCCTCCTCTTCAAATGTTTCCTTGTTTTGGCAAGGAGCAACTGAAGGAAGGAGGCTGGTGCTCAGGCTGCCTTTGCCTCCTAGGACAGAAACTACCAAAGTACCCCCAGGACTTCCCAGCACTGTGTTTACTTAGACCGTGATTATTTTTCATTATTTCCTTACTTTCTCCCTCTCAAAAGGACATACCCAATCAGGGTAGAGGAGACATAACAAGTGAATAGGAGCCATCTAACCCAATCAAGGTGGAAGCTACTGGAAAACCTTCAGTGGCAGGAGAGGAGCAGAACGCAGATATCCCCTGAGGTCCAGACTCCTCACAGAGCTGAGCGACTCCTTGCTGTCTCTCTGCTCTGCACCATCATATTTTGGGACAGCTGGAACAAGAGACTGGTTTGCAATCTCTTCAGAGTTCAAAACTCAGGTGTGTTGGCTGATGTTCCTTGGCAACATTTGGGGACTGAGAGACCTGATACTTGCTGTCCCAGAACCAACAACCATCACCACTCCTGGTCCTTCTGCTCCTTCATCCTGCTCCAAAATGTCTTTTTCTTCTCCCCTGCATTGGTCTTAGATGAAGTTCATCAGCTACAAACACACATGTAATGGTGCCTTTTTCATAGCTTCTTTTGAAATACTTTGGGTTTTTAAACTTCAGTAAATAATGTTTTAACAGTAGGAAACAGTATGTTTTCTCCATATGTGCTCTATGGCAGACAATGTGAACCCTGAACACAGGGAAAACTCTTAAGACATTGATTATACAACATAAAATCCCTCTGAAGTGGGTCTTGAACTGGCTGGTCTGTGAAACAGCCAGCAGGGGCAGGCTGGTAGGTTCTGTGTGCTTCAAATTTGGGGTGTTTTTAGTGCTGGTGGAAAAGTGACAACGAGCAGATTGGATGCAAAGAAAAGATGTGCTGAGTAGGTCAACAGGGCAAGTTTTTTATTTGGCTCTGGGCGCCATCCCAGATTTAGAAGGCCTGCCTGTCCATCAGTCTTTCCCACTTCCAGACCCTATCCAGTCTTTTTCAAAACTTTTAGTGTGTGGCCACTGAGAGCCACTCAGGATAGAAACCATCCTGGCTTACAGGAAACAGCCCATTAATTTTGGGCAGGTCAAAGAAGTCTTAGCTGGCTGAGTTTCCAGTTGTATGGCCTGACTGACTGAATTGGTGAAGGTCAGACAGCCAGTCCCTCCTCAATACTTAGGCACTGTACTGGATTTGCATTCACCCCTGGGGTACTAGTTAAAGTCATGGGCTAGCAGTTGCCAAAGGAGAAAAGACTTACATCTGGAGACTACTAGTTGCCTGTAAGAAATAAGTTATTTGGGGAAAGATAGATAAAAGACCCTCACTTGGCCAGTTTCCTGACAGCAGTGCTTGAAGCTGAATAAAAAGCTGCCTTGGCTCAAGACCACGGGGGTCATGTCCACAGCACATTGTGGAGCTGTGGACAACTCTGGGCTCGCTGGAGACAGAGAGCCAGACTTGCCAAAAGCTGAGCCGAGGTGTCAGCTGGCTGTTGGGTGGTGTGAACGGTCAGGGGCCAGTGCTTGAACCCCACCTGAGTAGTCAGCAACACAGAAACAGCTGCAGAGACCGAGGGAAGAACCAGCCATCCCAAAGCTCCTCCTAGCAAACGTTAAGCTGAGCAGGGTCAGGGGTTTGGGTTGTTCCTGTCTCTCTGGACACGCACAAGTGTTTCACACAGCACAGCTCCCTTCTGCCCTCAGGCGGGCTCTGCGACACAGCAGAGTTACAAACCTGGGGGGTCTGTGGGATACTCCCTTTGTGTTCACCAGCTCTAAAACCGTGAGAAAAGGAGAGGCTCTGTGCCCTGCCTTTCTTTTTCCCAGGTAAGAGCTCTGAGGTGACATTTGCTGAGAGCCAGCGGCTCTGACCCTCCTGTGTGACGTGAGCTTGTTGGCAAACACAACCTCCACATCCCTTTGAGCCATGCCGTGGAGCATTGTTGCCTTTGAATCCATTGCAATCTGTTTGTTATAGCTTGTATTCCAGGGCAGGCTGCAATCATTCACTGTACCCCCTTTCTTCTCCCAGCAGAGTGTCCCATCTGTATGTGAGCGACTGTGCCTTACTGTATATACAGACATGTGTGGGTCTGTTTAAAGAATGTGTATGTGTGTCCCCAGCACGGGAATGGAAATCCGAGGGAGAAACAGAAGAAATAAATGGTGGAATAAAAGCAAAGCAAAACAAAAAAACCTGTGTGTTTTGTTTCCTCACGGAAAGATGAAGAAGTCTGAGGAAGGATGGAGAGAGCTGGTAGCAGCAGGCAAAATAGGGGTGGGATTTCCACTCCCATCAGAACAGTTTAACATTTTAATATGTTGTGGTTTTTATGTTTGGGAGACAGCAATAACCAACATGCTCAATCACAAAGGAATGTGTTCCTTGGGGCAAGCAGTGACACTGGAGACTGCCACACTTCCTGCCCTAACCCTGCAGGTATCTGGCACCTGGGAACAGGAGAAAGCAAAGCCATCTATCCTGCTGCCCTTTCTCCAACAGCATCCTTGAGAAGCATAAATAAACAAGGCAACACACAGTGATTTTTCTGTCGAGATTTCCCAGCTTTTGGCAGTCAACAGTTTAGAGACTTTCTGGGCCAGAAGTTGCATCACCATCTTTGTCCCGGATGGCTGTAAACACACCTGGTCAGATGGGAAAATGCCCTTAGCAAGATTTAATTTATGCAATCCCTCTGGTATGGATGGTGCCTGAAAGATCAAAAAAAAAATTAAAGCATAAACGTTGTGGGCCAGAAGACCTTTATATTGTGGGGGTGAGGACGGAAGACTGAGCAAGAAAGAAGTGGAGAGGGGAATGCAGCACAAGGGCAAGGAGACAGTGTTCGTGTGCGATCTTGGTTCTGTGGTTGTTTCTGGTAGGGCTGGGTTCAAACTAGTGTGAGCCGCGGGAAAGTATTGGAAAGGCCGAGCCTGAGAGCAATTACTGAGGGGAGGAACGGGGTTTCTTGAAAGATCTGGGGTGCAGAGGCACGGAAATACGAGGGGGAAGCATTGGCAGGATAGAGCACATCGGAGGCAACGCGGGATCCAAACGAGCAGCGTGCCGAGGGCTCAGAGACCAAAGGCAATGCTTGTGGCTCCCGTGGGCCCCTCTCCCGCCCACGGGTCACCCTGGGGGTCTCCGGTGGTCCCCGGGGATCCCTGGATGCCCCTGCGTGTCCCTGTGGGACCGCCCGCCCCGCCAGGGGGCGCCGCGCACAGCGCGGGCCGGGATAAACCAACGCCGCTGAGGGTGTGTGTCCTATTCCCCCCCCTTTCCCATCCCCCGGGAATGAGCTCGCCCGGCTTCGAGCGCCACCGGCCGTGGAGTAGGAATGGGAATGGGAGCCGGGGAGGGGGGGGGGTGTCGCTTCTGCGCGCCTGGGAAGAGCGCGGGAGCAGGGTCTCCGCAAGGGAAGAGAGCGGGGCGGCGCGGGGACCGCCGCACCCCCCGCGGGACTCGGAGTCACCGCTGCCAAGCGGAGCCCAAGGGTCGAGGGAAGGGCGATGCCCCGGGTTACCCTGGAGAGGGAGGGAAGGGGGAAATTGCATCAGTTATGGAGAGGAGCGATGTGCTCCGGAGCGGCGGGCAAAGCCACCGCGGGTGCGGTGGTGGCGGGGAGGGACAGACCCACAAAAGCGCTGACGAGGGTGGCTGGGGCGGGAAGGGGGCGGGAAGGCAGTGAACTGCTGAGGCGGGAAGGCTCCGGCAGAGCGGCTCGTTGGTCTAGGGGTATGATTCTCGCTTCGGGTGCGAGAGGTCCCGGGTTCAAATCCCGGACGAGCCCGCTGGGAAGGTGGCGCTGGGCGCTTCCTGTTTTGCCGGCGCGGTTCCCTCCGGGAGCGCTTTTGCGCCTCGGGCCCGCCCGCAGCGCGGGAAAGGTGCGGGAGCGGGGCCGGGGGCGGTGGAACGACGAGGAGCGACCTCCGGGGCGTGCGAGGCGGGGAAGATTCGAGGTAGCGGCGCCTGGTGTCAGGCGAAGAGGAAGCAGCCTCTCCCCGGTGAGTTTTTAACGCTTTTCTTTGCACTGAAAAGGAGCGGGTGGCTCTCGTTGTCCCTTCGCTGCTGCTGCCGCCGCCGCCGCCGCCGCCGCTGCCCGAGGAGCGCGGGAGAGAACGCGGGGTCGCATCGCTGAGCGGAGAAAGGAGCTAAAAGAAGAAGGGGGAAAAAAAATAAAAAAGCGGGCTCGTCCGGGATTTGAACCCGGGACCTCTCGCACCCTAAGCGAGAATCATACCCCTAGACCAACGAGCCGCGGTGGTTGAGGTGTTCTCTCCGTTTTACAGGAACGCTCCGGTGATGCCGCCCGCTCCTCATCGGGGCGGATCCCGGGCGCGCGTCCCGTCCCGCTTTTCCCGGCGCTCCGGGTTCCTGCCGGGCACTGCGGCAGCCCCTTCGCCCGTGGCTGCGAGAGCTGCCCGTACATGGCGAGCGCTGGACCGCGGCAGCCGGACCACAAACCCCAGGTGAAGCAAGGGGGAATTCGTTGTTCTTTTCCGTAATTCCGAACTGTGCGACGGCCAGGCAGTGGCGACGGTACTCCCCGACCTTACAGGTGAAGATTTTACTCAGACCTGTTTAAACAGAATCTTCTTACAGCGCTGGTGCTGGTCGGTGCTCCCTTGGCTCATCTCCCTGCGGTAACTAATTTTGTTTATATTCCAAGAAGCTGAGGGGAAGGTAGGCGGGAGAGATGGGGAAAAGAATTGCTTTCATTTCATGGGCTTTTTTATACATCAAGGTTATCAAGAATACTCATGGCTCAAATTGTTCCTTAGCTTCAGTTCAGCACTGGAGTAGCTCATCAGTCGCATCCCTTACCATCATAAGTTTTCCTCAGAACACTTATCCTTGCATAGTGGGTGATCCAAGACATTTTTCTTAATCAAATTACAGAAAAATCAAATTGTGGAAGAGAAGACTGAGAGTGGATCTCATCAAGGAATGAAAATTTCTCAAAGGTGAGTGTGAAGAGGGTGGTGCCAGACTGATTTCGGTGATGCCAACAGGACAAGGAGTAATGACCATAAACTAAACCACAAAAAGTTCAACCTCAACATGGGGAAGAACTTTTTTCCATGGGGGGTGGCAGAATGCTGGAACGGGTTGCCCAGGGAGGTCATGGAGTCTCTCTCTGTGGAGACATTCCAAACCCACCTGGATATGTTTCTGTGTAACCCGCTCCAGGTGACCCTGCCTTGGCAGGGGGGTTGAACTGGATGATCTCCACAGGATCTCCATGATCTCCACTGGATGATCTCCAACCCTAAGAATTCTGTGACTCTGTGAAAAATAATTACCAAACTCTCCAAGGACCACATGCAATTACTGTGCTGCTGCCAGCTCTGAGTTGTGAAAGAACCACTGCATTTCTGTTTAACCAGAGTAAACATGAATGTGGCATTATCTGCTAGACACAGCTCCTCCCAATTTGCAGAAGAAAAAGCAATGTTGTAATAGGCACCCAATACTTTCTTGTACAAATAGAGCCTGCTTTTTTTCTTTCTCTCTCATGTTCTTCTCTTACTCATTCAAAGTGAGCATGTTGATTGGGGTATTTTTTGCAGGAATGCATATCTTTGTACGCTAAGCAGTGTCTACTGCACAATTCTTCTAGGAGATACAAGATAAATAGAAAACAATCAAAACCATTAAAAATGTAAAATCGGTTTGGATATATTTGCTTCTCCTCCTAGAAGATATTACTTTTATTTTTTTTTTCACATCATAATCCTGCTTGCTCTCTCTGTCAGTCTACTAGAGATGTCTCCAAAACCAGTAGGATAACAAAGATCTGAATTTCTAACACAAACAGCAGCCATGAAAAAAATTATTTAACCTCTTTCCCAGTGACACACGCTGGTTTTGGTCTTCCTTCTGTGATAAGCAGAAGGAAAAAAAAAAGACAGACACAAAAAAAAAAAGGCACAAAAATGTTTTTCCTCAATGTTGATGTTACTGTGTGTGAGAAAGCTCAAAAACCAGTTGGGCAACTCGACAGCAGCCTGCCAGGTGGCTGCCGTGATCTGAGCAGTCCTGCCCTGTCACTGCTGCTTCTCTGACCTGAGAGGGAATGGATTCAGCACGAAGGGAAGAAACAACTCTCCTGGTCTCCATATGCAGGCAGAAAAAAAATGAGTTTGTTGCCAGCTGACCTGAATTTCTAAGAAATTTAAATAAATACTGGTATTATCACTAGGTGGGGTAGAGTTGCATAGCTGGAAGGGAAAAGGACAGCAGCAACTACAACTGTATTTGGGTGTATTTTAGCTTCTCAGAGATCTGGGTGCTGAGGTGAGTTAGGGAATTGTGTGGTACATTTAACAGGTTACTCTGAGAAGTGTTCCGAGTTCTTTATGTCATAACCTTAATGGTAGCATCTCGTAGCATAAAAATGCAGTATATGTTCCTCAGGACAAATTAAGTTGTTCCTGGACCCTGTTTCCTCTCTGGAGATAGTAGAAGAGGATAATTTGATCATATCTATTTGGATAAAAAATGATCTGCTGTAAGCAGACCAGATACTATCCCAGATGTTTTCTGGATGGAACAGCTGTGTTACTACACAACAAACAGGGCTGTACCTGTGACAGTGTGATCTCAGCTCTGTCGGGAAGGGAGAGTGTAGGAATCCTCTGGTAAGGGACACGTGTGGTCAAATCAGGCTTATTAGTACATAAAAGGGAATGTGTAAGCTCTGTGGAGGACAGTAAATTTGAGAATGAGAAAAAGGCAACATTTAAAAAAGACAAAAACACTTTAGGTTTGCTGTCTTGGAAAAACGCCTAGAAAGGTGAGGCCACCTATAGGTTTCTGCTCCATTTGGAAAGCAGGGATATTGGTGAGTTGGATAAAGGAAAGTCAGAGCAACTAAATGAGGTACCAACCAAACAAGGTGGTAATTCCCCATGATACAAAGAGTTGCCCGTGTTGTTGATATTTGTTCCCAATCCCTGCCCTGGATTTCTGGTAGCCTGGGTTTCTAGAGAACCTGTACAACAGTTGGCTGAGAAACATGCTCCAGAGCTTCCCCTTAGGGTGTAAATAATGAATGCACGAGCTGTTACATTTTAAATCCCATCAGCACTGTAACCTGGCATCTTGCATCACAGCTGGAAAAAGATAATCTGCCTGTGTTTTTGCAGGAGCTTGCTTTGTCATGGCTCTCCTCAACATGGCACATGGGAGAGGGGCTTTCCTGTGGCTTCTTTCCTGTGCAGATGTGATGAGGTGGCCAGAGAGCGGCAGAGAAACTGGTGGCACAGGTCCTGGGAGAGGACCAGCGTCCTTGGAGCACTGGGCAGGAGCAGAGCACACCACAGGCTTCTGAAGTCTCATGGATGCAGTGAGCAATAGCCTTGTGATATGACTCAGCTTGTGCAACTTGTTTAAAATACACGGCTTAGGAAAAGACGAAACACTTAAAAAGAGGTTCCCAAAAGTGAGGGGGAAGAAGGAAGGATGAAAGTGTGGTCTCAGGAGGCGTGTAACAGCAGGGAGTCCAGTCAGCAAGCTGAGGGAAATTCCAAGCAGGTATTTTCAGGCGAAAGGCAAAGGTGGTTATGTGATTGGCGTAGCAGAACTTCTGAAGGAGCCTGCACTTACAGGCAGCACACGCCGAAACAGGCTCTCTGAGCTAACAGTGAAAAACAAGCAGGATCTCGGTGGAGGCAGGGGAACCACCACTGTCCGTGCTCAGAGCTCGCAGCAGCGCTGTCCTGCTTCCCTTGGGATGAGCACTTGCTGACTGTCACCGCAGCACGCACCTGGGGGAACTTGAGGCTTGCCCATGCCCCGAGAGGCTGGGGCACTAAACGGGTGCTGCGGGAGCACACTCCCTGGAAGCGTCTCTTTGGAAAACTGGGCTGAGCGATGCACAGCAGGAGCCTCGCACAGCTCAGAGTGTCTGGGACACCACGCTGTGCTGTGATCAAACCGCTGTGGTCCCTGCGGGCCACAGCCACCCCGCAGCTCCCGTGGGGGTTTTGACCAAGGGAAGCACAACACCACTGGTGTGACTGGCAGTTATTTCCAGGCGGATTTAATGCCGGCTTGGATGGTCGGTACAGTGCCTGCAGAGGCACTGGGATAAGCTTGGGGCAAGCAGGTTATCTCTTGGGCAGCACCAGAGCCTGAGGCTACGGTGCTATGACGAACGGCTGAGGGAGCTGGGGGTGTTTATCCCGGAGAAGAGGAGGATCAGGGGAGACCTTATCACTCTCTGCAATTCCCTGAAAGGAGGTTGTAGCCAGGTGGGGGTCGGGCTCAGCTCCCAGGGAACAAGTGACATGGCCTCAAGCTGTGCCAGGGGAGGTTTGGGTTGGACATTAGGAAGAATTTCTTCACGGGAAGGGTGATCAGACATTGGAATGGGCTGCCCAGGGTGGTGGTGGAGTCACCGTCCCTGGAGGTGTTTAAGGAAAAGACTGGACGTGGCACTGAGTGCCATGGTCTGGCTGAGACGGTGGTGTTCGGTCACAGGTTGGACTCGGTGATCTCAGAGTTCCTTCCCAACCTAACTGACGCAGTGATCCAGTGATCCCCGGGATTCACCGGCCCGCGGGATCGGCGCCACAGCCCCCGGGCGCGGCGCCCCTCAGCTCCGCCCGCCGGCCGCGGGGGGGCGCTAACGCCGCGCCCAGCTGGGGGGGCGGGACAATACGTTCCCCGCGCGCATAGGTCGCCCGAGCTTGACTGATGCCTCTCTTGCCCAATCGCCGCGGGGAAGCGGGGCGGGGCGGAGGGGGTGTGTGTGACTGACAGCGGCGGCGGCCTATGGGCGGGCGGGGCAGGGGGCGGGGGGCGGGCCCGCGGGCGGCCGGGGGCGGACAATGGGGGCGCCGCGGGGAGGAGGCGGTGGTGGCGGCTGGAAGATGGCGGCGGGCGGAGGCTCCGCGGGCCGGCCCGGCGCGGCGTGGGTGCTGATCGCCGCCGCCCTCGCCGCCGGTGAGTCAGGGACGGGGGGCCGCCGGGGCGTCCCGGAGTGCCGCTGCCGGGGCGGAGGGCGGCTCCGCGGGCAGGGCACGGCGCTGCCCGCCCGGCTCGGAGCCAGGTTCGCGGCAGGCGAGGCCGCCCGCCCTCACCGCGGGAAGGGTCGGGGTGTGGGGATGAGCCCCGGTCAGGGCGGGGGTGCGAGGCGGCCCCGTGTCAGCGCTGGTTTCGCCGAATGCCGGGATCACCGAGGTTGGAAAAGAGCTCCGGGATCACCGGGTCCGACCTGCGAGCTCACACCGCCGTGGGGTGTGAGCTCCGGGTGCGCGGGTCGCCTTTGTTGGGGAGAGGCACAGCGGGAATGGGGACGCCGGGGTGGTGGTGAACGACTCGGAAAGGGAGCTTTGGTTCGGTCACGGGTGAAGTATTTGGGTGGAGGGGGAATTGTGTCAGGCAGATGATGCGGCTGTGACTCGTGCAGGAGGAGGGAGAGTCGGTGCAGAACCGCAGGATCACAGACACGGTCGGGCTGGAAGGGACCACGGCGGGTCACCTGGTCCAGCCGCCCTGCTCCAGCAGGGTCATCCCGGAGCACATGGCACAGGATTTCGTCCAGACGGTTCTGGAGTATCTCCAGGGAGGCCGTACAAGGCCATGGAGCAGTGGAGATGGCAGGGATAAAGCTTAACTCTTCCGTGGCTCATGTTCTCCGAGGGCAGGGAGTTCCATGTCGGCTAAGTGTGTGTGGATGCTGGGCATGGGTATTGATGGAATATCCAATATGTACATATTCAGGATGTCCAGTGGTGGATACTTTTGGTTGGCAATACTTGCTTAGAGGCTAAAACTTTGGTGAGTATTTCAGTAGGAATCGGTAAAGAAGCCTGATGCCTTCTCAGTTCGCGTGCTTGGAAAACTGTAAAACTATAAGCCCATCTGGAAGGAGGTTTAATAAGAAGCTGTGCTGAGCGGTAAGAAGCTTAAAACTTATTTCATAGAATCATGGAATGGTTTGGGTTGGAAGGGACCTTAAAAATTGTCCAGTTCCAACTCCCCTGCCATGGGCAGGGACACCTTCCACTGTCCCAGGTTGCTCAGAGCTCCATCCAACCTGGCCTTGAACACTGCCAGGGATGGGGCATCCACGACCTCCCTGGGCAACCTGTGCCAGTGCCTCACCACCCTCACCACAGCAAAGGGCTTCCTCCTAATATCTAATTCCTATTATTATTCCAATTCCTAAATCTATTTTCAAACAGCATTGTGCGTATTTGTTTAAGATTATTGCGTTTTGCAATAAACATAAGTAGAGATTGCTGAGGCTTGCTGTATACCTTCTGAGACAGCCTTGATATTTAGATTTAAGTAGGTAGGTATGATACATGCATAGCTTACAGTAAAACTAAGTTCTTTGGAAATAAATATGGAGACAGGAGAAGAAAGAAGCATATTTCCCCTGACCACAACAAAAGGTACAGTAATGCTACAGTAACAGCTACAGTAGCTGGGAATAGTAGATCATTGTACAAAGTCTGAGGTATGTAACCAAATACAGTGCCTTAAAACCAAGCAAAGCTACAAGATACTCTTTTGAAAGAGACTCCCTAGGGTGGAGTCTTGCTAAAAAGTGAGGTTGCAATTTAAAGGAATAAACTAATGGGTGATAAAATCACTGTCTTGTCTGTGTTGAACTGTGTTTCTGTTCCCATTCCTACAACTGTCGATTTTGTTTTTAACTCTGGATCAGAAGTTATGTCCACGTTGGCTTCTTCTGTCCATGCTTGTACTGCACATCCTTAATCCTCCTGTCTGCTTTGAAAAGCAAGGTTTACATCTCTGCAGACAACAGGGGTTTAAGCTTATTTTCCTGTGTGTTCCTGCATGTTTGTGTTAGGAGTTCATCTTGTTTGCTTATGGTCAGTCATGTGAAAACTCAGTTATTCCATTCCCTTTTAAGAATGAAGGATCATTGTCAAAGGTGCTGACTGTGATTCTGTGGACATTTGTAGCATAAGCAGTTAATCTAGGTACAATCTCTTCTGTGCATGGATGAGCCTTGAACAATCAGTCAAGACTATCAAGAGTGGATTATTTTGCAATCCTACATTTATAAGCCATGTGAGCATCACTTTAAGTGGTATCCTGTCTGTGTCTGACATGAGGGTGCTGCCTGATAGTCTCAAAGAGTGTCTAGACATTACTGGAAAGAATAATGATACTTTTACTATTCTTTTTGGTACTAACAAAGCCTGGGGGTTTTTAAATTTATTTTCTCCTTTTATACACTGCTCATACAAGTGCACATGGGCACACACACAGTGGTCAGTAACAGGCAGAGGGGCATTGACATGTTAAATTTTAGCTCAAGTGTCTGCTTCTGCTTTGAGCTCCCCTGCCCATCTCAGTTGCTGCTTGAAATGTTTTCTGAAAATAACAGCGTAAGTCAGGAGTTGCAATGCTCAACTTCGTGTTTGTGCCAGGTTCAGTCAGAATTCCTGCATTCACCCCGTCAAAAGCTGTTAGTTCTTCTAAGCTGAGTCCACTGATCCTGCAAGTAGGGAAACTTCCTTGCCTGTAGAGCTCAGCAGGGAAAAGGTGGATAAACTCTTCTCTCTGCTGGTTGGGTTGAGGGTGGGCCTGATGCTCAGCTCGCCTCGTTTGCTGCAGCAAGAAGTTCTTGAATGTGTTGAAAGGTCTTTGCCTCAATATTTTGGTGGTAAAATGTCTTGTTTCTTCTTGCCCCCAGCCACCCAACACCCTCAGCCTCTCTGCCGGTAACAGCACCCGGTGACTCTTTTGTTTGTTATCTGAATTGCGATCGATCGTGTTAAGCAACACAGTCCCTTTGTGGATTTACCTTTTGCTGAATGATAATAGATGGTGAATGTCCCGTGTCCCGCACAGAGCACCTGCAGCCAGGATGGATGGCCAAAAAGAACCATGAAATCTAGTTTTACAAGGCAGATGTCATGTGCTGTTTGTCTTGAAAGATTTTAATCTGAGTAGTTTCTAAAGAATTATTGTTTTGATAGAGAAGTGCCCTGTAGGTCATCTATCTAAAGCTTATTACTGGACCCATAGTGGGAGTTCTCCAGGTGTGATGTGAGGTGGTTTACTCATGTGTGGCTCTTTCTACGACCTACATGTAATTAACTGGTAAATTAACAAAATAAACAGCCTTGTATGCAAAAAAGTTTTGTTTTGTTTTTTTTTTTTAAGCTGTTGAATGCTAACTCAGGATATCCTAGGAATACATCAGATAGCTGGAAGGTCTGGGTATGAAAACATTTACATCCTTATGGCGTGTGTCCTTTCTGTGTGTGTGTGTGGTTTGTTTATCTTGGTTACTTTGCTGACCTGGGCTGGTGGAACCCCCCAAGCAGCGATTAACACAGTAGAGAAAATGGGCATGTCTTGTGTGAGAGGAAGCTGTGGCAGGAGAGGACAGGCAGTTCTGAATTGGTTTTTCTGCAAGCAGAAGAGGCTTGTGGAACTAACTGCAGTGATTTACTGTTATCTCTTTTCAGCAGTCATTTAGAAGAGCAAGTGTTTACTCAGACGAGGGCTTAGCAGTAAGCTGCACCCACAGCACAAAGGATATGCAAATGCATCTTAAGGCAGGGTTGAAATCAGTATTTTTTGCTATCTGAGCAGGTGGAAAGATGACCCTTCAGTCAGGTGATTTCACTGATTTATTTATTTCCACCCCCCATCTCTTTTATCTTTAAAATGGCAGGGTCATTCTGTTACTTGTCCTGAATAACCTTTTTTTTTTTTCCTAATTGAGTATGTTTATGTCAAGTAAATGTATTGATTGGTACCTTTTTGGCTGGGATAGAGTTAATTTTCTTCATAGTAGCCTGTACAGTGCTACATTTCTGATTTGTGATTAGAAGAGCCTTGATAACAGTGTTTTAAGTTGGTTACTTGTTTTACCTTGGCTTACACAGCCCCAAGACCTTTCTTGCTTGTCACCCTTCCCCTCCAGTGAGTGAGCTGGGGGTGCATGAGGATTTGGGAGGGGACACAGCCAGGCATGACCACAGGACACCATGCTCAGCAATAAAAGCTGGGGAAAGAAGGAGAAAGGGGAGCTACTTGGAGTTAGGGCATTTGCCTTCCCAAGTCTCTGTTACACCTGATGGAGTCCAGTTTTCCTGGAGATGGCTGAACAGCTGCCTGCCCATGGGAAGCAGTGGATGATGGTTTGTGCTTTCCCTGTTCAACTGTCCTCATCTCCCATGAGTTCTCTCACTTTTACGCTTCAATTCTCTTCCCCGGTCACCCTGTGGGGAGGGAGCAAGTGGCTGTGTGGGGCTGAGCTTCCTGACAGGGTTACATCCCACAGTCCTTCCCTTTTGCTGCTGTGCCTTTCACTTCTTGTATTTTTTTTATTTAGCTGTTGAGTTGGCACTTTCCAGTTGGTGCTGCTGCTCAGTCGTGGCTTAAAGTGCATAAGGAACAGGAAGGCTGGTGGTTCTCGTGGACTCTCTTTCTTCCAACCCTGCAGAAAAAGGTGCTTTGTAGTACACTGGCATGCTTTGTGTGCATGATGTTAAGGGGCATTAAGGGAACTCGGCCTGAAACATTGCTTTCACCCTACCTTCAGTGTTTAAAATCAGAGTGAGATTCTGATCCTTAAGGGAAGGTTAAATTCTGGGCAGTGTGGCTGTTGTGGCATTTTCACTTCATGAGATGGAGGTAAATCAGGGCAGGTGGGTGAAATGGCCCACGTTGGTGTTCTTAGTTGGCTGCAAGCCACCTGTTATTCAGTAACTTGTTTTGGTGAAGATGGTGAACAAGGCTTCCTCTTGGTAATAAAGGCACTGCTCTAATCCAAGGGATGGCTCTAGAAATGACCACACCTCTAAACTAGGGAAGTGTTGTAGAGGATGCTGCAGGGGGAGGCCATAAATACTTCTCAAAAGAGAAGCATTCCTGGGAAGAATGAGCTGAAGCAGCTCCTACTCGGTGCTTCCTAACCCTGCTCAGTTGTTGTGCAAACCTGGTGTACAGTGGCCTGGGCTGGGTGTTGGTCTGGTCTAAAAAAACACAATGGAAAAAGGGCTGTTTTGAACACGGGTTAGTTCCTGATCAGATCCACCTCACTACGTGTGCATGTGAGCTATTTAAACTGGCACCACCACTGACAAATTCTTGTGAAACAATGCTTTGAAATACATAGCACGGGCTTTTCCTTTTGGTTTTGTGGTTGTGCTGCTGCAGGTTAGAGCTAGTTATGAGTTTCCTCAGCAAAGAAGTTGGCAAGTGAGTGCAAGACTGCTGGGAGCGAGGTGCCGGAGTTGGCTGCAGGCGTTCATGGATCAGTAAGGAATCTGGCCCTCCGAGGCCTTGGGATTTGCTTGAACTGCTGAAGTATTGGCTGTGTGAATACCCTATTAGCTGAGGAGGGTGATCACCTGGATGACTTAATTTGATCCACCTCTAACTCCCGCTCTGCTGAGTGATGGGATTTTGTTTAACAGGTTTTAATCGAGTCACTCTGTACACAGGAGAAAACCCCCCCGTGCTCACCTTTCAGGCTGGAAATACCAATACTTGGCAAGAGCTGGACATGATGCTGGTTCAGGAATGATGACTGGTAATGAAATGCTACTGATACCTTGGATGGTTCAAAGTGTGTCTTCTGCAAATGTTTCTTGATGTTGTCACTGAGTTGGTTACAGCTTTGTAGATTGATTACTGTAAGAGGGGGAAAAAAAAGGGCAAATTCTTGATGTCTGTTTGTTATGTAGCCTTTTGCACTGTATCCCCTTGTGAAATTTGCATATCTGCATCCTAAATTCTGCTGCCTAGTTTGTTTTGGAAATTGGTGGCTTCCATGCTGCTAATGATAGATTTTGTCAAAAAGATGCTGCGTGCCATCAGCAGTTGGCAACATGATTGGTATTTTTAACACAGTTTCACTTGAAATAGTATCAATAACAAAAAAAAATATAGATAAGTTAAAAACCTAGAGGGAAGCTTTTGTTCCAGCCATTGGCACATCCGTCTCTACTGTCCACTCCCTGGGGTTTGGGCTTTGTTTTTGTTTGGCTGTGCTTTTTTGTGTCTACACTTCTGATCCTTACCACTCTCATTTCTTTAGTAGTTGTTGTGACAGTTTTAGTGGATCGCTCTAGTAATTTTAGGAAATGTCTGTGATGGTGGGATGCTTTTTTTCACTCTCTCTGCCATGTGTTGAGCTTCTTGTAGTTCTTTAGTCAAGCAAGCTTCATGATATCCTATTTGTGGGAAAAACCCGGTGTGTTTCAAGGAGACTCTTCTAAGATGTACTCCTTGTCTTCTTGTCTGTGCAGCCCTTCTGTAACCCTAATTCCCGTTTTCTGGGATCTTTCCTTGTACCCAGGCAGTAATGTGCTGTGTTTGGTAGTGGCTGTGTTAGTGTTGCAAGATTAGAGGCGGAGCAGCTGCTGGCATCACCTGATCCAGTTACCCTTTGCACTTTGAACGGCTTTGCTTGACTTGCCCCTTTGTGGTTTCCAGTCTTCTGGTTTGGTTTTGTCAACAAGAACTGCTTACTTGAATCTGAACACTTGTAAACTTACTTGGTCACGGATGGAAAACCACTTAAGGGCTGCTGAGCGGAAAAATGAGATGTGTGCTTTGGAAAGTACCTGAGATGTTGATGGGTATCCCATAGGGAGGGAATTATTGCTTTGTGATCCCCAGGGAAAAGTTCCCAGAACAAGGCTAGAAGTTACTTGCCTCAAACTAAACAAGCATCTGCCCAAACCTGACATCTAACTGATCCCGTAGTTGGAACATGGAGCTGTGCACATATAATGCTTGCCTGTTCGTAGATCTCAGCACCTTTACAAGCATCTCAGTTTTATGAGTTGAGAGAGTGATGCAGCAGTTAAATTATTTACTCAGGATCAAACAAATCTGTGGCCTGGCTGGCAAGGAAGCTCAGGCATTCTTTGCTGTTCCTCATGCCTGTTCTTAGTTTCTGGTTAAAGCATGGCTTTGAAAATAAAGCTCAGCAGACGTTCTTCTGCTGCCCCTTGGCAGAGCAGTGAGCAGCTCTGTGTTATTTGGAGGAGACCACTGGAAAAACTAACTCTGCAGTGTGGGAGCAGAAAGTGGTACCCAAGTTTGGTGGCTCTGAAGACTTGTCTTTAGGTTTAGGTCAGAGTAGGTGCATGGAGGTGTGCAGGGCTGAGATACATGGATGTTACTGGCTGCTTTGCCAGCTTTGCCACAGCCTGATTAAGGCTTCTCAATGAAGCTGTTTTCCTTTCACTGGCAGTGACAAAATGCTATTTTTTCCCTCGTGGTTGAGTCAGGCAGAGCTCAGCTGAATGCGCGAAGCGGCCAAGAGAAAGCGATGTTGTGTTAACAGATGCTCTCCTGAGCCTGCCTGAGCTTGGGGGTTGAACGTTCCCGGCAGCAAGGCACCAGGAGGTGGTAGGTGTTCATGGTATAGGTGTCAGCAGCTTTTCTCTCCATTTCCTGGAGCTGCAGGGTGCTGCAGGACTGGCTGTGTTGCTGCAGACAGGAAGCTCTTTCCTTCAGCAGCCTGAGTTACTTGACGAGATCAGCAACCTGGGGAGCTGTTGTGGCAGCAGCAAAAGGCTGTTCCGGGCGTTTGAGAGTGAAACTAAACTCTTCCTTTGAGGCTGTGGAATTTAGTTTTAGTTGCTCTGAAACTTAGATGTTATGGTTGGTTGGTATGACTTCATCTAGTCATCATTTCTGATGCTGGTTTGTGTCCTGTGTAAATGCGTGGAGTGTAGACATCGAGGCCTTGGTGGGCAGGGGGGCTGCAGCCTCCATGAGGAGAGGCTGGGGCTGCCTTGTGCCTGACACATCCAATTCTCTATCTGAAAATGTTTTAAAAAATCTTTTATGTTTCCCAGAGACCTGGTGGTTAATGTCCAGTTTAACAGCTTAAAAGCTTTATTGATTAGGTCTAGCTGAGAAACAGGAGGAACGTGTGTCAGTCAGTATCTTCAAAGTTGCTCAAGAAAAATTTATGAGAAGCCAGTGGTTTACTAAAAAGGAAGAGGAACTATATGAAGATGAACCCAAGAAGCATCAATCATGGAAGCTCTGCAAACCCCCACCAGGGCACAGCTGAACCCTGCAGCCAAGCTGGTGGCATTTCTGCAATAGTGTTTGAGAAAGGACAAAGTACCTCAAAGCACCACATGGGCAGTGAGGAGCAAGGGGAGAAAAAATGTCAGGAGCAGCATTACAAACCTCAAGGTGAGAGAAAGAGGAGGGGAGAAGGTGCTTCAGGTGCTGGGTCCTGTAGGCCCTGGAAGATCTGGGAGACCACAGTGGATTAAATATTCCACTGCAGCACATGGAGAGGACTGAGGTGGAGCAGATATCCACACTGTGGCCCATGGATGACCCCAGGGTTTTCCTGAAGGACTTCAAGCTCATGAGAAGAACCTGTAATGGAGCAGGGAAAGGTGTGAGGAGCAAGGAACTGTTATGAACTGACCACAACCCTCCACCTACCTCTGCCTGCCTGGGAGTGGAAAGGATGTAAAGGAGTTGGAAATGAAGAAATTAAGTTGAACTGGAGAAGGGGGGGAGTAAGGGAAACATATTTTAGTTTTTGTCTTTGTTTTGCACCATCCAACTCTATTTTAATTGGCAATAAATTAAATTAATTTTCACAAAGTCAGGTCTGTTTGACCTGGGACAGTAATTGATAGGTGATCTCCCTGTCCTTATCTCTACCCATGAGCATTTTCATCTTATTTTCTCCCCTTATCCTTTTTAAGAAGGGATAGAGAGAAAGTGGCTGAATGGGCATTTGACATCTAGCCAAGGTCAGCCCACCACGATGACATGCAATTCATATATGTAGAGATATATATGTCTCTATTCATTTTTATATCTATACACTTAATAAGATTTCAGAGCAGATAACACCATGCTGGATTTCGGGTGTGGAGGTGGTCAGACATATGTGGCTCCTCAATACTTGTGTGTTGTCCTTATAAAGTACACCATGGTTTGTTCCTGGGTGGAATTGCAGGCACGGATTTCACTTCTATGTTAAGGCTAAGTGATGATGATGATGAATTCTTTGTATGGAAATTCTGTCCAACGTCTGGATGCTTTAACAGATCTTGTGGAGTTTCAGAGGAACAATTTTGGCATGTCTAATCCTGTCTTTTGAGACATGAAAGCTAGGATTTCTGCACCAGGTGTTTTATCCACAGTGAAGAAATGATGGCCTTTGGGGACATAAGTGCCTGTAATTGCAGTAGGGGACTATAACTTCGTGCTGGATTTCTGAGGTGTTTTGTAGGGTCCTGCAACTGTTTTTCCATGCTGACTGTACAGGGAAACTGTGCTTTGTGGGAGAAGGAACTAAATGTCATGCCAGTGTAGTTGAGAGTTCTGTCAACAGTAGATGTTTCACAACACACTTGACATTAAGTAAAAGTATTTCTTAAGGAAAGCACTGTTTCACAAGTGTATATTGTTTTTGTGACTTATGACCCTTAGTCATTAGAAAACCCCACATCCTCCTTTCTCATGAACCTTCTGGGCTGATATTGAACATATCGGTACACTGAATTTTCTGTCATTTTGTCAAGACCTTTAAATGTGAACTGCTCAGACCCTGTTGAATTAATGCATTCCTTTCCATTTTTCTGATCTGTGACTGTCATCAGCTTGTTACCTGCAACAGCCTGTCTGAATATTTTCAGCTTTCTTTCATCAGACATTTTGATTATTTCCTGATCTTTCATCCATAAGAGACTTGGTTTATGTTGTATACACGATTGTATTGCCAGGCATCTTTAAGATAAATGAAATAAGTTGCTTGTATTAATTAATAAACTGATGACTGGCCATTTCAAGAGGAGGGGAGTGTAACGCTTTTCTCTGCATAGGACAGGAACTGTAGCAGCCATAAGCATCCAGTATTTAGGGATCTGATAAAAGTTTCTGCGTGGGCTGTGTTTGTGCTGGTGGAAATAAGATGCCTGTGCTTACAGCGTTGGCTGTTTACATTCGTGGTTTGTTACGACTCCTAGCGATCAAGTTGAGTTGAATCCAGGGGAGTTGAGTTTATTTTGGGTGTGTTCATAGCCCTCATTAATGGAATGTTTTCATTGGGTCCAAGATCTCGGTGGAGACTGTGGTCTAGGAAGAAATTTTAATTAGGTGTGTGTTAATTTGAGCAGAACTCCAGTGTGTGGAAGGATTTCTTTGTGACACGCTACCAAACCAAATGTTCAGTAAGCTTGACTGCTCTTAATCTCCCTGAAAGCTAGATGGTTAACCACAGTTTGGTTAACTAACTAGATGCAAACTCTCGTGGTTGTGAATGCTGGTCTGCTGTTAATTCTGAATGCCCTTATCTTCCCATCCATGGTAACCCGTGAAGGCTTCTTCCACAGGGGTGATTTCAGAGCGGTGTATCGGTGACACTGAAGAGTACCAGTGGTGGCACAGTGCCTGAGTGTTCTGAGCTGGGACAGGGCTGCATTACCTGCAGTGGTGTAGCTTTGTCACCAGTTCTGTGTCACCCGGCAGACGTACCGGTGGTATTACGAAGAAATCAAAGCTTGGCATCTTTAGATCTTCTTAAGCTCTTGGAGAGAGCTGCACCTGCAGAGTTAGGGAGGTCTTATTCCTTCACAGCAAGTAAGCTAAAACAGTATTCAGTCAGTAAAGCTGATTATTATGTGGTGATGCTGTGTAAGGAGTATGTTGAGTACATCAGTAGGCACTTCATGGAAGGAAGCAGTGATCCTGCACATGTCATGTCTTCCTCTTCTTAGGAGAAGAGGAACTGTCACCCTTGGAGCAGTTTGGTTACCAGGAACTGCAGGACTTACTGGTCTTGCTGACCATCTCTCCAGAGCAAAAAGGACATCACAGTAATGAAGGCCAAGGTACAAACAGGAGTTTTTAGGCTGGTGTCAGCTGAACAGGTGGATAGAAACTCTGAGAGACTCTGCCTTGACCTGCAAAGAGTTCAGAGATGCTGAGCAGGTTTTGAGGTGGAGAGACACGTGGCAGGTCCATGGTGATAAAAGCAATTGGGCAGGGCTCTGGGGGGAGATATGAGCTCTGTTTTAGTCCCGTTTAGTTGTGAGCTGACAACTTAGCATTGACAAAGATGTCAGACTGAGACTGTTCTTTGAACATAAGGAGGCAGATCCTAAGCAGAGACGCAGATCTGAGTAGTCAGTGCAGTGATGGGAGCTTGAACTTGTTTTGCAGATGAGATCCCTGAGACAAGATACCGAGGACAGAGAGACCTGAGAATAGAGAGAGCGTTGGTGAAGAACGAAGATCCATGATGGGAAAAAATAAGAAAAGATTAGTAAGTAAGATTAGTAAGTGCAGTAAGAATACGAGTGTCTTGTCCTGTTTCAAGAGTAGGAGGATTGTCTGAAAAGGAAGATGCGGCTGGAGAGTTTTCATTGAAGTGTGGGAGCTGGTGAGAGTTCATGTAGTTGGGGTAAAACTGCTCCAACAACACTAGAGATGAAGTAGAAAGAGGTGAAGAGGCACAGGTGGGGTTTTTTTTCCAATGATTTTGATGGCTGGTGAGAAAAATAAAGGCATCTTCCTGCAGAAGAGTTAAAGCAGATGAAGGCTAGATGAGGTGGTCAGAGGGAAATACTGGGGCTGCGGGCAGTTGGACAGGAATGGGGTTAGTTGGCAGTTGATGGGATCAAGGAGGATGTATGGGAGAAGGGCAAATGTTTATCTTTGCCCTATGTACCTTGCAGACCTTCCCTTCCTAAAACGCTCTTCCCTCTCAGTCTCCTGTGATGATTTTTTCCTCTTGAGAGGAACTAAGGCTGAGTAAGCTTGAGGAATAGAGCAGTGGGTAAGTGTGACTGAAATATGACTCAAAATTCAACTTTCTCTAGCTGAAGTATTTAAATACATGGAAGAGGTGGAAGAAGGATGGCAAATCCTGGCAGATGTGGAAAGAAGAGGAAAAGAGCTACAGCTGGAGGTGATCCATGTGGATTTTATTGTGGCAGAGGAGGCCAAAAAGTTCAAGGTAGTGGCAACAGCCACCATATCAGTGAGTGTGGGAGTAGGGGGCTAAGGGTGATCAACTGACAAATGTTATAGTTCTCTACCACTTCCATACAGTCACATTAGGATTTAAGGAGCTCATGTCTCATGCTGTAAGACAACAGAGGCAGGAAAAATGTTTCTGAAGCAGTGAAAGAGGCAGAGGGAAGAAAATGAGCAAATTAAAACATGGAGTTGAGACAACAGTAGGACATAGGAAAATGAAACTTGCTGGAAATATCTGTAAAGGATTATGTAGTTCCTATCTTCCCAGGCTGTAGGGAGAAGTATTTTTTTTTTCCTTTTGCTTCACTACAGTTCCAGTGAGTTAGAACAGTGACTTCTTTAGATTAAGCAGATCTGTACTACCCACTGCCTGTGTGTGGCAAGCAGTTCTCTGTACCATGTACAAACAGCCAATGTCTGTGCAGACTCTCTTTTCTTCCTGCACAAATGCTGAGGGCATCTTGCTTGTTTTATGCTTGAAAGGGAGGCTTGTTCTGTGGCTTGGACTCAAAACAATGGGTTTGATTTTATTTTATTTTTCTTTTCTACTCCATTAGCTGCAAAAAATACATAAAGCACAGCAGCTCTAAGTTAATTTAATTTGATTGCTAGAAGTCTTCATATGTTCCAAGTAAATATTTGGTAATTGTTTTACAAAAGACTATCTTTTTGCCCACGGCCAGAGTATGTACAAGAGAAAGGAAGTTCTGATACAACCTCTTGATGAAAAATTCACTGCCCCCATTCCCCACCCCCTTTAGGGTGCTTTTTCTCTCTCACTTGTTTGAAAGGAGAGCAATGACAGGGGAGTTCAAGGGATCAGAGATAACCTGACAGGACTGAGGAGTTAGTGAATTTTAGAAGCAAACTGTGTGGCCTCTGAACAGCAAAATGAATGAATGGTGGCTTCTTCTGGTTCTGGTTGTTGTAATTCATCTGGTATACCTAATTCTCCCACCCCTGCTGACGTGCTCTGCCTTCCCCTGGCCTGCCACGCTGGCTGGCTGAGGTGGGAGTTCCTTGGAAGCCGTGCCCAGGTGCTTGCTGGGTGTTCCCACATGGCCAGGGGGCTTCCAGCTCCCACTGTTTGGCCATTTCGTTGGATGAGCTGCACCTCCCTGTGCTGCAGGGCCAGCTGGTGTTTGTGGCTGGACAGCTCGAGTGGCCCAGTGGATCTGGCAGTCTCGGGGTGAGGAAGGAGGATTAGAAGTGGTACACCTCATGAGAGCTTTGTTTTCCTGTGCCTTGCTTAATTTTAAACTCCATAAAATAACCTGATCCTAAGGCAAGTCTCCACTTCAAGATGGTCATACCACTTGAAAGAAGCTTGCTGTCTTAACTTTTGAAGGCTGCTGAGCTGGTTGCTCTCGCTGACTAGAAGCACAAACCCCGTGATTTAAGGACTAATGTAGGTGGATTTTTTTCTCTTTTTTTATTTAAATTTTCTTTGACTGGCATATTTCTGTTTGCTTTGCCTACTGCAAGAGCTAGTTTATTCAAAGCTGAGAAATAAATCAGCTAAGATAATGAAGAAGCAGGGAGGTTTGCTCTCCTCTTCTAATAAGGGGGGTAAACCCCCTGAATTTAAGATATTGTAGCCCAGAAACATAGAATCATATGAACAGAAGTAGATTACTAGGCTGAAGATCATGGTTTAATAAAAATCAAAACTTACATTTAAGGTACTGGGGGCACAGGTCACATGTGCACCCACCCACAGGGACTTCATAAGATTTTTGCTTTCGTGTGGACGTGACATGAACGCTGAAGGACGTTCTTCTGGGATGTCACAAGATCGTGCTTTGTTTTTTAGAATAAACTCGAATGACTGTACAGGTGTTTGTTTAAATCTGGGTAGGGATAGTGTCTTTGGAGTTTAGAAGGTGCCAGTTAAAGAATATCTTCAACAGGTTTTCCGAATCGTGATGGGTTTTACTGACTCGGTAGGAAAACTGCCAGTACAAGAGCAATATTAACCTTAATTTCTTTGAATTTGGGGAGTGGTTGTGGTCTGCTTGCTTGGTAGAAAAAAAGTTAAACTGCTCTCATGCTTCTGAACTGTAACTGAGTGATTCTTTCTGAGGTCTTGCACGGCAAGGCCTTGAAGCATGCCAGAGAGCAGGAGTAGATTGCATAGCTGGGAGTGAGAGCAGTTTATTCCTCCTCAGCTTTCTGGCGGTGAGCTTTTGTTCTACCTACAGCTAGGAAAAACTGGAGATGGGAAACAAGATGTGAGCCAGAGAGGAAACTGAGTAATAGCTGGGTCCATGTTGTTAGTTCCTCTGATGGGGCTTATTTATTACAATGTCTGGTGGAACCTCGTATGAAAGAGTTTCAAACTCACCCCTTGCACCGTAGAATTGACTTCCACAAACTGTTGCAGAGGAAACATCTGTGGATGGAAAAACATCCTGTGACAGATAATACAAGGAAAGAGAAGTGAACTGGCCCACTCTATCCTTGTTTGTATTGCAGGTATAAAATGCAGTGTCTGTGCACATGCTTGATGTGGGAGTTATTGATGCCTCTTCTCTTTTCCTCTTACAGGCAAGGTGATGTGAACTCCCTGGTTCTCAAAACAGCACTGATGTCTCTTGTCCTCCTCCTTTCTTCCCTTTGCCTTTCCCATGCAGTGAAAGTATCAGCAGTAGAGGTCAACACGCCGGAGGAGATGTTTGTGGAGAACGGGACGGACGCGAAGCTCCCGTGCACGTTCACGTCCGTGGAGGTGATCAGCAGCGCAGCATCCGTGTCCTGGAGCTTTCAACCAGAGGGAGCCGCAACTCGTATCTCAGTAAGGAGTGGCTCTAGTGGGGGGGACAAACCTGGGAGGGGAGGCTGCCATAAGTGGGCAGTGGTTCTTCTGGTTGGTTCTAAGGAGCAAGCAGATGATGGATTCGAGCCTCCTTCCACGTGTCTTGTCTCCGTCGCTGTGATTTTAGGGGGATCTCTGCAAAGACTGGAGAGTGCAGTGAGTGTAAAATACACCGACTGCTTTGTTAGTCTGAGGAGAGGGGTGTTGGTGTGGTATGTGTATGTGGTATCTACTTCTGTGTATGAAGTAGATGAGCATCTAGGAATCTTCTAAGTTCTCTATCCTCTTGCACTTAAAATGAGAGGTTGCAGGATCTGAATTATCACTGGAATTGCAGTGTTACACTGTGCTGTGCTTGTTGCTTATTTTGCTTGTGTACTGTATAGCCTCTGTTAGAGAGGGCTTGAAGTAAGACCAGTCTCCCTGGTTTCAGAACAGAATTGAATGGCTCAAATCAGTGAGCAGTTACATCCTCATATTATAGTTATATGACAAGTAAAAAGCCAGGCTATCAAGGAATTTAGGCAAATAATATTTGACATCACTCATTTCCTGTATGTTGAGCCCAAGTGGGCTCAGATCCTTTGGATGTGAACCTTAAAAGAAACGGGTTTGGTAGGTTGTTAGCTGTCTTCTTCCTCTGTTGCGTAAGCTGGGCACATCTGAGCTCTCTGACACCTCTGCTTCCTTCTGGTTCCTTGTCCTGAGTGAGAATTCAGAGGAGGCTGAACAAGGGACTCTGAGGCAGCAGGGAAGATGTGGGGACAGCAGGGTGCTCAGCCTGTCTGCTTCCCCTCTGCTGCAGACATGGGATCACTTAAACTCTAGGACCCCTTCAGTGCTCAAAGCAGAGATGATCCAAAACACAGTATGAGCATCTTGCTCAATATATAGCACTCTGAAGAACAAGCTTCTCAATTTTCAGTGAAATAAATATTTAGTTTTGAAAAGGGTGCTCTTTTCCTTGGGAAGCCAAAGCAGTAGTTTGTCAAAAGTTTAAGAGAGTAGGGAACATTTCCTGCTAACGTTGAACAGAGTGGGTGAAATCAACCCATCTGTCTGTACATTTTCCACTCCCCGTAAATCCTTCCATGCCCTTTCAGCATCGCTGTCCAGTTGTGGAAATACAGCTTCAGGAGATAACATTTTTTGGAAGTGTAGTCAGTTCAGACATTCCACATGGATGTAGTTATCAGCACGACTGAGAGAAAAGCAGAAGTGGCCCAGCATGATCTGATGTTAATTCCTCTGTTTCTTTTGAGGGGCTGGGGGAAGGATAGAGGGAACATTTTTCTTTTGTGGGCCCAAGTCATGTCATTACACATCTTGGTGGGCTTTAATTTGAGAGACTGGTCTCATGATCAGCTCATGTCTGAGCTAAGTCCATGCTTCTCTTGACAAGGATGGTCCTGCCCCTCTTTAGAATCACATTGGCAATCTTATGGCCATGTGGTGAGGCTGACTTGACCAAGAGCTTCCCCTCCTTGTTCCCTTCCCCTGACAGATGTCCAGGGATAGAGACATCTCTGTGGGAATGAAACATCTGATCACAGCAGAGTTTCACGGTCGGCTCAAAATCACAACCGGTCAAAATCCATCAGTTTTAGGTTTCAAAAGAAGCCTCATGTTAAATCACTCAATCATAGGCAAGGAGTGGCTTGAGTCACTTAGCCTGTGTTTCAGGACATGTTTTACTTTGTGGTTTCTCCTCCCCCAGGTGAGGACACCTAGAGAGCTGAGGAATCTACCTCTTGCCTTCTTGACTTCCAGTCGGATGACTTCCCCTGTGCACAGGGGGGTGGTAATGCAGTGCTGCTGTGCTGGATTATAACCTTAGCTGGAAAAGCTGCAGACTGATGCAGTTCCTCCAAAATGTTGAAAGATGACTGTGTGCTAGCAGGCTTCCCTCCACATGAGATAGTTTGTTGGATTTATGCTATTCTATAGACCTCTCTTAGGGGATCCCATGTGTTTGAAAGCAGAGGTGTCCTGTAGAAGTCTCTGCACTTACACTGCTGTGAATTCCAATTTTGGCCAGGTATAGTTAGGACACATGCAGTTTTTCCCTAGACTGTACTACACAGGTCCATTCTTCAGGGATTTTTGGTCTTGTCTGGGTTGTGCAGGGCCAATGTGCAACTTACTCATCTGAAAACTGGGAAACGGTTCTATTTAGTTACTTGAAGGTTTCCGGAAAACAGCTAGATACGCTCTAAATTGCTCATGGGATTTTTTTGGGGGGTGGAAGGAAGGAGGATGTTGCATGTTAGTTTAGCTGTGCTTCAGTTGCAAGTAACACACAGCAAAACACAAGATAGGAAACTCGGTATCCTTTTCCTCCGAGGATGCAGGCGGCTTCCTGTACCTAAAAGACATATAGCTGTGTTCCAGAACTGTTCTGTCCTTTAATTATTCCCAGGTTACCAGCCCTTTTCTCTTCCCCCCCCCCCCCCCCCCCGTGTGCAAAACTCTATGTCCCTCAAAACAGGAAAAAAAAAACCAAAACAACGAAGCAATCAAAGCACAAAACAAATCAAAACCAACAGAAAACTGGAACTTGTGGTCTGCTGTGCTGGTAGGGTTGAGGTATAAGCCATAGCATGATTATGTGATCAAGAGACAACAAGCCAGACTAAAGTGGTGAGGCAGGAGGAGGAAAAAAAGTTTCAGATATGTGTCATTCAGTTGGTTCTGGGAGAATGCTGTAACAATGAGAGAAGTGTGGTAGCTCTCCAATCTCTAATTGAATTGTTCTTCTATCCTCTTTTCCTTGACTACAGTTTTTCTATTACTCTAATGGAAAATCATACCCCGGAAAGGACATACCATTTAAAGACAGGATCACTTGGGCTGGAGATCTTAACAAGAAAGATGCTTCCATCACTATATCAAACATGCAGTTCCGGGACAACGGCACGTACATTTGTGATGTCAAGAACCCACCTGACATTGTTGTCAAACCAGGAGAAATCCGAGTTAGAGTTGTGGAGAAAGGTATTCACCCTATGTGATTTTTTTTTTTCCTTCAACACCTTTTTTTAATTTTGTTTTATTTTCCCCCTTCCTTGTCTGTGTCGCTTTTATTGGGGGTGGGGGAGTAGCCTGGAGGGAACAATTACACTTTTAATTCTCTTCTTCCACATCCTAATGATTGAACCGATATCTGTCAGCTGTTGAAATAACTGAATGTCATACACTTTTCCTCTATGCCCATTAATTCCTGTGCTTTGAACAATTATTAGCAAAAGCTGGTGGAAGCCTCGATGAAAACCTATCCTCTCATTTCAAAGTCCTGTGAATGTATTTCCTGCATTTTGCTACATTGAGGGCTAGGATGACATTTGAAATCTGGGGAGCAAGGAGACAAAGTGGCAGACTCTTTCCTTTGGAACCCTTCTGGTGCATATAATGGAATACACCACCATAAATCTGGCCCAAGCACCTACTGACAGTGAAATGCTGCTGTCTTCCCTGCACAGGTGTTTGTGTTGGGTGTACGTTCAGTCTCTTCTACTGGGATGTTCTTTCAGTGGTGATCCTTATAAGCAGCAAGGGCTGGCTACTTGCAGCCACATAAGGCTTCTGGTTAGCATTTGGCAACATCACTCCCAGTCCAAGCACTTCCATTCTGTGTGTCAGTTTGGCTCTTTATTTCCCTTGATCATCCAAAACGTTTGATTGTTCTGCCTAAGCTGGAGGTCAGCCAAAGTGAGATGCTTCCTGCAATGAAATGATTCTTACAGTGATTGGATTTCCAAACTCATAATTGAATGAGGACAAGAATAAATGTTGAATTCTCAAATGGCAGTGCTGATGCAGCTGTTTCATTAGATTTTAGTATGTTAGGGAAGATACCTATGTGTATGCTCTAATTAGAATGGTGCTGCTGCTATAGCAGGTGTGTACCCCTGCTCATGAGGTCATTCCATGTTCCTTTGTAGGCAAGGTCTGTATCTAACTTTTCTCTTCATGGAGCAGTTTGAGTTGGATGGGACCTCTGGAGGTCCGAGCATCACTTAGAACTTTCTCTTTCTTGGAAGTTTGAAGTCTGTATAAAACAGGGGCAGTTTATTTTCTCACAGTGCATTGGTGGTCACCAGGAAGAAGCAGTAAAGCAACTGCCAGTTTGGCAAAGTCAGGCTGTTCTTGGCAAAGCCTCTTCAGATTTTAACTCAGGTTAAGCAAATGAAGACTGACTTAGGTCCACTAATTCAGCTGATATTTTTTCAACAGACTTGCACGCTGGCTTCCCCATAGGTGGGGCACGTGGACAAGAAGATCACAGTGATTGTGGAGGAAACCCTGTATTCGAAATAGTTCTCATCCTGAGAAAAATGCTGCAACAGTTGTCTTCGAATTCTTAAGAAGACTGTGAAAACAGGTTTTCAAGCTATAGCTGCAATGCTGTCTTGCATTCTGACTTCACCTGAAAGTACTGCTCCTGTAATAAATAGGTTGTAACTCTGGTTGTGTTCGAGACAGCTGGTGTTGCCTGGAGGTTGTTCATCTTTGATCTGAAAGCACATGGGGGGAAAAAATGAGAATTGTGTGAAAATCTTTATACTTAGGAGCAACGGAAACTTCCCTTTCCTGCCTGTTTCATAAAACTGATGCTAACACGCTTTCAGCAAAAATGGAAATTGCTTTGAATTACGGTGATAATTAGTGGAAAGTGTTCTCTGGATGGCTGGATTTTTGGTTTGTGTTGAACTGTTAGCTGAAATGTTAGCTTTCAGAGCTGGTGTTCTGTTATGTAGCTGGGAGTCTCTGTTATAATGAAGTCATTGGCTGCTCTGGAAGTACTTATGAGGAAATCATGTAACTGGAATGCTGGAAAATACAGGAAAAACATGGGGGCGAAACATTCTTTAGCTGAACTAAGTGATCATAAAATTGTGTGAGCTCTTCTGTAGTCTGCTGGACCGTGTTCTGAGAAGCAATAAAGCCACACTCTAGTTTCACATGCAAACAGTTGCTTTTTTTTTATATGGTCTTAATAACCTCTGTCAACAGAATGTAACTGCTGTCTGTCACTCAGACTCAACGAACCAGAAAACCCCTGAGTCAAAGTGACAACACTATCAAATTTTAACATCCTTCTTCCAGCAAACACTCTGCTCTCTAGTTTTGGATTGTTACTTGATTTCTTGCTCTGAAAAAGTGTGTGTGTTTTCTTTTGTGGTGTTCAAGGCAGCAACTGCTCTGCTGACAGAAATGCATGTCTGTTTTCATGCTTTTGCACTTTTGGAAAGGTGAAAAAGCACAGAAAATAGGGAACTCCTACTTTTTATGTGCCTCAAAATAGATTTATTTTTGCATGGGGCTCAAACACAATCACCTGAAAGTGAAGGTTCTGAAAAGAAGAGATGTCTTCTTTTGAGTTGTGGCATTCACGTCTTCATCTGTAATTTCTTAGAGGCAGCTCTTCTCCTGAAAGTCACTGAACCCAAAAAGAACAGAACTAAGTGAAAGCCCTGTTTTCTTAGTATGATGTCCCCACTTCAGGGTACTGCTCCCTTCTACATAAGTGTGTCAAAATGGGCTTGGTCAACAGACTGCAGACTGGCTGGGAAGGGCTTGAATATACTTGGTCTGTGGTCCTTGCTGGAACAAGTCTGGCAAAGAATGAGTAAGATGATTAAGAGACTGAACCACCTTTCATACGAGGAGAAATGGAGAGAAATGGGGCTGTCCAGGCTGCAGAAGAGAAGAAGGGGTGATATAGCCTGCAAAAGAGAAGAAAGGCTCAGGGGAACCCTCTCACCAGTGTTTATGTACATTGATGGCATCTAAAGAAGACTGAGCCAGGCTCTTCAGTGGTGCCTGGTGACAGGACAAGAGACAGTAAGTGTAAATTGAAGCTCAGGAAATTCTGTCTGAGCTGAACTCCATGTTTTCACTGCGAGTGAACACTGTAGTAGGTTGCCCAAAGAGTCTCCCATCCCTAGGGACAGTCAAATCCCAACTGGACAGTGTTGAGCATACTGAGCTGCCTGATCCCAATCTTGACAATCTCAAGATGTCCCTTCCAACCTCACCAGTTCTGTGATAACCAGACGAAGGTGAGAGGAAATCTGAGACAGATTTTTCTATATAAGTTGTTTTACCTGTTGGGTCTTCTGCTGATTCACTTGTACTTGGTGCAAGTAGCTGGTACAGCTTGGAGTCTTGTAAGAAACCCTCTGGCCTAAGGTGTTCCTTGCATTAAACACGGTGCAGGGGGAAGGAAAGGACTTTGTTTCTTACTGGGAGAAGCTATAATGGTAGTCTGTGTATTCTTTATCTTGTGGGTCTTTTGTACTCATTCTCTTCTGACTGACTTTTGTTTCTGACTGCTCTTTCTTGACCTACATTCCCCTAAAATAATATTAGGGAAAATGTGAGTAAAGCCATACTGCATTCCTCTGCGTATGTTTCTGGTATTGTCCAGTGATCCTGATGCAAGAAGGAAAAAAATGCATCCATAAAAATGTATAGAGCTGTATTTAGAGACACCAGAATGATGTAAAAACATTAGTAAGAGTGATCATGGGTAGGAACTGTGCTGTCTGCTGCATGCTACCTGGAGAACACCCAGCCTTCAGTGGGTTAGCAACGTGCTGTGTTCAAATCTGCTTTCAAGCGTGCCTGCCTTTTCCTGTTGACCTTGGTGGGAATTTGCAGATGGATGTAAGTTCCCCCCCCACAGCCCTTCAGATACAAAACGAGACAGGGTTGTCCTCGTTGTCAGCTGTGTTCCCTGACACGTAAAAATTCTCGGTTCCATATGAAGGCAGTTCTGAAGGACGGTGGCACTGAGAACGCTCCCGGTGCGTGCTCTGTTCACACACTGCTCTGCTGGCTGCCTGCTGCCACCGCCTCTCAGGCTGCAGGTTGTGATTTCTGGATACTACACACACTTCTGTTGCTGAGGGAATGCAGAAGAGTTGAATGTTTTCTCCCTTCTCTCCCCAGACAGCCTGCCTGCGTTCCCCATTGCCACGGTGGCGGGGATAGCCATCGGTACGGTTACAGGTCTCTCATCGCTCATCTCTATTGTCGTGTGTCTTGTCATCAGAAAGAACAACTCTAAAAAACGATACTCTGGGTAAGAGATCTCCCTCCTCACCCGTGGGTGATGTGAGGAACAGCAGCAGGAGCAGAGGGAGGGCTTGAAGGGGGGTAGGAGTTGTTTCGGCCAAGTCTTGGCAGCCATGGCTACAGATAGGGCATGGCCATGTGGAGCACTGATCATCTGCCTTTAATGAATTATCTTTGTACTGTGCTTGAAAAGGCATACTGACCAGGAGTTGCACCTGAAAATCACTAGATATTGAAGTTGATCCCCAGCCACAGGCATATATGCCCTAAGAACATTTAATGCAGGATCCCCTAGCTCTGGTCTGTTCCCCTTCCCTCCAGCTCTGCTTTCCCTACCACCCCCAAAGGAAAAGTGCCATATGTGCACTTTCAAGGAATGCTCTGTGTTGAGATTAGGGCTGGATTTTTCAGTCTGACTCCTAAACCTGGAGTATACTTGCCAAAACCCCATTCATCACCACACTTCAAAGTAAGGAAGGAGTAACCACTCTGCATCCGTTCTCATTCACTGTCTGGTTTTTGTTAACTGTTCCCATCCCTGCAGGGTTTTTAGTGTTAGGAGGGTAAACCCAAAGTGTAGCACAGTCCTTTGCATGGGCATATGAAAAAGCAACAAGAACTAACAAAGGCAGACTTGAGTCCTGTGGTGATGAAGCTTGATACTGGTGGAGGAGGTGCTTCCTTTTTTCTCCTCTCTAATTAGATGGTAATTTGCTTCTATAAGAAAGAATGAAAATTATGTATGGAGTCTTAGAAACAAACCCCAAACTTATAACTTTCTTCTGTTCTTTCCCCAACAAATATTCCTGCTTGCTGCAGGTCCTTTGGGTTGCCCTTGGGATAAAAGAAAATAACTCCAAAAATAAACTTGTGGGGATTTCCAAATTAAACTTTGCCCTGTCCTTTTCCCAGTTGGAGAGCTTAGAGAAAGGGAGTTGGCTATTGCCCAATGGTAAGGCTCAATACATCAAAGGCGGCTGTGTGTGCTCAAAACTGTGTGGAAAGCCTGGTTTTCCCTCTCTGCATGTGTCCTTCCCCTAAGAATTGAGAAGAAGCCTGCAGTGTCATGCCCCAGCAGTGTGCCTGAGGTGGCCTGCTTGCCTTGTGTCCCACTGACCTGCCCTCCAGTGTCTTCCTGCTGGAGGACACGCGCTGGTGCCGAGCCTGGAGCAGTAGTTCATGCACTGTGATTTCTTGTAGTAGATTTAACTGCTCTCTTGGGAAAGTAACCTCTGAGGTTTAAATACTGCTTTCACTGACCATGCCAGCTCTGCATGATGTGTAGAGAGAAACCAGCTGTGCTGTGACCCCTTCCAAACTTATGGACTGTCTTCTATACGATGCTAACTCGGTGTGTGGTGGTGGTGGTGGTGGAGAGATGCACTTACTCCCAGATAACCATTCTGCCTTGAACCGAGGTGGGCTGGGGCCCTGCGCGGCATCTGGAACCCCTGCATGGCCACAGTCTCCATTCATGCTCTGACTTTGGTGTTTTCTTTTGTTTTGTTTTGTTTTGTTTTTTTTCTTTCTGCCTTGGTGTGCTGGGATCGGATCCTGCTTACCTTCCTCTCCTTACAGAGATCCTGATATAGACGCCAGATTGGGAATGTAACAGGGCTGGGTCTTCTCTTCCAGTCCCACTAGACACCATGGTAACTAATCAAGTTGGTGGTTGCTGTTAATACCTGTGTGTGTGTACACGTTTCCTCTTCCTTTGCTGACTAACCAGCTAGCTCTCTACTAACATAACTTCACTGTAATTTGTGCTGGAATCTGTTGGCAAAGGGATGATGCATTTCACTGGGTGCTTGGGTTTCATTGTCTCATGTCTGACTGGGGTGGAGTTTGCTGTTTAGCCCGGATGGTGTCCCTCCATCTCTTCCAACAGTGAACTCACCAGTGCATTGACTAAAGCACAGGAAATTCAGAGCCCTTTCTGTTTCAAAATAAAAGTAAATTCCCTGGAAGTGTTCCTCTGTCTCAGGCAGCTTGGGTGTTTGAAAACTTGGAGGGATCTAAGTACATTAGTTGCTTAAACCTGAGTGATAACATTTAGATAGTGTAGATCTGAGGAATTTTGTGGCCAAAACAATGAGTGATACATAATTTCAGTAACAGAAAGGCTGCATTTTCTCTAATACAGTAGAAACCCCTTCCATGATGGCTGGGGCAGTTTTTTTTTTTTTAAATTCTTAACTGCTGCATGTACGAGGAGCTAAGTCTGCTATGGTTAGACTTATCAAAGGGTAAAAAATGCTTGCCCTGTGAGGATGTGGTCTGCTTAATGTCACTGTCCTCGTTTGTTTGCTTCTGTACTTGCTTTGTAGATTATCTGTCTATGAAGATTGAGGAAAAAGGAGGCCCAGTGGTCAGAGGGTTATGGTAGCAAAGGGAGCTCCTGTGTCTGCTGCCAAGGAGATGGGTAGTTTACTTTCCTGGGTGCTTTGGTACAAGGAGGTAGATCTAGCACTGAGAGACCCATTACTGCAATGCCCAGAAACTACTGACTTTAAGGACATTTGATCCTGTGCTCAGATCTGTGATATCCCTTTCTCTGTCACAGGCTTGCTTTCTTTTCAGTCCTGCTTTAAGCAGGTGGAAAGAAGCAATCAGAGAGTGAAAACTGGCAACCTTCTTTTAGGGCTGTTGGTTCTCACCACAAGACAGTTCTTCTGTTTGAAAAACAAGATTTGCTTGATTATTCAGGTAACCATGAGGGCACATAGCTTAAAATGTCCTGTGGTACTCTTGAGGTGATTGCTCCAGAGACCAGTATCTGCTGTGAGTGGGCAGCATTAATTTGGGATCACAGCCTAACCAAAGCAAGGGAACTAATGTGGAGTTTGGTAGGAAGTACCTTGCTGATATGGAAAGCTGGTGGCTCTTGCAAGTGTTGGCTCTAACACTGGTATCACACTTGACTCAGTAACTAGGACTGTTTAACTTCTAGTTAGAAGATAATTGCCATTTACCACTGTTAGTTGAGTCTGAAGCCCCAGAGAAGAAAACACGTGGGTTGGGTCGAATGGGAATATCTAAGGAACGGGGATTTTGGAGGAGCTGCTGTCCTATGTTAATAGTTGCTCCTTACTAATAAAACTCGGAGGAAGGTTAGAGAAATACCTCGGGAGAGATGGAGAACCGTGCGTGTTTATTTTAGAATCCATTGTGTTCACTTTTACTTTGGCGTGATCTGCCACTCTCATCTTGCCATCACTCGTCTTTTTGGTTTTTTGTTCTGTTTTTTTTTTTTGGGTTTTTTGTGTTGCCTCTTGAACATTGTCGTGCAAACTCTGCTCTGCCACCTCGTCAGCTGCAGTACCTCTGAGAGCTTGATGTCTCCGGTTAAGCAGGCTCCGCAGAAGGCGCCCTCCGACACAGAGGGCCTGGTAAACAGCGTGCCCGCCAGATCACACCAGGTAAACTGCTCCCTGCTGCTTCCCCGAGCAGGATCCTCCCAGAACGTGGGGAACACGGTATGGAAAACATGAAGGCAGGGGGGGATGCGTGCATTAGGTGCTGCCTGTTAAAGTGCTGGGGGGTGGAAGTGTGTGCTGTAAACCAGGGGTGGACAGTAAGCTGGGACTGGTGGACTCTTCTGCAGAAGGCTTAGTGCAACTGGAAGATCAGCATCTTGCTACTAGCTACTAGCTGGGATGGAGTTTTATACCCTTTTAATCCTAAAGGTTGTGATCTTGTGTGTCAGCACACTCAGGTCGTAGTGCAGTGCAGCGTTGGCAAGGATCAGGAGTGGGCAATGAGTAGCTGTTCAGTGCAGAGACAGCATTGTCTACTAGATATGTAATCACCCCATAAAGCTACCTAATCTCTTTCGAGGTTGTAGTGGGGAGGAATTTTGCTCTCTCCTGCTCTGTGGCGTGTACCCCCTTCAGGGGGCGACGAGGCAGCGTGGTGCAGACACTGAGCAGCGAGGGTCAGTTTGCAGATGGCTCGTGCTGCTGAGAGCTCTCCTTTGCAGAGCCTCCCAGCTCGTGTGGGCTTGAAAGTGCCACTCTTCGTGCTTGCTGCTGTTGGCAGTCCTGCTGACTTTGAAGGAATGAGCTGTCTCCTGTCCAGAGTTAACATCCCGTGGGAAATTAGTTAGAGGGGAGAGGGCGTGAGTCAGACAGGGATTCTATGCAATGTTAGAAGTGTGCAAGATTTCCTGATTTGGAAGCTGTTTCTTACCTCTTGATTCATGTATTCCCAGCAATTTTCCTGTGGAGGTACGGACCTTGAATGAATTTAAGTTCAAAATGGACTTTTTCTCGATTAGCCACCTTTTGGAAAGTGGCTGCAGAGTAGTGTGTGAAGTGATGGGTTTCTAAATCAAAGTTAATACCTGGGTTCCTAATTTTTCCCGACAAAACAATGGAGATGTGTGTTAATGTGTTAACACTACGGGAAAAAACTTAAATGTGCTTTATCCAGTGAGCTGGATAAAGTCCAAGTCCCTACTCTGTTGGGCTTCTGGTTTGGTTTTGAAATGCATTTTGTTCTGGGCCTTGCAGTATTTCCAGAGTTTTAGCACACAGGCCCACAAAGCTGCCTTCTGACTTGGGAGATCAGTTATTCTCTGAACACAGAGGCTATATACTCAAGTTATAAGACTTAAAGATAAGTTCAGATTTTGACTGGAATGGGTCTAGTAGCAGCAGCCTATAAGGCCTAGATAAAGCTTGTCTTTTCTGCTTCACAGGAGGAGCTTCTAGAATGGGTGAGTGAGACAGGTGCTTCCCACTGTTCCCCCTTCCAAAAAAAAAAAAAAAAAAAGGTTTTGTGGGATTTATGTTGCAGTAGGTGTTGGAGTTGATGTCCCTAGGTCACAAGACCGAGATGTTTTGTCTATTTACTGTCCTGGTATGAAGCAGTACATGGAAGTGTCCTGACAGCTACAAGGATTAAGAGTTTTGCTGTTCTGCACTTACATGTTAAAAGACTTTAATGTTTTGGTGTGAAAATTTGCAGTGTCCTCACGTTCCTGTGTCCTCAGTGTTCTGGGTCTCAATGTACTGAAGGAACATGTCAGAGTAAATCTAAACTATGTAAAGATAACTCAGGATCAGTGAGCTTTTGCCCTTCTGTAGTTACTCTGCTCTGCTTATTCCTTAAGAGGGCCCTCCAGGGTCTTCCTGCAGGTAAGTTCCTAAAGAAAAATCCAGAGTGTGAACACTACTGATCTGAAAGGAAAAATACTGCAAATGGCTTTTTGTTTTGTTCAGTTTTTTAGATTTTTAATCTCTTAGGCAAAAAAGAGTTTTGTCTGGATTTTCTTTTCTTGGCAAACATTTGTGGCAGCAAGTGGTTCCTCTGTCTTCTGTTAAACGTTTGCCCCATTTTACAGAACAAGCAAACAAATTTACTTTTCTTTAAAAACATCCACAATGAAATCAGGGTAGATCAGATTTTGAACAGAATGTTTAAATCAGGGAGAAAACTAAATTTCAGTTGCATTTCTATATTTCACTTATATTTTTAACTTCTAGCCTTATTCTTATAAGGGTCAAATCAACATATTTGAAATCTAGCATCAGGTATGAGCAAAACCCAGTATTTCTTGGTAATCAAGAAATTAGTTGCAGTATCCAAGCTTTTGAGGTGTTGTGTAGGTGAAATGCAGATATCCGGATTCCTGGAGTTCCCAGAAGCTGCTTGCTGATTCAGGCACACTCTTGTCTCTTGGAATGCCTGGCAGTTTTACACCAGTGGTTCCCACAGTCACTGCTGTGGTCAAACAGCAAAGGCCTGTTGGTCTTCCTTGGAGCCTTTCTCTTGGTGGGATGTGTAGGAAGTGACTGAATGCTTCGTGCTGGAAAAGAACTGTGAATACAAATACAAACCCCCTGCCTCTGCAAGTTAAAAACAGTGACAGAGGTGGTCACTCTCAAAGAGCGGCATTTAAATTGATTAAATTAAGTTCATTCTTTTTTTTATTTATGTGCCAGTTTAAGTATCAATGGTGGAGTATTTGTCCACATCACTTCTCAGCTGAAAGTGCACTGAGGCTGCATTTCCTTTGTGTGTTTTGAGTGTAATTTAATCAGGTGTGGACCTTGCTTTCTGGAGTGCCCCAGAGTGCTGAAAGCATGCAAATCTGATTCTGTGAGTGCTCAGCTGATTGAATCAGCCCCACTTGTTTTCACTGTGCCTTCCTCCTCCTCAGGTACGTTCTGTCCTGTCAAATCTGTGTGTGGTGTTTCTTGTCCCTGCCATCACTCTGTAGTGACTCCTGTCCTACCATGACCATTATTTGAAGGCCAGAACTACATGTATTTCCCACATGGACGTCCTCTTTTAGTAAACTGGGTTGCAGCAGTCAAACAGGAAGGCAGATTGTCCCAAAATGTGCCAAACTCCAAGGTGGCTGTCACTTGTCTTTGTGCTTTGCAAGGAGCTGAGTGTTCACTCCTGGGCAGGCTGAAGGACACTGATGCTCAAGAGTGACGTCCACAGAAGGCATTTCTGATGTACAGAGCAGGTTGGTGCAGAGGTCCCTGAGCAGGGAGGTCTCTCAGTGTAGAATTGGGGAGCACTGAAGCTGCATTAACATCTGCTACAGAAGTGCAGATCTCTGGCTTTGCTCTTTCTGATTTAAGATAGATAGATAGATAGAGCTCAAACACAGGCTGTGTTTGAGCTCTGTTCCAGGCTTTAAACTGGTTCTCACGACCCCGACCCCGAGAAGGAGCAGTTCATAGTGCCAGGAATCTTGATTTAAATTTCAGATAACTTTCCTGGAGCTGGAATCTGTGGTAGTTGGAGCAACTCTCAGAATCTAGAGAATTTGAAAATACTGTAGACTCCTGTTAGACCACGATGGTCTAACTTTGTAATTCCTTTTTCTTTGCTGTAACTTGCAATTCATGACTGCTAACAAACCCTTAGCAGGTGCTCCTGCTATTCTTTTCCCTTCAGTTCTAAATGGAAAAATTACAAGGCTCTGGGAAATGCTGGTTTTGTGTAGCAGTGCTGGTCTGTCTTCTGGTTCTGAAGAGTCAGGATGAGCTTATTTGGGATTAGATGAAAGTTCTGAATTGTTTAGACTTTTTTTTTAAGTGGCCCTGAGTTAGTTGATTGTAGTCAGCTAGAAAATCAGTTGGCAGCAAATAAAATAGATGGAGCATTGCAATAAATCCTTGGTCCTCCTTTGCCCTTTGTTAGCTAACCTACCACTTACTGAGGTGACTGACAGTGAACATATTGAGACAGTGGTAGCTTGGTTTGGGTCAGGTGATCAGGCCAGTCAGTCTCTCCACCACCACCTAACATTCTGGTTGCAGCAGAATAGCTGTATTTAAATGGCATAAACCAAGAACAGTGATAACTGATCCTGAGAGGACAGGATCAGTTAGGTCAGAGTAGTGATAACTGGTCCAGAGTGAACTCCATGGCAGAAAATCGACCCATACTTGAACAAAACTGGGAAAGTCATAATGAGTGCTTTATGCAGTTAGAGATTTATGAATTTTATTTTTATTTAACTGATAGGAAGTGCTCTTGAGCTGAATTTATCGTACCTCAGGCAGATGAGACTTCCAAAATTGCTTGCAAATAAACTTTAAGGTTACTTTGCCTTGAAGTTTATGTAGATACTGCACTCTAATTGGAATCAGTAATGTAATCCTGGTACAGTGTTGGAGACCAGAACAACATGAAAGCAAATAGCAGAAAAAAGAAAAAAATTACTATATTGAGATTTAAGCCCCAGGATTTTCTAAGACATCAGTGTCCTTTTTTTTTTCCCATTCATTTTCTCATTCTGCTGTTTATATTCAGTGTTTTATATCCACTTGCAAGTTTTTGCCCTTCTGTCTGTCTTCTGCTCTTTTGTCACCTTGGAAATACCTTACCCAGAAGGAAGAAAAATGTGGATTTAAATTACTTCTGAAAGAGAACAAGGTATTTATCAGGTGTGTGCTTTGCCACTGTGCTGGGGGAAAAACAACTGTGCAGGAAGGTACTTTACGGTCCTTCAAGGGCTTAATTTTCTGTACAGAAGGTCTCTTTTCATCTCTGGCTCCTGATTGGTTTGGGAGATAGATGAAGGATTTCTGGGTCAGTCCTGTAGAAGTGTTTCCTAATTTGCCAGGATTCCAAAAGTATTGGCAAGAATGGAGTAGGACAAGTGCCTGTGAAGGCTCCTTCTTCCTGGGACATGAGGGAAACTGAAACAGTTAAATGGATGAAATGTTTTGAAGGAAAAACTGCTAAAAAAGCCACAACCAAACTAAAAGCTCTCTCTCTCTCTGTAATTCCCCCCACTCACCCCCAAACAGGACAGTCCCTTTCCCTCCTGCAGGGTTTTGGGGGATGTTCTCTGTGCTGAGGTGGTCCCAGCCTTGTACTCTGTGCTTGTGTCAGCTGGGGGGTGCAGTGTGGGAGCTGCAGGTCAGACCTGGCCATAGGGGTCCCACCTGTCTCGTTGGGCACCTGTTCTGTGTAGGCTCCAGTCCTGTCTCCAATAGCTGCAGTTTTGTCTCCTGTGGGCTGTTTTGGAGGACGTGGTGTTTTAGGAAGGCACAGACACATTTGCTCAGCTGAAGGACAGTGCTGGTTATGTCCCCCACTGCACCCCAGCAAAGGTAACAAAGGTGTGTGGCTGTGCCTGCCCAGGGTGTTTATGGAGCTGTGCAGAGCTTGAGCTGGCTCAGAAGTCAGGTAAGAATTCTGTATTGCTGCATGTAGTACTTTCTGTACTACACTGCTGTGTAAGTCTTGATCTCATCACTTGTTTGGGCAGTGACTCGTGTCACAGGGGACTGCAGGTTTATTCCCTCCCTTATCCAAGTGGTCCAGCGGTGCTGGAAATTCGCAGGAACTGAGTGGCAGAAGGGGAAGTACCCTCTGCTGTGGACTGGTAAATCTGTAGTACAGTTCCTCCTGAGCAATAACAAATCTGGCGTGCATCTGACTGAGCCGCATGTCTTTACTCCATTACATGCAAGAATTGCTGCATTTCAGAGCAAAGGATTGTAGATTTTGCTTTTTGTGGGAAGAAGTCTCAGAGGGAGGAAAGGGCGCTGTTGGCATTGCTCCCGAGAGCAGAAAGGTGGCAGACTAGAGCTCATTCGTAGGCCGGGGCTCATTCCACCCGCTTCCAAGTGCCGTTCGCAGTCATTAAAGCTCCGTGGTCTTGCTTTGGCTTTCATCTTGCTGCAGACGTGCCGCCTGTTGTGAGAAGTCCTGATGGCTCCTCTCTGTTGTGTCCCCAGGGCCCAGTCATTTACGCGCAGTTAGATCACTCCGGGGGACAGCACAGCGACAAGATCATCAAGTCAGAGTCCGTGGTCTACGCCGACATCCGGAAGAACTGAGATGAGATCCTAAGCTGTCCAAAGGAGAACACACACCCACACACACTCAGACTGGAATTGCTTGAACAAGATTCGACCCAGAGAACTCACATGTGGCCTTTGATGCCTAGGCTAGGACCAATGCATGTGCATACAGAGGGAAAGATATATATGTATTGTGTGTAAATAGTCTATTTAATCGTACAGAAGTGAGACCAATGTTGCATGTTGAAATGCGGTAAGAATTTTTGCTTATAAATCGCCGATATTCTTTTTTGTATCATGTGTGACGAGAGAGAAAGTGAAAACTCGCATCACGATTTTTAAATATTTTTAACTTGATTATTAATGGAGAAACTGGAAGATGCCTGAAGATTCTAGATTGACCTGGAGATTCTTTCTTTCTTTCTTTTTTTTTTTTTTTTTTTTTTGCTTATAAGGCCTTCTTTTGTTGAGATGAATATAAAGGAGACATCTTCTTTATATCCACTGAATTCCTTATGTATACAGGGTATTTATCTTTCTTTGGTCAGATTCTCGGTAAAAGCTGCCTTCTCATGTAAACTAGACCCTCTCACTTGGTCTTGTAAGCCAAATTGTGACTCCTAGCTGTCAGAAATGTATGTCTTAGCAGTGTAAGTGAAGGAAATCTTTAGGCCTACCTGACCTGTGTAACACGGGTCACAGAACTGTTTACTTCTCTATGAGCCCAGCTTTTCAAGATTAGTCCTTTAAGGTGCAGGGATAGTGTTGATCTAATGAATTTTGTGGAATGGTATGAATGGATTTTGTGAACACTAAGGAGATAGTGAGTTAAAGGCATAGGAAGCTGTAGCTGTAGGTGGTTACCTCAGACTCTGTTGAACCTTTCAGTGAAATGTTTCTTCCTCAAAGCTGTGTCATTTCATGTAAGTGTGAAAAAGGGCTCCAAAGGATCTGGAAGCTGTAGTACTCCCTTACTTCTCCCATGGCTCCGTTATACAACTGTCACCTCCTTAGAGTTGCTTTATCTGTTCTTAAAAGCCTGTAGCAGATGCTGAATGACCTCTGGAGAATGTCTAAGGCTCTTTGGTTTTTTTTATGTGGTTTTTTTTTTTTTGGTGTAACCTATATTTGCACAGAGGATGCAGAAGGGCAGTTTATTTCCTTCATCTCTACAAGTCTACTGCTTGAGTATAGTTCCCCAGCTTCTTGTTTCTAGGTTAAACTCCTCCTAGATTGTTAAGGATCTCTGCTGATGAGGATCTTTCTTCTGCTGATCCACAGTATCCTGAAATCTGGTGCTCAGAGCTAGAAGTGGCATTCCAGCAAAGATCTTCTCAGAGTAGCATCTGGTAGAAGGATTTCTGTTTTGTACATCCTAACGTGGTGTCGTTTGGCCTTTTTTTGTGGCAGCAAATGATTTTCAGTTTGGTCTGTCATAAACGCCTTGTCTCTGATTCTTACCCATTTCCTAGTTCTGTCTTGTTGCACGGAATCAGTCACAGAATGGTTGAGGTTGGAAGGGACCTCTGGAGATCATCTAGTCCTCCGGGTCAGCCAGAGCAGGTTGCCCAGCACTGTGCCCAGCTCTGAGTATCTCCATGGGTGGAAACTCTACAGCATCTCTGGGCAATCTGTTCCAAACAAACTCAAGCCTAATGTAACACCAAGTAAATGAGAAATAGTTATAGGCCCATGGCAGACCCTTTCAGAACCACATTAGATAATCCTTTCATTATAACAGTGGAACTTTAATAGCTGGTTTTTTGTACAGTGGGGTTTTTTCCCAACAAAGTTGGGCATGCCAACACTATATCCCTTCATCAGGATCAGCCTTCACGGGTTTTCTGACAACACCTGCCTTTATTAGAAGTTGACAGCTTTATTTTTGTATACATGCACTGGCTAGATTTTAAGACATTGTCCTCAAAGCCAGAGCCAGCTTCTTAAAACTGAGGCTCAAAAGGAAACCATGGATTAATTTATTCTCCTAGATGTCAGTTCCTAATCCTGCAATATCTGAATTTGTGTAACCCTTGTTCTGGGACTTGGCTGATATCAAAGAATGGACATGTTTCAGGATGTTTTTAAGATATCAGTTTTCAGACGTTTTCCAAGTCCTGCTGGGAGCTGAGACACTGTGCTGTGGCAGCTCTGAAAATTATGTAGCATTTTATTTTTTGGCAGTAATGCATACAAGATGAAAAATGAACAACTTTCTTCTCCACAGAAGGCCTTTAAATATCATTTTCTACTTCAAGGATTAAACAGGGGTTTTAGCAAGACTCCACATGATGGGCTATGATGCTTCTTCCCAGTGCTAGAAGCTGATGGAGTGGGACCTACTTGTCCCAGACACACTCAGGGGCAGTTTGCCAACTCAAGCTTCCGTCTGTTGATACAGTCCAGTATCTGTTGTGTGCCAAAGCACTGTTCTTGATTGCTGCAGTACTCACATTGGTGACTGTAGCCAGCAAATTCTTTACTCAGAAGGTGGGGAGGCCCTGGCACAGGTTGCCCAGAGAAGTTGTGGATGTCCCATCCCTGGAAGTGTTCAAGGCCAGGTTGGATGGAGCTCTGAGCAGCCTGGTCTAGGGGAAGGTGCCCCTGCCCATGGCAGGGGTGTTGGAACAAGATGGTCCTTAAGGTCCCTTCCAGCCCAAACCATTCTGTGCTTCTGTATGATCTCCTCAGGTGCTGGATTCTGCACCTGGGACGGGGCAGCCCTGGATGCACGGACAGACTGGGGAATGAGAGGCTGGAAAGGAGTGCCACGGAAAGGGCCCTGGGGGTTCTGGTGGGTGGCCAGCTGGCCCTGAGTCAGCAGTGCCCTGGCAGCCAGGAGGGCCAACGCTGTCCTGGGGGGGTTGGGACATCAGGCAAAGCATCACCGGCCAGGCCAGGGAGGAGATTGTCCCACTCTGCTCTGAGCTGGGGCAACCTCACCTGCAGTATTGGGGCAGTTTTGGGTGTCACAGTATAAGAAGGATATTAAGCCATTAGAGAGCATCCAGAGGAGGGCAACAAGGATGGGGAAGGGTCTGGAGGGGAAACCGTGTGAGGAGCGCTGAGGGCACTTGGTGTGATCATCCTGGAGAAGAGGAGGCTGAGGGGAGACCTCAATGCAGTTACAACTTCCTTGAGAGGGGAAGAGGAGAGGCAGGAACTGATCTCTTCATCTCGTGACCAGTGACAGAACTCGAGGAAAGGGTGTGAAGCTGAGCTGGGGGAGATTTAGGTTGGATATTAGAAAAAGGTTCTTTACCCAGAGGGGGGTTGGGTACACTGGAACAGGCTCCCCAGAGAAGTGGTACAGCACCAAGCCTGACAGAGTTCAAGAAGTTTTGGACAGCACTATCAGGCACATGACTCTCGGGGATGGTCCTGTGCAGGACCAGGAATTGGACTCGATGGTCCTGGTGGGTCCCTTCCAACTCAGCATGTTCTGTGGTTCTGTGATTAGGAGCAGAAAGAATCCTGCTGCTGCTGCTTTCCTTAACTCCCAGGCTATTGCTTCCCAACATTTGTTTTACACTTAATAATAAACTAATGCTTTTGATGTGGTTGATGGAGAACCTTGATTTTGATCTGCCTGCGTTCATCCCTGTACATCACCATCTTTTCTCCCCAGGAAAGTATTTTTGAGTAAGAGGGAGAATTGCGATGAATGCAGTGATCAAAAACTTGCTGCTATGAGAAGATGGGGCTGGCCTTGCCTCTGAATTCTGCTACTAATGTTTGTTTCTTTTCCTACTGGAATATACTGGAGAATCTGAGCACAATTCTGATGTGGTGCTAACTTTAGGAATCACACTAATCTGGTGCTAACTTTGGGAGACGTGCTGATCTGGTGCTGACTTTAGGATAAACACTGATCTGGCTGATGCTGACTGATGTAAGGAGACACCTCCTTGCATGGCTTTTGTCTGGCTACGGGTACATGAATATTGCCTGGACTGAGGAGGCACCTTGCAAGGCTGCTTGGGTCCTCTTTGTGAAGGCAGAATGAACTTCGAAGTATTTTTAAGAAACACTGAACATCTTTTTAGAAAGAAACAAAAATCTCTTCCCCCAAGAATGGCAGAAATCAGTCTGAATCCCTCTCCAGTGGTAGGGCTGTTCAATTTTTTTTTTTTTTTGGTCATAAAAATGTGAACAATGTAGCTATTAAGTAACAGACTGAAGTCAAAAGGACTTCAGGCATTGTGAGACAACACTTGTGAACTTTCTGTTCCATCAGGTTATCTTATTTAATGATACAATAACCTCTGCTGATGAAAGGGACTGATGGTGAGTTGGCTTACTTAGTAAAGTCACAGGAGACAGAGGACTTCTACTTCCTTGATGGGTAGAGCAAGCAGAGGTTAAAGTCAAACACGGTCATCGTATCCTGACGTTGTGGTGACCAGAAGTTTAGCTCTGCTTGCTCTGCTGCTCCTTGCAAGGTGGAAAAAGAACAGCTTGAACTTTGAGGAGCACGAAGGGCATTGCCCTTGTCCTGCTGTAGGACTGCTGCCAGCTCTTTTTAGGACCATCTATTTTAAAAAGAAGTGCTGCATGCCAAGCTTGCAGCAGCCCAGCAGAGGAGTAGATACCTCTCTTGAGGCAGCAGCCTGAAGGAGTAAAACTAGGTGGGTCATTGCTCCTGGATGGTGGACCTGGGGAAGGTCTGTGTGATGGAAGAGACTTGCAATGAATTCTCTTTTATTCATCATGCAAACAAAACTGGGATCAATCTGAAACCTTCCTTATTTTTGAGTACCATAAATGAATTTCAGGAGAAGGATTACAAATAATTGTAAGGTACTGATGGAAGTAATTTGGGAGCTGTACTCAGTACATCAGATTTCCACTGCCCCTTCTGACTTCAGCAGTTGTTCTGTGGGGAAGATGGTCACCATGTTCACGGGGTGGCACTAAGAGCCATAACAGGGTGGCAAGTACGTCCCTGTAACTCACTGTCCGATGTGTCATTTACAACCAGAGACCTGCAGGGTTTTGTTTTCTCTCAAAGCTTTAGTGATATTTCAGTTTGCGACTAGAAGAGCTGTAATTAGGTTTTTAAACTTTTTAAACCTGTGAGAACTGTTTAGGTAACCATCTGTAACTGCAGTAAATGTGTATGTGCAACTTAGGAGCTGCATCGCCTTAGAGTGGATTCACTGAGGTCAGGCACAGACTGATTTGATTTGTAACCAAAACACCTTCAATCTGTATTGAAATCCTGTCTTGGAATTTTGCATTACTAATGTGTCTGCCTGGGACCTCAAACGCTCTTATTGTATAATAGGTGATGAAAATATTTTCTCTTTAAAACCACCAAAGTGGAGAAGATGGGTAAGACTTCTGGGCCGTTCTAGTATTTAGGTGACATTTTTATATGGGACACTACAAAATCATATTAACTACGCTCAGCAATTATACTCTTCTTGAGGCTTCTCTTTCCCTTCTCTTCACTGCCCTAAAGCTAATAAGCCCTTTCATTTACAGGTATTTTTGCACTCTAAAATCTTAAGTTCCATGCCTTTGGAGATCAGTGTGCTGTGCAATGTCTTCTGTCTCCCTGCAATGCCAGCTGTTCTTACGTGGTAAATGTGATTGAAAACAGAGTACACGGGTACTTGTCTTTTGTGAACCTCTGTCCTGGAGGTGTGCAAGAAAACAAACACCTGTAAGACAGGTGTATAATATGTGTGAGGGAGCTAGATATGCATTGCATGGCCTGATTACTTGAAGAGCCAGTGTACCAACTGTTAGTGCTTTTGCTTTTACAGACTCATCTGGAAACAGTTATCTTGGATATTTTTTCTTGAATGGACTTCCATGTTTTGTATTGTAATCTTGTGAATATTTTAATACACTTTTTTTTTTTTCCCATTACTGGTTTGCTGGATGAATTTTACCTGGTTGAGGATTGGGAAGGGAGGGGGACTGAAATACAACACCTCTGCCTCTGGCAATGTTCTTCAGTCACTGCAGTGTGTGTCCACTCAGCAACAACACAGCTGGAGAGCTCACCCTTGGAATTCACACCCTGTGTTACTGCTCCAGCTGGAAGAGCCAAGGAATGCAAGTGGAACTGTAGCAGAACACTACTGGCTCCACTGTGAGACAGCCTTTGAAAAAGGGGAGCTGACAGAGTATCAGGTGCATGCCTTGTAAGAATGGAAAATGCTTTCCTTGGAGTGTCCTGCCCAGATGCTTTGCACAGGATAGTATAATGTTGTACAAAGGGTGAGTAAAGGAGGGGACCATCGTGCCACAGCAAGGTGCAGTTCCTTTCCACCCCTGCCATGCTGGAGTGATAACTCACATGAGGCTAGGGGAGAGTAGGAGTGGAGGGAGACATAAAATAGGACCTTGCAAAACTCCAGTATTTCAAGGCTTTCATTTTCATGAAAGCTCAATCCTGAAGAAGCTACCTGGTCCCTGTCATTGTCTCCCCTGGATATAAATTTCTGAGCTCTGGTACTTCAATGCAGTGTTCTTCTGCTTTGAGTTATAAAGGATGACAGAAGCTAAAACACCAGTGGCACGTACTAGTTTGTTCTCCTTTTGTTAGAGACAGTGGTGGCTGAGAAACAAATGAAGATACACATAACTGAAGCTGAAAAGAACGTCCTTAGCTACCAGGAAAGAGCATCAGGGAACGAAATAGGAATGCTACTGTTGGTTTCTGAAAGTGTGGTAAACCCCTGCCCAGGTCTGAGTGTGATAGGAAAGATCACTTCAGTCTGAGGCTCTGGCTGTCACCAGTACTGTGTCACTCTTGGAGTCAGGTAAGGTGAGACCCAGCAACTCATTGCAGGCACAGTCCACAGTCAGTGTCTCTTTAAAGAGACAATACAAACACACAGTTTTGCTTTGATTTAAAAGGTCGCCCTTTATTTAAATGTGTGGTGATACTTCTGTTATTTGCACTTAGAAAACATTTGCTCTCTAGGCATTTAAATTTCCCCTTTGATTCTTCTCTGAGGAAAAGCACATTAAAATTAGTGAAGCTGGGTCCCATGGGGATGGGTTTGTGCGTTGTTAGATTTGACCTGTTGGGTTAAGCATCTCTTTACTGCAGCTGCTCTTGCTGTTTTGCTTTTAGCTCCTGATTATACCTATAGGAAAAAAAAATTGCACAGGCTAAGAATAGAATAGTTACAATAACAGTGTCTTCCTAACAATCTGTTCAGCAGAGGAGGTTTAAAATTACAACGAGCTTGAGGGTGGAAACTCAGCACAGGATAGCTTAATTCATGTAAAAAGTTCCAAAGTAGCTAAGTTTGCTACATTCCTGGCCAGTCCTGAAGCCAGAAAACGCCAAAGTTTCCCTCTAGAAATAATTAAAAAAAAATGAAAAGTGCTGCTCTGCTTAAGAATCCTTTGATGCAGCCAGAACTGACAAGATTCAATGCTGAAAGCTGAGAGAAGGGCAGAGCTTATGAGGACAAAGTCTAGGTTGTTTGTCACTCAGAACCACAGCTTTTAAATGCCTTAGACCCAGAAACTGCAGCTTACATGGAGCATTCCTTAACACATGCTCTAGCTGGACTGAAACTAATTTAAATCTTCCCTCCAACTGAACTGGAAAACTAACAGCGTAGCAAAAGAGTTGTGCAGCGTTTAATGAATCATGCAGTCCCTCTTTCCTGGTGCACTGACATTGAGGCTGGCAGCATTTACGAATTCCTGGTTAAGAAGAGGTGGCTTGAGTGCTCAGTTAGAGAAGGTGGAGAAGCCCCTCTTAACACCTACCTCCATATCCGGAAGAGCTGAGAGCCACCAGCACAGCCAACAAAGAAGTTCACAGCAAACAGACTCCAGTTTTTAGGAATAATAACTAGAGAGTATCGTGACCAAATAAGGCCTGTTGAATCAAATGGAAGGTTTAAAGATGTTAGTCCTTTAAAGCAAAATACTCAGACATTTCCCTAAGTTTGGAGACTGATACGTGGGCCGGTCTAAGTAGACAAGTTTTACAACTTCATGTTAGACAACTGCTTTTTTCATAACTACCTGTTTCTCAGTGGTAAGTGCAGCAAGTGCCACTGGGATGGCTACAGGTATGTACTGCATTTTCCCAAAATAACTAGACAGTAAGGTCAATTGTAGTCTGAATATCAAACAAAAATCTCTGTACTCTACAGAGTAGAAACCTTAATTCTCCAGCATAGTTGCAGGGTAGTGGTATTTTGCTGTAGTATGTCCAGCTTGGATAATTTAACCTGAAGAAAAGGAGGCTCAGGAGTGACCTTATCGCTCTCTACAACTCCCTGAAAGGAGGTTGTAGCCAGGTGGGGTTTGGGCTCTGCTCTCAGGGAACAAGTGACAGACAGGGCGAGAAGAAATGTCCCCAAGTTGCACTGATGGGGTTTAAATTGGATATCAGGAAAAAACGTCTTCACTGAAAGGGTTGTCAGCATCGAAACAGGCTGCCCAGGGAAGTGGTGGAGTCATAAGATGTGCAGATGTGTCATTTAGGGACATGGTTTAGTGGTGAGCTTGGCAGTGCTGGGTTATTGGTTGGATTCAATGATCTTAGAGGTCTTTTCCAACCTAAATGATTCTGTCATTACAGACTATTCCTTCTGCCAGTGTGAATGTTCTTGGCAGACAGCAGTGCAGTAGTCCCTGTACCACTGCTTCCAATTCCTTGTAAGAGCTGCAGATTCCTTCCAGTTAGTGTAAATACCCTACCATTCTTTAATCCCTAAAGTCTGTTTAAAAAAAGTCACTGTATCCTGGCCCGATTTCAAAATTACTTGATCTGAAGCAAAAGAGGTCACCTACTGGAACGAGTGGTCTCATGGTAACTTAAGGGATGAAACTCATGTCCTAACTCTTAGCAATTTGGTCTGGACAACTGCAAATTAAGACACGTGTAGAAAACTGTTACATGATTACAGAACACTTACAGGTTTGATAAAAAGTGTACAGCTGTCCCAGAACTATCATCCAACAGCAATAGTGAGAGCTGGCATGTTACAGTTAAAGCCTTTCTATAGAAGTGGATTAGTGCTGATGGAGGATTTGGAAAGGAGTGTATTCAGGTTCAGAGATGGCAAAAACATGGAGTAACTGTGGCTTTACCTGTGGCCATTAGTACTGCAGACTGTGCTGTGCTGAGCTTTTCTGCTGGTCTGGCCATGTCAGCCAGTCCAGCACACACCAAACCCTGTAAAGAGAAATTCAGTGAGCACCAGTGCAGGACCTCCTGTAACAGGTCAAGGGATTTACAAGGGGGAGTTTCTTCCCAGCTACATGCATTGTGCAGGAGATGGGATGCATTGTGTGAGCAATTAGACTCTTGGAGGCACCACCCACTTCCAGTCCCTTGTGGTAGGGATAAGGACACAGTTATAAGGGTTTCAACTGGCTGGCAATAAAATCCCAGGCAGTGGCAATTTTTTATTAATTCAAGAACGAGGTTAATTTTAGCACAGCTGCTTTCTTAACCAAACCTGTTTTTTTGTTGTAAGCAACAAGTAGATGCTTATCTAAATAAGCCCCTTCTTCCTACGGTTCAGGCTAAGATATTGCTGGTAAAGATGTAGGTGTGACACCATATAGTCTTCACTCAGCTTCATTTAAAGGGGATAAAAGTGCTTATTTTTAAATATAATTTCAGTAAAAGTGGAAAACTTCTAGGTGAACTGAGGAATAGCTTGGCTGATCTACTTGTGACAGCATTAGTAGTAAACACACTGCCTGATTTGTTTGTTGTGTTATTGCCCTCTACTGGACATATAATTTCATAGTCATGTTACAGGAGTTCACAAAAAAAAATCCACAATGGCAAAGTGAGGAACCAGCTGGCAGTAGCAAGAGCAGGTGACATCCTTGCTGGTTATCAAACGAGGAGATCAAACAGCTTTTGTGGGCTTGGAGGCCGTTTTGTTTTCTCTGTGCCAATACAACAACTATGAGGAGTACAGTAAATTAGGAGGAGGCAAATACTTCACCTGGGCACAAACAGAGGCCAGAGGTGCAGCCAAGTGGGAAGTGGAACCTCATAGGATTCAGAGAGCCACTGACAGCCAAAATGGCAGCTGCCTTTTTCTTCTGTTTTCTCAAGACTACCTCGCACTCTGACGTGCTTTAACCTACCTTCAAGCTTAGGAGGCCTAGGGATTTAGCTTCCCTAAGAGCCTCTTCAGATTCCTCAATCTCTGAAGAAATACATGCTTTAGGAGTTTTGCATTATGCCAGCTCATGCCTACCTGGAGCTAGTGTTCCACAAGAGAAAGCTTTTGTGAAACTTGCAGTGAAAAGTACAGTTTTTCCACAAAGCATTTTCTCCCTGCGTGTTGTGCTCTGGGTTACCAAGGTTAATTTTGTTCCTCCACATACATTAAAAATTAGAGCCCCAGTGTTGAATCTTTCTGTAGGCTCAGATATCTGCTGGGAAACCATTGGTTTCTCAAATGGATTGCTGCTGATTGACACCCAGACACCAGCTGGGATCTTATACTTACCCATTTCATAACCGGTGCCCAGAAAAACACTGTCTTGGGACCTGAGGGAGTGGGGGAGGAAACAGAAAAGAAGTTAAATTATTCAGTGAGATGTAGCTATTTTAATACCCACAGTAAGTTTGGGTTGTTTTGGGGCTTTTTTAAATAATGAATTGTGTGTATTAGCACAGTTTCTACCACTGTACAAGCTCTAGCACCTTATATCCATAGTTCATCAACCTTCAGTTGTGTAATCAGCCCACACACTTCTGCAACAGGTGAGTAGGATTTTGCATGTCCATTTTTAAGCAATCGAGGACACAGAGCAGGCAAAGTTGATTTATGAGTGAAAAGAGTTAGGATAAGGCCTAGGAATAGTGAATACAGTTTTCAAAGAGTGATTAAAACTTACTTTACAGCTGCACTAACAGAAGTAGTATTTTAAATCTTTGTGAACTGAATATTGTAAACTAAAACTCAAAAATATTTTATTACTAGGACTGCAACAAGCCAGTCCCTCCTTCCTTTACGAAATCACAGCCCACCTCTTCACGCTGCAGGCGTTCAAGTGAGAGCACAAATCACAAATAGAAGCAGCAGTAAGTGTCACAAGGAGAGTGTTCTCTAACCTGCACCTCTCAATAGCCTTGTCTTCCTGGCAGAAACAAGGCTTCAAACCCACACCCCAGGAATCTACCAGGAGGCAAAGGAGGATTATGGAGGAAGAAGAGTTAAAAATCTCCAGGAGAAAGGGAGAAAAATCAATGGAGTGGGGTCTGGGGGAAAACAGCTCCCTTACAAATACATGTATCTTGCAGTGGTGCCGAAGTGGCAGCTGGTTGGTTAAAACAAAGCACTGTAAAGCCACAGCTACGACCATGCCAGAAATCATTAATCCAAGACTACTGCTCCAAGTCTTGAATGGGAGCCCACGACCCAAAGTCAGGACTGTGGTTCCAACTCCATCAGAACACGGGGTTTAGGTCTCAGTGTGCCACTGTTCACCACTCTGGTAACATCCAACAGTGAAGCCAAGTTTTCACTGTAACGTGTAACAGGTGTGAAACGTGTTACACATGAGTAACCGCCAGGACTTTGCTTGCTTTTTATGTGAGCTACTTTTTCCACTAACAATTCAGCCTTAAAAAGACCTCGCAGCAACTGTTTGTGCTCCCTGTTTTAAGCACCCTCAAGTTTAAAAACTGTGACTTGGGGAAAATGTGACCGCTGGGGTTTCTACAGCAGGCACCTGTGAAGCAACTCATAATTTTGGGGGGATAAGACTGTTACAAATATCAACTGCTCTGTCACCTTAAAGGCAGCTGGGACCTCAAAAGGGCAGGGCAGAAAGCAACAAAAAGTGGCCTGGCAGCTTTGCACAAAGCCCTCTTTAACCCACACTGCTTGCGATCAAGCTTCACGCTGCAGTTAATAACTACTAGCATGTTACTTTTTATCTAATATTGCTGAGTAAATACAGTATTATCCTTTAAAGATACAAACTTAAGTTGCTGTTCTCTTAGGCAGCTGCTCAGTGTAGCAGTATCAGGCTGCAAATACAGATTGTTACAAATCAGTCTCACGGAGGCCCTCTGTAAGCGGCTTTAATCCCTATCATTTAATTTATTCTAAAAGACAAATTCAGATTTGGAGTACCAGAGAATGTGGGACGAGTATAAATTATTAAACTGACATTCCATAAACAGCCACTAAAGTTTTCAAGAAGGCTGACGTTAATTTTTATTAATAATAGATAAATAACTCCATCATTTAAAACTGCTGACTACAGAAGTAAGAAACAATGCAAGGAGGCACAAAGGGAAGGTACCAATCCAAGCTGGTAATTAGGGAATACTGTCAAGTGCCTGGAGCAGAACACCTCTCCTGGAAGCACTCCAGCAAGCACCCAGCCAGGGAGAGCTCTTCCCTGATCCTGACACCCAGAATTTCTCAAGGAGCAATTCGACAGCAGCATATCAGAGCAGGGGGAATATCACAGGTGTGACCAGTTTATAGGATTTATGACTTCTATTAAATGCAAGAAGTCTTTGTGCTGAAAAGTTTGGTTTAATCAGGCAAAGTGAACCCAAAAGGCCAAAGGGGAGGGGGGGCAAGCTGAGCCCAGGCTTTCCTGTGGCAGCCTGGGGAGTTGGTGTGCCTGGCCCTCCACTGTCCTCCAGCAACACCAGCCAAAGAAACAGATTTTCAGACCAGGCATCAATTATCTCACTGGAAGCTTTCTTTGTGCCAGGAAAGAAGAAAGCACATTCTCCATCCCTCACAAGTGATTCATAATTCCACGACAATGACACTTATATTCCTAAATTAGACTAGAAATCAGGATATCACCAGAGATAAAATGCCAGCCTTTCATTTTTAACCTACTTTTTTTTTTTCCTAGTCAGAGTGACATCTATTGCATAACTTTCTCACAGACACACCTTCAAAGATGTTCAGAGCTGAATCAGAAGTGGCAAAGGTTCAGTTTCAGGACCTGCTTAGGGCTTTTCTCATGCAGATAAATATGTGTGTGTGTGTGTGTATATATATATATATATATATATACACACACAAAGAGTCCATAAAAAAGGATTTATTAATTACAACATTATGGTGGTGAACAAAAGTGGCCCATGGGCAGTTCCATGAAGTGAAAAGCACTGCAAGAGAACCCCCAAAGCCTTATTCAGTTACTACTGCAGATCTGGTGAACAAGGAACACAGATATTCCCAGCGCTTTCTGTGCCTGAAATTTGTCTCTCAGCACCTTTGCAATGGAAGTATTGGATATATTGGCTTTTCATGTATAAAAATACATTAATATTAAATGTATTGGCCTAGTGAATTCAGTATAAGCCAAACATTTTGAGAACTGCAGTTTTTTCACTCTTTGTGATTTCTGTAGAGAAACAATCTTCCTCCCAAGAAAGACACTGTTTCAGGAGGACAGACTGAAAGCCAAAGTCCATTTTCACAGTGCATATTCACTGGGTGGGTGAAGAGTCAAGGATGCCTATCCCACTGACACGAAACAGCGGGAACAGCAGCCTATGGAATTCCAGGACTTTATCGAGCACTGCTTTTAATTGCCCGACACAGTTTGTTTACAGGACAAACACTACGTAAATGGCACCGAAGGAGATCATTTTACAGGAGGCTTCTCCCTAATAACACAGTCCCCCCTGTTTGCTCATGCAAAGGCAAGCCGTAGGTCAGGTGAGGGGAGCTCATTCCAGGGAAATTCCTTACCCCCAGCAGCCCTGTCAGCGCTCTCCCCCGTCCCTGGAAGTGTCCAAGGCCGGGCTGGATGGGGCTCCGAGCACCCTGGTCTGGTGGGAGGTGTCCCTGCCCTTGGCAGGGGGGTTGGAACGAGATGCTCTTTAAGGTCCCTTCCAACCTGAACCATGCCGCGATTCCACGAGCCTGTTTTCCATACTGTTTCCCCAGCACATCCACTTGGCTGCCGGGGCCTCCAGGCTCCTTTGGAAGCATCGAATTCCCCGGGACGGGCTCTGGCAGCGCCGCCGCTCCCCGCGAGCGCCGTGACAGCGACAGCCCGGCCGGGACCACCCGTGTGGCGCCTGCCTTTTTGTGTTTCCCTTCCCGGAGACATCTACGTCCCCGTTAAGGAGCGGAGCCTCCGCACCCGCGTCCCCGCTCCCGCCCCCCGCCCAAGGTGACCCCCCGCGCGTTACCCGCCGGGTGGTTGTAGAAGGGCCGGAACCGCGGCGGCAGCATGAGCTCGATGCGGTCGAGCAGGCGGTGGTAGGAGGCGCGGAGCCCCGAGACGGCGGCGGCCATGGCGGGACGAGCGGGGCGAGCGGGGACCGAACGGAGGCGACCAAAGGGGACGGCGGCGAGAGCGGGGACCGACTGCGCGTCCTTCCCCCGCCGGCCGCGCCCCCGCCGGCCCCGCGCGCTGATTGGCTGTTCCCGCAGGGGGTGGGGCGGGGCGGGGCGCTGAGCGCAGGGCCATTGGCTGAGCGGGCTGGCCCCGCCCCCTGAGGAGATCTGGCGCGCCGTCCGCCCGCGGGAAGGGCACCGGCGCCCGGCTCAAAGATGGCCGCCGGCAGGGCGGCTTCACCCTCCCGCTCAAGATGGCCGGCGCGGGGGAACCCTAATTAACCCAAACCCAAGATGGCGGCCTTGCGGCTTCGCCCCGGTTTGACTCCAGAGAGTCAGTTCGGCGGCCGGCCACGCCCACACCTGCCCTCACTTGG